>NC_133801.1:24712482-25038315 GCF_043250625.1 Sebastes fasciatus
TTTATTTTACATCGCAGAACATGATAGTTGCTGGTCTACCGCTGTCTCGATTGGTTGGTTTGTTTGTGTTATTGTGTGACTTAAGTTTGTTCAGATTCATCAAAGTCACAAACAAACTAACCGATCGAGGCAGCGGTAGAAGAGCAACTCTGCGAGGTAAAATTACTTTTTTTTTTCAATGGAGTTTGGTTGCTTTGGCGAGAGTTCCCCGTCAGAAAGGGCTGTCTGATGGCAAGGTAAACCTGCGAAAATATTCTAAATATAGCATACAATTTAATTGATATTGATTTCTTTAGTTGAGCCTTTCTTTTAGGTGGATAAGATACATTTTGCTGCCGGCCCCGTCCACAGCAGTACATCGCTTTGCTTCCGTGTGGTAACTCCTGTCTGTTTCTCCAAACTCGGGGCGTGCCAACCGTCATCTACTGTAGGTAATAGACTGACTATGGATAAGTACCTCATACAACACCACTTCAAAACACCTGAACTATCCCTTTAACTGTTGCGATGCTTTTTTTCTTTTCTTTTTTTCTTTTGGAAAGAGGTGTGGCTGGGGAGACCCTGCTTTAGGACGGAGGTGTAGAGACAGTAGTGAGGAGTCGTGAAGCCGGTAGCTGGTCATTTTACATTCCAATCACCTCGATCTTGCAGTGTGCATCCTAATGAAGCCCTTTTCCTCTGCACATTGCTCAGGCTAAAATCCAGGTGGCTTTCGGTTTAAGATGAAACCGCTTGGAAAGCAAACTACTCTCGGAGCGTTTTGTCATCTTGTTCCTGCTTTCATTTTGGAACAACAAAGGGACAGATGTCACGACGGTGCGGTCTAAAGGCGGAATAAGTAAGGTTTTGTATGAAAAAACCAGCAGATATGGATTTTTTTCCCTTGGCAGCGCAGGGATAGTTGTTTTTTTGTTGTCGTTGGTATTTTAATGGTGAGCAAAAAAGGGGAAAGCTCAGAGCTGTTTTTATTCCGAAGAGAGGTTTCCACCCATCTGCTGTGGTTGGCGAGGGACCTTGAAGAGAAAGCTGCATCCTGCTCGCCTGCAGTAAAAAAAAAAGAAAAGAATCAAGAAAAAAAAACCTGCCAGGCTAATAGATAGTCACTACCATGTATGCTGTGTCTCGTAGCTGCTGCGCCCAGTCAAGGCCTCAATCACACACTGCTCAATTCCCACGGGAGGCACACAGAGATGTCCCAGTCTGACAGTGAACACGGCCACGGCTCTGCCCCAACAACCCCAGTATAAGATCACTGTCTGAGCCATGTGTGCACCCCTGACAGCTCCAAATCTCGCAAACACTACAAGTCTCTTTATTCCCCAGATGGCCGGGGACAGCCTACAGTTTGCCCTCAGCAATCGCGCTAATATGTCCCCGGCCCCGACGCAGAGACCTGCCTGACGTTAAAGCGCTGTTTGGAAAATGGAAACGTAATCTAGAGGGTAAATATAGCAGATGTCATCCACCGCCAGCTCTCCAGCAAAAACAATAAACACAACACGCTGGTGGAATAGACTTGTTATATCGCTGAGCTGGGGTTACATAAGATTTATGAACTGCCATGGCGGTAACAATTCTAGGTAGGGGGTGGGGATTGATAGCGTTTGGTACTAAAACTCCTCTGGCTGGGACATTAACTCAGCAGATTTGTCCCTGTCTTCACAAGCACGGCCTTGTCAATTATTTAAAAGAGCAAAACAACAGCCCAGAAAAAGACAGCACTCGGTGTGGTGGAGCTCATTTACACATCTCTATTCCCAGAAGTGTGCTCATGCGTTTAGGCCATAATAAGAGCTGGTCTTTCATCCCCGTGTGCTAATTCACACCATTGCCAACGTGAGTCCCCCTCATCCCTCAAAGACGAGGGCATCAAGGGAAAACAAAAAGGCACTGAGGGAGAAGGTAACAAAAAAAAAGTATTATTAAAGACTTGTTTAGTTGCTCACTTCATAGGAGCAGAGGGGGGCAGAAGATTTCATTATTGTAACAGAGAGATGCAGGGCCGAAGAGAGAGGGAGAGAGAGGCATTAGGCTCTGTCAGGCCTCTAATGGAAGAAGCAGGTTTTTTGTGTCACGGCTGCTCTCCCCTTTGATGGATGGGGAGGTTAACAGTCGCTGGGAGTTAGGTAGCCGAGTGCACAACATCCTCCGGAGCCCCTTTTCAAACCGAGCCCTCCTGTAGCTGCTGATCAGTCAGTCAACCAATCTGAGTCTAACTTTTAACCCAGCTATTGTGATAACAAAAAAAAACCTGGGCATGTTGTCCCAATAGTATGTTTTATATGTGGCTATATTTGGCAGACTGCATTGTTGTTTACTCTGCTTACATCCCATCCACATATTTGTTCGGCACTCTCTGGGGAATGTGAGGCATTCTCTTTGAGAGACCACAATGTATGAGAAAGAGGCATAAGGAAGATGTCTGCATGCATGCCAAACTGGATCTGTATTGAAACAGATTGCGTTGCGGAGGGAGAGCCTGCGTGACGTGCTGGTCAAAGGGAAGTTAATAGATTCAATGACATTGTCAACAATGAAAAAAAATCAAAAAGCAAGTACAAAGAGTTGTTGAAATGGAAAGGGGGGGATTAAAGGAGAGCGTGAAACAGGAGGAGGGATGATGGGAAAGGGAGATAAAGTGTGCTGTAATGATGTCTGAGGGATATATATGTGTGTGCCTGAGATGGTGTCATCAACATGAAAGTCCCATTGACCCCTAAGACTGATGCCCATTTCCATGGACCAGTGCAGATGAGGCTTTTTCAAGGAACAAGAACAGTTATTATGAGCATGTATGTATGTACAAGCTCACTCTCACACACACGTTAAACATGCAAATATGCCTGTTAGCCGTGGCACAGAGATAAAGGTGTGTGACAACATGGTGAGACGGAGGATTGATGGAAACACAGCTGCAGGAAAAAGCTTTTCCAGTCTGACATTTTCTCTTGAAGTGACCTTTTTTTTGTAGCTATATTATAAGTTATGTTCTCCAACTTAGAACTGACGGATAGTTTGAGAGTAAAATAATAGCGTGTTAACTGCCTCAGGAGACCCCATCTAATCTTTGTCTGTCTTACAAGCACTGCACACGCAGCAGCCACAGTACAGCCTTAACATCTAGACTGAGAATCTTAAAGAGGACCTATTATGCTTTTGTGCTTTTCCCCTTTCCTTTAGTGTGTTATATAGTTTTTTGTGCATGTAAAATGTCTGCAAAGTTACCCAAAGTCCAGGCCAAAGAGAGTTACTCTACCCCACAGAAACACTGCTCCTGAACTCCCTGAAACACCTTGCTTGAAGTCCCGTCTTTCTTTTTCACAACGTTGTGATGTCACCAAGTAACACATTTTGCTTAGCAGCTAGTTTGGCACACCCTCAAAAAACGCTAGTTAGAACAGAGCTGCAGTGGAGTCCGAAGAGTTTGGTTCAGTTGACCAATCGCAACAGAGTGGGCCAGCTGACCAATCAGAGCAGACTGGGCTGTTTGAGAGGGGGGGGCCAGGAGCTGAAACAGAGCGTTTCAGACAGAGGGTGAAAAAGAGGTGCTGCAGCTCAGCCGTTATGACAAAAATAAAGCATTTTTGAACATTAAAGCATTAAAACATGTTTTAGTAGAGGCCCAAAATACAAATGTGAACCTGAAAATGAGCACAATAGGTCCTCTTTAAAACGGTTAACTGTAACGTCTGAGAAAACAAATGCTAACCAAGCCATTTAATAGTTTCATCTAGTGGCTGAAAGGATGATTATGTTTACAATTTCCAACATGATTTCTTTGCAAACAATATAATGTGGTGCTTGAAGCACTTGTGTTGCAGCAAGATTGTTTTACAAGTATGAGAAGAAATATCTGTTTTTTTTTTGGTGGGTAAAAGATAATGATTCCTCCGGGAAAAAAAGGAAAAAGTTTGGAAGAAAGAGAGAAAAAATGCAGAAGGAAATACAAAAATGATCAGTTAATATGGAAGAGCTGAAATGAAACCAGTGCCCCCCTCCCCTTGCTTAGATTTCAGAGAGCTGTGTTTATTTCCAAATTTCACACCTTGTTTATGATGTAAACATCGTCCTCGTCTCAAAGTCCCTCCACGCAGTACAAGCTACATGATGTGGCAGTGAGAAGAAGGCGCGCCCACAGCCCAATCTGTCAGTGCCCCTCGCAGCAGGCCCCCGCCGCGCACACACTGCTCTGGTTTGCAACTGTCTGTTAGAATGCATACATTTAGTCAGTTTCATCTCTGCACGGAGCACCTCGGCTTATGAAACCATGCGATGATGGCGCTATTATCCTGCTGATCGGAATAGCTCATGGCGCTGTGTGGGAGCAGCTGGGGCGATCTGGCTGCAGGTGTACACACGCACGTACGCACGCACGCACGCACGCACTCACACGCACACACTCACACACACACACACACACACACAGTCTCTCTCTCTCTGTTGGAGATTCACACCATTGTTGTTACATCGCTGTATGTATGAGTCCTCTTCAGCTCTGCCTCCCACCTAGCAGGTGCAAGCACTTCTATAGAACTAAAAGGTTTCAGCTTTCTCTCTCTCCATACACTACTCATCTACTCACCATGGCCCACATAGTCCTCCCGAAGAATGTGTTATTGTGATCACGTATGTGTGAAACAAAACAGTTTGTACTATAAAGTTCTGCTCTGTTTCTGCTGACACCAAACTGTTGTGTTAAGTAAAGAACAACTTTTTTCATGTGTTGACTCACATTTTCTACTGTGGTTTGCTGGTTGTTGTTGAGCTGCACTTTAAAGAGGCATTGTGTAAGATCTGGCCAGAGTTTATGATCTAAATTGCTAGTTCCAAGTCTTCTTCAATACAGTATGATGTTTGGGTCCCATTTAGAGTCAAATAGACCACATATAGCAGGGTATGCTTTAGGGCGTGGCTACCTTATGATTGACAGGTCGCTACCACGGCGTTGTCCGGTCTGGGAGTTGTTTTTGTTTTCATCTTAGAACTTTAACCCTTTCACACTGTGTTTCCAGTTCATGAAAGTTAATATTAACATTTTGGTTGTCTGTAAATGTCTTATTCAGCGTTCAGTTGTACTTAGCTCCACCCTCTCATGTCACGTCTGGTTGCAAAAAAACAAGATGGCAATGGCCAAAATGCTGAACTTGAGGCTTCAAAACGGCAGTCCACAAACCAATGGGTGACGTCACGGTGTAGACGTCCACTTCTTATATACGGCCTATGGTATGGACCCATTAGTAGAGGTGAAATGCTTCCCCCTATTTCTTTGGAGCATGTGGTCAGATCTTACACATTGCGCCTTTAACATGTTCAGAGTTTTGATCTGCAATGTTTGTTGCACATCTTGACAACACAACACAGAGGTCAACTTTTATGTGGAAAATGTGCTGACTGAGGTAAGATGGCGAGTCGTATTAAGACGTTCCCTTCAGCGTCTTGCCGTGTCACTGCAGTTTGTGTCAAACCAGACAATATGCATGTTTGCAGAAAACCTCTGTCAGAATGGATCCCTGATTGTCGTGTGATCTAGCCTGGGAGGTGTAGCGGCGTTCGGTACCTCTGTCTTCACAAATACTTCAGTGACAAAATAAAACAAGTTGAAGTCGACACGGCAGAAAAATGAGAGACACGGCAGATGTCAAAATATATAAATAGGCCTTTATGAAAGACAGCTTCGGAAACCAAACAAAACTAGCAAAGTAGGTCTGTGTGTTAGTGATTATGTAGAGTAAGAGTTACAGTATATAGAGCTGGAGTTTAAGTCTTGAATTTATGAATATTGTAGTAGACGGCATTTTTATTTAATTTAAAACAAGGATTTTTTTTTTTTTTTTCACTCCGTCTCTGATGTAAATGCTTACAAATTTTAAAAAGATGTAAGACCAAGTCTTGCTGATTAGAAATATAACCACACACGTCTTAATTTGTCAGATGTCAAAGCTCACATCCCAGAACATCTCGTTCAACAATGAATCTTATATATATCTTATATTAATGAATCTTTTCTCTTGATTATAACAATGTATGCAGCTTTTGGTATTACTTACTGATGGACTTCTTCCATCCCTATTTGTGCAAATTAGTCTCCTGTCTGGAGAAGCAACAAGTATGCAACATCTGCCTGGGTTGGTGCTGATTCACAGCCAGGTCTGCTGCTCCCACGGTCTACAGTCAAGCTGATTAATGAATCTTTTCTCTTGATTATAACAATGTATGCAGCTTTTGGTATTACTTACTGATGGACTTCTTCCATCCCTATTTGTGCAAATTAGTCTCCTGTCTGGAGAAGCAACAAGTATGCAACATCTGCCTGGGTTGGTGCTGATTCACAGCCAGGTCTGCTGCTCCCACGGTCTACAGTCAAGCTGAGCCCTGTTCTCTCCATCTTCTTTGGCTAGTGATTAATAAGACACATCTTAAGAAGTGTGTGTGTGTGTTACAACACTTGTGTTTGGACTTACACTGGGCAAAAGAAAGCAGCATCCCCTGAAGAGTATGTCTGAACATAAAGGCCGTGACCTCTCAGCACCAGTCCTGTGACCCCTCAGCTCAGCATGCTCAACCCCCTGCAGCCCAGTAAACACTCACAGAGCTCCAGCTTATCTCCAGTCACAACAATAAATAAGACATTGTTGAAAAGAGATGGAAGTATGGACAAAATATGTGCCACGGTGGTTTTTTTTTTTAGTTGGCAGGGACGATACATGTAAGCATTGTTACATTTAGATAAAATGAAACCGATGCACTGCATATAAGACTTCTAGCCGTAGATAATTTGCAGTCCTTGTCCCTGGTTAGGCTAAAACACATAATATACTCTAAAGGCTAAAACTAGGGCTGTTAATTGATTCAAATATTGAATCACAATTAATTGCAAATTAATCAGACATTATTTATCTGTTCAAAATGTAAAGTATTTAATACTCTTATCAACACAGGAGTGAGAAAATATGCTTGCTTTATGCAAATGTATGTATATATTTATTATTGGAAATCAATTAACAACACAAAACAATGACAAATACTGTTTAGAAACCCTCACAGGTACTGCATTTAGCATAAAATCAATCAAGCCCAACAGGCAACAAAGGATGCAGTAAGTGGGCATGTCTGTAAAGGGGAGACTCGTGGGTACCCATAGAACCCATTTTTTAATTCACATATCTTGAGGTCAGAGGTCAAGGGACCCCTTTGAAAATGGCCATGTCAGTTTTTCCACGCCAAAATTTAGTGCAAGTTTGGAGTGTTATTTAGCCTCCTTTGTGACAAGCTAGTATGACATGGTTGAATGGATTGGTAGTTTTCTAGTTTCATATGATGCCAGTATCTTCACCCTAGCTTTGAAACGGAGCCCGCTACATGAAAAAAATCGCAAGTTGCGTTAATGCGTTAGAGATATTAGTGACATTAATAAGCGTTTTTATCACACTCAAACTTTGACAGCCGCATTTTATTTCTGATGGCAGGGAGTTCCAAATCTCTGGGCCTTTAACTGGAAAAGAGTTTTTTCCGGTTTACAGTCTCCACTTAATTCTGCCCTCATAGTGGCTCCTTTGCTGTTATATTTTGAAATAATTTTGCACACTAGTTCTGGGGCAAGGCCATTTACACACAAAAAAACAATTTTATCAGTGAGGAATTTAGAAAGTTTAGTAGGTTATACTTTTTTTTAGAATTTTACAATGATGCCCTTTCATTGGCTTTTAATCCAATATTTTCAAAGCTTGTTTGTGTAATGACATTATCGGTTTCACAGCTGATTGGGTGGTCTGTCTTACAGAGACTGCAGGATAACTGGCACCGTTTCATTTTGAATGCAGATACATAAGGACAGAATAAACAGAGGTCACAGAAAAATCAGATCCCAAGCAGCACATTCAGCAGACAGACGGGGCATTTCTACACACCTCCAACCTTTTCTGAAGATATCATGGTCCCTTTTGATGCAGGACTATACACCATAGATTTCAACATGACGCATATAGAACATTATCCACACATAAAATAATCCGACACAAGAAAAACAGGATGACAGACATGCAAAGTGGTGCTATTTGAAACACAACAGCGTCAACACAAGCGATTAGATCTCACCGCAGCACTTCCTCTCTTTCAAAGCCCTTTTGGCAGGGACAACTGTGTGTGCGGCCTCAAAATGAATAATTAATGTAAATTGGAATTGTTAGCAAGAGTGGCAAAATCACAAGGGCTCAGACTAATTGGCAAATGTTTTGTGTTTTTTTTCTCTCTCTCTCGCTACCTTGTTGCCAGTGGTAAGAAATTAAGAACAGTGGAACATAATGAGATGTGGTTCGGGCCAGGGTCTGGAGAAGTAAAACAAGCAAATGAACTGAGTCATTTGAGACCAAATAAATTGGAAATTTAACGCCACCACGGTAAAAGTAAAGTATTGTCGAAGAAACCGAACAGGTGCTTCGTCAAATTGAAAAATCGAACCACGGTAATTGTGCATTTCGTTTGGTACTTGAAATGTGTCCTCAGGTACAGGCAGAGCGTACTCTGCCACCCACATTCAGATTACATGTTTACAACGTGAAATTGATAGTCAATTTGCGAGAATTTATGATTTCCCTCATTCTTAAGCATAGCTGCACACACAACAAAGACATCATGGTGAGGTAGACTGTTGCTAGAGAATGGAGTGAGCCAAGGTCATAAATAACAAGTAGCACAGCGATTCTCCATGCTAAAAGAACTCTCTATAGACTGTCGTATAGTGTAACCCTATAGCATGTCATTCAGACCTGTCTCCACACTGGGAGATTTTGCACGGAGAGTGTTGTTGGAGCCTTTTCCTCCCTGTCATTTCCTTGGCTTCCTTGCTTGCTGCAGAGTTTTTTTTTCTCCTCTATTCATCCTGAATTATTAAAAAGTGTTGTGATTCCCAGTATGATTGTGAATCTGGGGCTGCAGCTCTCAACTGCGCAGTCACATTTGCTTGTTTTTCTCGCTCCTCTACAGCGCTCTCCCTGTCTTTTCTCATGCTTTCTTGCTCGGTTCACAAGTCGGAGCATGATGCTGCAGTCCTCACGCCCAAAATCTCACCTTGAAGAGGGGGGTGGGGGGAGTTTTTAGATGATGAATACTCAAAAAAGTCGTGTCTGCCCTCGTCTACAGAGCCAGTATTATTCGTCTGAATCTGTATTCAGGTCAGGGTGCTTTTCACAGGGGAGGGAAAGAGGGAGGGAGGGATATTTTTCTTTCCCATCATGCACCAGCAGCAGGACCCAAATTGGCACAGAGGGTTGGGCAGTTTCTCCAGGGATAAGCATCCTGTCTCTTGCCTGACTCCCTCTAAGGGAAACCTGCCAGGGACATCCATTCACCGCAGCACACACGCCCGTTGTCTTCTTGAACAAAACCAAAGACCCCAGAGGCCGAAGCATTCGTCCCCCCGCAGCTGACCTGCCACCCGGGCCAACGACCCCACCTCCTCTGTTTTTTCGCGCTCCTTCAGATTCCCATGGCTGCCAAGCCTGACGTGCCAATGACTCTCTGGCACTGCAGAAACCACAGTGGCTGCTGCCCTGAGAAAAGGTTACAAAAACAGCTGCTGGCAGATGAAAAATTCATGCAGTGTTACCATATATTTGAGATTCCCCCCCGCCTCATCCTTTCCCTCTCACTCTCTTTCCTTCTCTCTTTCTGGATGATGCACAGATGACAGACCAGTCAGTACAGCACACATGGGTCTGGGGGATCTTTTGTCTCTGATCTGTGGGAGAATATTAATGTGGTGTGTGCTGTCTGAGATGAATCAGTAAAAAGAGGGATCTTTATCTGAGTCCACAAGCACTGGGTTGTAGGGGTTTTAATGTGGCACTGGCTGGATGTACACTCTAATAGGCCAGTGCAGAAAACATGAGAGGGATCCTCAGAGAGCACGATGGAGCAAGATATGGAGTGAGGGAGGGAGAGGAGAGCTACGGATGGCTAAAGAAGCTCTTTCTATAGCTGAGCTACTGTGGTTGCCTCACTTGCTGAGTTACTTCCAGTGCACGTCTTCACAAATCTGTAGTGCCTCCAAACTATTTTTTCTTTTTTTTTCTTTACAGGCCCATAGCAGACTTGCAGTGTACTGGATGTTCAATACTTAAAGATAGGGTCGACGATGTTGGAAATCCAGCATAATTTGAAAGTAGCACACCTCAAGAGCTCCGTCTAAACCCACCCCCCTATATTCTCCAGTAAACTTGCGGCGGCGACGCGCTTTGAGTTCAGGCTGGTGCACGACAAGGGTAGAGTACAGCAGGGAGGCATCTGATTGGTTCTTTCCAAGCGGACTGCGAGGCAGTGATTGGTAGACGTTTTTACAGGATTACAGCAGCTACAGATGACGGCTCTTTCCCGGTCCTTTTTCAGAGCTCATAAGTAATGGATCGCTGTCGGAGTGTAAAGACCATTTCAAACAATATAACAAATAGTGTATACTGGATAATATCGTCAACCCTACCTTTAATGTGCTAAAAAACTACCTGGGCAGAACTTTGAGTGGAAACACATGAGCTAAAAAAAGCACTGTAATACATTGTGATTAGAGCTTTCAAAGTTAACGCGATACCGTGTTAACGCAAATTTGTTTTAAAGCCATTAATTTCTTAAACACATTAACGCAACTTTCAATTTTTAGGTTGTAGCGGGCTAAGTTTTAGAGCTAGAGTGAAGATACTATCATATGAAACTAGAAAACCTAAGGAATCTATTGGTACCAACCATGTCATACTAGCTTGTCGGGAAGAGGCTAAATACCTCTGCAAACTTAGGCTAAATTTTGGTGAGGAAAAACTTGCATGGATATTTCCAAAGGGGTCTCTTGACCTCTGACCTCAAGATATGTGAATGAAAATGGGTTCTGTGGGTACCCACGAGTCTCCCCTTTACAGACATGCCGTCTTTATGATAATCCATGCAGTTTGGGGCAAGTCATAGTCAAGTCAGCACACTGACACACTGACAGCTGTTGTTGCCTGTTGGGCTTGAGTTTGCCTTGTTGTGATTTGAGCAAATTTGTATTGCTAAATGCAATACCGTTGATGGTTTCTGGACAATATTTGTCATTGATTGTGTTGATAATTGATTTCCAATAATAACTATATACATATGTTTGCATAAAGCAAGCATATATGCCCACTCCCATGTTGATAAGACAAATCTCCCTTTGAACATGGAAAATCATGCGATTAATCGCGATTCAATATTTTAAGCGATTGACAGCCCTTAGTTGTGATACAACCATAAAAAAAATATCAAAGTAATATGTTTTTGTATGAGTACTAGATTGCAAAGTTTCGTTACACACCAAAATGATACCTTAAGTATGAAATGTGTTCAGACAGATGCTTGAACTTCAATCATACAGGGCTTTAAACATGAGCCTTGTTGCTCTGTCCTTGGAAATATATTTCTTTTAAAGTACAGAAAGTTCAGCGTGACAACTTGATTCCCTGAATATATTTTATTTTGCCAAGGTGCTTTGGAGAACCGTCTCTTTCCCCAAGGCACACAAGGCACAGAATGAACCAGACTCAATGCTTATGTATACTGTGGCCAGGTGACCTCAATCGGACCTGTGGTTTCACCTGTGTGTGTGTGGAGGCGGTGCATAGAGATAGATATGATATATCTATCTATCTATATATAGATAGTTGTATGCATGACACCGAACAATGAAAATGTCCTTCTTTTTTCTGTTCATATTCATATTCAATACGCACCCACTCATCTAAATAGTCAAAGCAAAGATCAAGGACAAAGCTATATAATACTGTCTCAAAGAGATCAACATGTCTTGCAAAAATGCTACCCTAAGGGCAATGAGTCTGTTTGAGTTTCACGTTGCAGTATTTAATATGCTTCTAGCTTTGTGTTCCTTGAAGAAGGAGACAGGTCCCCTAAATTGTGCATTGGCACAATGAAATGTACTGATAGAATCACATTGCCATCCTGAACTTTAATTAGTTGCAATGAAATCTGTTAGAAGATAGACATTAGGTAGCAAACAAGCACAATAACTTGAAAAAGAAGAAGGAGCACTTAAAGGTGCTAAATGCGAGATTGGAAGCATTTCTATTGCCTCCTCACGACTCTCAACACGGCAACAGCGGTTAGCAGCGTTATCAGTGAAAATAATGGTAACAGTGCTAACAGAGCTAACAGTGTTTACCTGAGGGGGAACCGGACGGTGGGTGCTATGCTTCAACGACGACGCCATTGGTTTGGACGGTGTTATCAGCGGTAACCGCCATATGAGAGTTAGCCAGTGGGGCACGCTCACATGCATGTACATGCACTAAAAGCACATGCGGCTATGGCAACCAAGCACGGAGAAGCTCTGATTATAACACACACAGAGGGAGAGCGACTTCATTCTCTGCTCAGGTAGACATTACTCCTCTATATCTTTACATAGCAAACAGTTGTTTGCTGCTATATTTATGCTCTGGATATCTTATTCAATGAGCTGACGTTTTGGCAGCAACATGCATTCCATAGCTTCAGAGTGTTTTAGCTTCCGGGTGCCCTACATATGCCATAAATACACAGCTTACATCTAAAGAAATGGTGCCATTTTATTCGCCACTAGCAATCTGAAATCACATTTGCTTTAAGTATTAACTTAAGTGTTCGGCAATGGGAGGTATTTTACAAAAAACACAAAGGGGATAAATTTAGCATTAAAGGCCACAGGGATTATTAATAGTAGTTTAATGAGGCAGGATGTGAGTGGGACCATGCAGCCCAGAGCAACTCAGAGCGGAGTCCTTTATTCCGATCAATGTATGGTAATAAGGGAGCAGCAAAGGTTGTTCAAGAGAAGGAGTGGAAAATGAATACAGGGTTACAGGTTGTTAGAGCAACTACAGTAAGCTTTTGAATGGGCATTGAACGACTCCGGCTCCTGCTCCTTGCAGTAAATATATCCACCTGTCCTATTACTCATGATGCAGTAGTAAGGGCTTGGCAACAGGATACAATAAAGGACAGCGTTTTGAGCTGTGTCCTGTCGTTAAACACTTCCATCTTGCTCTGGGGATAGCCTGTGGCTTCCCTACTCTGAATGATAATCAACAGGCATCTAAGACACGGCCGTGCATTTATTGTAGTCTTTCAAAGCAATGTTAGATAGCATCTATTCATGCTGGCTGCCAACAGCATGTTAATGTGAGTACAAGCTGTCTGCGTGCACCTAATCACGCCACGACAGGAGCGGAGAATACAGAGCTAGATCATCAGAGGGACCGGCTAAATCAGAGCTCTGCAATGATATCCAGAGGCCTCTCCTCCCCAGGGCATGCCTCCAGGGCTGGATGCGCCCACAGTGAGGCACTGGTAGTCTGTGATCAGCCGCAGTTCAGAGAAGACTGCTGTACAGAGCCTATCATGTGGAAGTTAGAGTAGAGGTCATTTTAGATGGGTGTGATATTGGTTTGGTTATCATTCAAGCTCCTCTTTACCTCATAGATCATCACTGTGGGGGTCCCTCTTCTCCACTTATCCCCTCCTCTCCCTTCCTCCCTCCTTGTTTGTCTCCCACGCCATCACCTACACTCCGCTTTGCCGAGTGGAGACAACACTTGTTTTGACAGCTATGATAACTGACTAAATGTCACATGTCTGGAAGAAAGGGATCTGCAGTGTAGCATTGGAATTCATTGCACTCGCTTTCTTTCTCCTCTCTGCTGTTGTGTGCGTGTTAGTGAATCAAACTAGGTGTTGATCCTTCACAGTGGGACGTGATGGCTATAGCTGAACGTGTGTTTGCCCGTGTCTGTTTCTCAGTCAGAGCGAATGTATGAGCAATCATGTGCGTGTTTGCAGTCGTGTGTGTACACGGAGCTCAACTACAAATGGCGTCTTGTTCAGAAAGATAAATGAGGTCTCAGAGCTTTGACGTCCGCCTGTGCCGTCACTTGTTTTCACTGTTTACTCACATGCAAATGTGAGCCTCCCTGTGAAAATAATGAAATAACGCGACAAAAAAGCACTCCATTGTGAGTGTCATAAACCCGGTCTTAATGTGAGGATAATAGCCATTTAAAATTCACACACTTTGATGTCTCATGAGAGACAAGTTTAATAGGAAAGGCCGACCGTAGAATACATTATTTCACCTATGTAGAGTTCCCGGCATATAAACATGTCCATCCTGTTATTAAAACCACCGTCGGAGCTGTCAGTCATCAGATATTCAGGAAGCAGCAAGAACATATCTGCTGGCGCTAATGTAGAGCACATATGCGGCATGTATGTGGGAAATTGCCTCTGCCTTTTCAAGTATTGAATCAATGTGCTCCGATATTCATCATGTACCTAAATATGTTGTAATAGAAGGCATCTTGGAATCAAAAGAGCCTCGGGCCTTTGATGTCTCTTTTTGTGCTGGCTCTCCAGGCATGTGAGAGAGATGTACTATTAACTGGCATTTAAAATACCTCCCTAATGTACAGTATACTTAATGGCATTTTGGTGGTCAGAGATGCAGGAAATAATCATTCAGTACAGCACTAATTGCAGCGCCAAGTTTTGTTTTGATTCACTGACAATGTGCTGATACTATTTGGTTATATTTTATGGCTATTAATCCAAGACCGCGTAATGATCTTGCATCAAGGGATGTTGTTGGAAATGAAAAACAAGTGGTCCTTGAAGAGTCTACCCCACTCAAACACACACACATATGCACTTGCTTTTGGTATTTGTGAGGATATTGTATTCATATTCATTACCTAGATTATTTTCGTTCATTACCTAGAGGCTTACTCATAAATTAAACATGAACAACTACATACCTAACCCTTAGAGGCCTCAGTATGCTTCAAACAAACTGTGGTACGACATATTGTCCAATACTGATACTAATGGACAATACTGATACTATAGTTTCTAACATCTATGCAGATGGTCAATTGCTGTGTGAAGTGGCCATGATTGTTTGATTGTCCAGCCCGGTCGCATGAAAAGGCGTAAGAATGTCATGTAATACGCAAGGCATTTAGCATGCAATAACAACGGTGTTCTTGCTTTTGATGTCTCATTTGTACGCCATGTAGTCTGTAGCCTACTGAGTCGAATGTAAACGCATCCAAAGAGCGTATATTGCCAACAAGTGAAAGTCAATTGTTCGTTCCATTGCAACATTAGCGCCCAGCAGCAAAGCTATGCTTCCAACATTTTGAACTGAAAGCGACGTACAAAAGTAAAACTAAATTATTTCTATTCTATTGTAATTTTCTAACGAAATAGCCTATGTTGAAGAATTAAATATTATAAGCGTTTTCAGTCCAAAATGGTGGCAGCGTTTTGTCTCTTTGCTTCTATATTATTTGATGCATCTGCATAAATAAGCCACGCTCAGAGCTAGCGACGAAGAATAAAACATGGCGGGTAGGAGGAGAGGTGGATGGGTCCAAAAAACACAGGACTTGCAACCAGGCAACCGGTGTTCAAGACCGGTGTTTTGTTTTTAAAGTTATGTTAGTGACGTTTTTAACATGTTTTCTGTACTTATGTTACATTTTTTCCGTACATATTTTACTTAGTTTACGTACTTATTTTAAGGCCAACCATGACGTTTTTCCTAAACCTAACTATGTAGTTTTGTTGGCTAAACCTAACTGCAGACATTATCGTTGATTTGTTGCGTGGCGTACAAATGACAAGCAAAAAGCCTATAATGAATCCTCATCACATGCAGAATGTCCTTGTAATGCCTTTATACTTATTCTGAATGGCTACATACGAAAGTAAGAGGACGAATAGCCTGTTGTCATCACTTCCTCCCTCTTATCTCTCTCAAAGAATTCTGTGTCTTTTTGCGTCTTTGTAGTCTTGACACGATGATTCATAGAAATGGGGAATACCTGCAAGGGAATGGTGTTGTTCTCAGTTGTACTTTCATAAAAGGGATGATAGTATTCATGTGATGAACGTAAAAAGAGCATCAGAGAGAAATTCACACCCTGCCTACTTTTAAACATCTGCATACCTGGCCACTCGTTGCATGAAGTTTAAAGGTTGTTGGATTCTGCTGTCGGAAAAGGTTTTTCATTTTGAAGCATGTAAGCATAATTCTCACGAGTATGAACCCTAAAATAAATGGTTAACCATGTGGGACCAGTTTTTTCCCCCAAATGGGACGTTAAAGGGACTATTTGTAACTTTTTAAGCGTATAAATGTAGCGGGTCGCCACACATGCGCGCTCGCATATGCGCGTTCGCGTGTGGCCGCTGCCTCTCCTCCTATACCTGCCTGCCTGCAGAAGAGTTAGTTTAGCTCTGAGAATATCTAGTGAATGTACAGTGGACGTTTGTGCAGAAATAAATGCTGCAGCTCCTCCAGACCAACAGGTTTCCCGTGTCTTGTGAAGTGACGGAGCTCCTCAGCTAGTAACGTTATCGTCTCGTTACCGACCGGGTGCCGGTGTCTCCTCTGCTCTCTCCGGCTGCGGGCGGAGAGAGCAGGGAGACACGCTGCAGAGCCCCGCTGCATCAGCCTGCGCTGAGGCAGGAAAAGCCAACACTAGGATCAGATCTAAATCATGTTCATGGAGAGACCTTCGTCTGGTCAGCTAACATTACTGCCAAGCAGCTGAAATATAGAGTGATATTGTGGTTTTAGCTGACATGTGTCGCCTCACTGTTTTGAGCGACGCTCGTTCAGGTATATTTAGAGCGAGCAAACGCGAGCCCGACGATGACTTTCGTTGATTTCACGGCCACAGGTGTCGCTGTTAAGAAGCATTTCTGAAAGTTACAAATAGTCCCTTTAACACACGTGAACACACAAAATGGAGGTGAGTCCCTTCAACGTGAGGGGCCTACCAGCTACGAATCTCCATAATGGCACACAGACAAACACACACACACACACACACACACACACACACACACACATCAGTTCAAATTGACAACTTTAAATGGTCTGACCCCTGAGGAGAGATTTTGAACCTACCTTTTCCCTAGTTAACACATTTTAACAGGTGTTGGGAAGTGCAAAAACACTTCTATTTTTGAATCTGGCAACGCCTTCTATTTTTGAAACGTGCCTTTTCACCAAACAGATAAAACGAGAGGTGTTGCAAAACAAGATGATGTGGAGAGTTTCTCTGGAGAGGGAAACCAAGCATAACCATCATCTTCATTGCAGCGCTGGGTAGGATATTAAAAACATTCAGCTCTGTCAAGATGAGTCGGGACTTTATCTCAGCTGCACTACACAGCTCTCTTCCACAGGGAGCAAACTTTCTGCTCTTTTCATGACTCACTGGGGGATCAAAGTTGAATCCGCTTTCCCGTGTCATCCGCTGACAAAAGTGGTTGATTACAGCTCTTTATTTTCCGCCTGAACTCAGAGTTTGACCCAGCTAGTCATGATGCCAATGCCAAAAGACCTTGTGACATGATTACTCAGCTGCTATCTCCATGTCTGACATGGCTGCAAAATGGAGAAGGCAGAAAATATGTGCTGCCAAAAACTGTGGATGGCCTTGCAGGATGCGAGAGACACTAATAACAAGTGGCCCCTTGTTGCAGCCTCCCCAGATGGACTGGTCAGTTGTCTCTGTCGTGGAATATGTGAGATCAAGTGCCCCTTCACAGCCAAAGATATGACACTGGTGGGCTACACACGAACCAAACGAAGCTGCTTGATGAATGAAGGACTGGCGCTGGCCTGTTACCATGACAACTACCATCAAGTGCAGTGGCATGTCTGCAAAGTGGAATAGTGACTTCATAGTTCAGTTTCTTCAAGATGTTGCCATTGACAGCATCGAGGACAGAAAGTTTTTGTTATTGACAGAGCAATAGATTGTTTCCAGACTGGGTTCAGGTCTTGCCAGTCGCCATAGCAGCAACCACCTGAAAATGTGACTGTAGATCACTGTCATGTAAAAATGTTTTTTGATTTACCTGAAATGATAGAGCAAAACATATAGTTTTCTTTATTTTGCCTTTATTTACTGGGTTATTCACAAGTACAGTTTTCATAGCGGTCTTCAAAGAGAAGGTGAGACCAGGGATAGTTGTAACTGTGTCAGTTTGACCAATCAGATAAGAGCTGATATTGTACACTCCCATTAGCTTTTTGAGGTCCCAGAAGAAGTGGCATGTCTCTGTGAGCATTATAGATTTTACGACCAAAAAACTAATTTTCAGGTAAGAGTGTCAAAAACTGTATCAACATAATTTTTTTGCCTAGCGTCCATTGTAATGTAGATACAATAGTTTGGCTTACATGACCTAAAGTAGCAGTTTCTCTAGTTAAATTTAATACTTTGCATTCATGCTAACTTCAAACCCACATGCTAAAACGGGTACAGTAGCTATTTAATGGTTGCTTGGGATGGGAAAGTTGTAACAGTTCATTAAAAAGTCAGCGTGGATCTTATTTCAACAAATTACCTCCCATTGTTACATCTATTCCGAGCAAGTGTTACAACTCACCCATTAGTGGGGTAGGTTTTAACAGCGGGACTCTTTGCATTTGGCATTAACTCACATAATGTGTGATTGTGTAGTAGACGTCCAAGTGAGTTTTATTTGTAATAGACACATATGGGTACTGTGTATCAAAGTTTGAGAGATCTAGCACGAACAACCACTGAGTTACTGAGGCTGAACAACAGCTGTTACTGTTATCCCTGGTCTCCCCTACTCATGCAAGTTATACTCATGTGTAACACATGTTATTCATGACAAACATTACAAATAAGTTTACTCAAATGGAACAACAGACTCAGAGAGGTTGCTCACTTGGGATATTTGATCTCTCTAGCACTGTCCCTGGAAACGTACCCTGCAAGATTGAATTCTCTCCCCTCAAAAGCCCAGTCACGCTTCCCACAAATTCAAAGATTTGTAAGGTCTTTGGTGTCCTCCGCATCTTTGGCAGACATTTCCCTCTTGTGAAGGGCAATACCTCAAGAGATTCTTGTAAAAGGCCGAGTGTGTCAACACCATCAAACCTCCTGTCTGCTAGGACAATGTCCCCTGATTGCATTTTTTCAGTAAATCCAGCAATATATTTGTCAACAACCCTTCCTCCATCTGCTTTAGTTATGAAGAAAACAATTCCTTGAGAAGTTTCACAGATCAACAACTTAACAGTGTTGAAGTGCTTGTAATCCCACCAGGTCATAGCCTGTGAAAAGCAAACTACATTGTCTGTTGATAAATACTTTAACAGCCACTCTAAATTCATAGCTTGTCCTGAAGCACAAGAGCATTGTCTCTCTTAATGCTGACTCTACAACAAGGAAGCTTAAAGGTTCTCTATAGGATATCCAGAGCATTAATATAGCAGCAAACAACTATTCGCTATGTAAAGATATAGTGGAGTAATGTCCATCTAAGCAGAGAATGAGGTCGCTCTCCCTCTGTTTGTGTTGTAATCCCAGTTTCTCCCTGCTTTGTTGACTTAGTTCATGTGAGCGTGCCCCACTGGGTAGCTCACAGCCGCTGCTCTGCACTGCTCTCACACTTCGGTTACAGCTAAAAACAATTGTGGAAGTGTAGCACCCACCCTCCAGTTCCCCCTCAGGTTAACACTGTTAGCTCGGTCAGCAGTGTTGCCGTTGTTTTCACTGTTAGCTCAGAGCATTTCTATTACCCTGAGGCAATAGAAATGCTCCCAATCTTGCATTTAAGATGTCAATTTACATGCCAAATATTCACACCATAGACTGTCTATAAGAAGTGGACTTAGTCACCGAGACGTCACCCGTTGGTTTGTGGACTGTCGTTTTGAAGCCTCGAGTTTGGCATTTTGGCCGACGCCATGTTTGTTTTTTTTGCAACTGGAAGTGAGAAGAAAGGGTGGAGCTAAGCACAACCGAACGCTGAATAAGACATTTTCAGGCAACCAAAAAGGCTATAATTAATTTTCATGAACTGAAAACACACTGTGAAAGGGTTAAAGTTGTAAGACGAAAACACGGACAACTCCCAGACCGGACAACACCGTGGTAGCGACCTGTCAATCACAAGGTAGCCCCAAGCATACCCTGCTTTATGGTCTATTTGAATGGGACCATAATTTACTAAATGAGCATCATGCTGTATTGAAGAAGACTTGAAACTAGCGATTGAGACCATAAACTCATGTTCACTGAGGTAATAAATCAAGGGAGAAGTAGGCTCATTTTCTCATAGACTTCTATACAATCAGACTTCTTTTTGCAACCAGAGGAGTCGCCCCCTGCTGGCTATTAGAAAGAATGCAAGTTTAAGGCACTTCAGCATTGGCTTCTCTTCTCAGACCCAGAGGTAGCCCACCGATTCACTCATATAATTCTTATATATTGACTATTGCAAGTCACAAATAAACAGTTACATTGTTGTATACTTTTTCCTGATAATATTATATTAATCAAGGGTGCTAAGAGAGATTTTGACTCACTCTTGGGATTGTTCAGGTGCCCCCATCCCACTGTGATCAAAATGCTTTCTCACCAGCTGACATTGCATTTCTCACTACACTGGACTAACTGGTTGACCCTGACGAGGCACTCACTCTGTAGGACGCAAGGGACCAGATGGCATATGTGGTGGCCAACTCCATGTCTGGCTATAATGGCACAGTAGGAGAACCAAGGAGGATACCAGGAAGGAGAAAAGAGTAGTTTCCAAAATGTAAGAATGTTCAGATGACCCTCAAGGAGAAGGGCGGTGGATATGAAACATCACAGATGTCTTAACAGACAGATAGGGATTTAAAAAAAAGTGAGTGAGAGCCAGCTGGGACTGAACAAACAACAAAAAATGTATCCTTGTTTCTGTCATTTCTCTCCTAATCTCAGGGTCATCGTAACGAGAGGATAAAAATAGATGCAATATAAGGTTACACAGGACATGGCTATGTATAACACAGCTAGAAAACCCAATTGGGAGGCGTATATTGATTTTAACTTAAAATCTATATAGTGGAAAGACTGCTTGAACAGCTTACTACTAATAACTACTGTTATCGTTACTTCTAATATTACTCAAGAAGAAGTACATTGAGTTGTGCTCAAAATAACTCACATAAGAGAGCAAAAGTAGCTCTTTTAAAGAAGTCTGTGAGTAAAATTAATTTAATTACATATAGTCATAATTAAGTATTCTTACCTTAGGCAACCGCGGAAAGCAGGTGGGATGGGAAATAGTGGGGGCAGAGTTTGTATGCATAAAGTTTAGGAGTTAGCATGGCTAGCAGGCTAACAGCAGCTTTCCACAAGTTGCACACTTTTGGTTTCTTATAAAAACTAGGGCTGTCAATCAATTAAAAGATTTATCACAATTAATCGCATGATTTTCCATGATTACTAGCAATTCACTGCAAATTAATTTTGTCAAGTATTTAATACTACATGGGAGTGTGCAAATATGCTTGCTTTATTCAAATGTATGTATATATGTATTAATGGGAATCAATTAACAACACAAAACAATGACAAATATTGTCCAGAATCCCTCACAGGTACTGCATTTAGCATTAAAAATACGCTCAAATCATAACATGACAAACTGCAGCCCAACAGGCAACAACAGCTGTCAGTGTGTCAGTGTGCTGACTTGACTATGACTTGCCCAAAACTGCATGTGATTATCATAAAGTGGGCATGTCTGTAAAGGGGAGACTCGTGGGTACCCATAGAACCCATTTTCATTCACATATCTTGAGGTCAGAGGTCAAGGGACCTCTTTGAAAATGGCCATTACAGTTTTTCCTCGCCAAAATTTTGCGTAAGTTTGTAGCGTTATTTAACCTGCTTCATAACAAACTATGCCATGGTTGGTACCGATGGATGCCTTAGGTTTTCTAGTTTCATATGCCAGTATCTTCAATCTGGCTTTAAAACTGAGCCAGGTACAGCCTGCAGAAGATTGATTGCGTTAATGTGTTAAAAAGATTAGTAGCGTTAAAAGGAATTTGCGTTATTATCGCGTTAACTTTGACAGCCCTAATAAAAACACTTTATCGTCATTATCTTCTATCATTGACCTTACGCCTACTGCAGCCAAGCAGCATCCCTCCTCCTCTGCAGCGTGTATTATTTTGCAGTGATGTTATCTATAGGATATAGACAATCAATATTTCTGGAATTAGAAGTCAGTCTATCCACTTAAAACAGGCACTGAAGAGCCGCTCAATTTTGCAGGTCAAAGTTCACCCCATCTTCACTGAAATAAATGTGAAACTAATTACAAAGTCTGACCATATCTTGATAGTGCTGTAACAGGATACCTGTAGACACTCTACGCTTCTTGCCTTCCTAAAGGTGGTTTTATTTTGGGAGTCAATAAATATTTATAATTAGTTGCTTGCTACCCCTGCATTGCGGACTGTGTGGCAGCACAATTTGTTATTGATACTGAATGAGAAAGTAATGAGGAGGAGCTGAAACACAAAGTCACAAAGTGCTGTCGTTCTCTTGTCTAATCAGGCATGCTTGTGCTCTAATACACATCAAACACTGCCTCTCACCTTTCCTTTTCATTCCATGTATCCTCTCCTCCCATCTCGACTCGCCCTTTCCTTTGCAACTTGACAGCACAAAAACAAAGCGAGAGAGAGAGAGACGACTTAGCAAGACCTGAACTTGTTTACCTCTCTGTCCTCTTGGACTCTCTACAGAGGCCATAAAGTTTCTGCTGATGTATGGTTACATCCAGGCCATTCAGTCTAGAAATATTGCCACTGCACATGAAAGAAGTGTGGGCGATAAGAGACCCACAACAGCTTGTGTGAAAAGGCCATGCCAGCGGGTGTGATACATTACCGCTCCATATCCTTTCCCCTCCTGGAGCTTGTGTGTGTGTGTGTCTGCGAATATGTGTTAGTCTGTGCATATAGGTGGTGTGGCGATGTGAGTTGTAGAGTTGAGGCAGAGGACTGGACAATGCTGTACAGAAGTGAAATAAACCTGTGATAGCAGATTCAGTCTACTGTGGGGAAAGCATGGCCTCTTGTGACTCTGGGCTGACTAATAGGGTTTGAAGTATAAACAGGGTGAGGTTGTGAGCCGTTATGAGTGGTGGGATGTCAGGGCACAGATTGTCGAGAGGAAAGAAAAGCAATCATGACTGACATTAATAAGAAACGGCAGCAGTGCAGCAACAACAAAATAAACCTCGACCTGCAGCAAACATGTAAGTGTATGATATCAGCAGGAGTATGGGGAAAAATAAATCCAAAATAGACTAGAAAAGTGCACTCAGTAGAGTGCAGATCTCCGCCTGGTGTGTCTGCAAAGACAACTGCTTTAATATTTGATTGAATGAATACAAAACACAATTGCAACAAATATTAGACTGATGGGTCCAGAAGTATGCGAGATTAGCCGTGGACAGACACAGAGATGCACACACACTACCAAATACATAATCTCCTGGCGGAGATAAAAATTGTTTGTCAAACCAAACTATAGTAAGAAATCACATGACTCCTGAAGTAAATGGTTTGCAGATGTAACAAAAGCATGGAAGCACTAGCAGTAAAACGAGCTGAAGCTGTTTTTATATTTATGTATTTCTAAAGATTAATTTTATTTATTACCACCAGCAGAATGTAATTTGCGTCCATTACATAAAGTGTTCCTTATAGCATACTCGTTGCTTTATCTAAACTCTTTTCTGACCTCTCCACACGCTCTGTTCAAGTGACTCAGCAACCACGCATTCTAACATATAATTCACAAGCCATTTCAGAATCAGACGAGATGACACATGGGCTCGGACTGCTGAAAGGGTTTGTGATGGCATGACCTTTGCACAGTTATTTCCCTGCAATCACAGGTAATCAGCAAGGTGGAGTACACAGAAAAGCTTACTGCCATTGCTGTACTTGACCTAGAGCACAGCATGACATCTTTAAATATACTCTCTTTTTTCTCCATCCTTTAGAAATGTTACAGCCTGAAAAACTCTCTGTACTGTGCTGACCCCCGTGTTCATCTGAACAAAGCCCCTTAACAGCATATAGTCAAAAGGAATGCTTCAATTATTTTATCATCTCAGATTATTGCTATATGTTTCCAAAGCATCCTTGCATGCACCACCAAAGCAAGTTTCAAAATGGCCCCTGCTCATTACTGGGGCCACATAACAATCAGTATCTGCCAAAAAAATATAAAATGTATGACTAATTTCCAATGGAAACTAATGGAACTAACATGAGGAAAGGAAAGAAATCAGTCTTTGCTTTGGAAAATATAATGTGAAGTATACATGTTTGTGGTTAAAGGTACAGTATGTAGGATTTGGTGGCATCAAGTGGTGCGGTTGCAGATTGCAACCAACTGAGTACCCCTCCGCTCACTCCCACCTTTCCAATACTGTGGTAACATTGTTTGCCTCACTCAGAGGCCATCTTTAACATAAAAACAGTACTTTAGGAGCAACGTCAGAGGGTGGCTGTCGGTACCACGGTTTTGCACTCTGCGGCAGTGTTCATTTTGACAGCTATTTTAGTCTTAAACAAAAATGGTTATTAGTTTTAGTCATATTTACAAATTTTTATCCTTCATAGTTTTAGTATAGTTTTAGTCAATGACAACTCAAAATGTTTTAGTCCAGTTTTAGTCACCGAAAAGTCATTCCATTTTAGTCAAAATGTTTTCTCTCTTAATGTTGACGATGGTGCCATCTTGTCATCGTCTTGTCTTAGTCATGGGAAAAAAAGGTTGTTGACGAACATATTTCGTCATAGTTTTCGTTAAGGAAATAAACACTGCTCTGCAGCTTACGTTACTGCAGTTTCACAAGCATGTCGTAGAACTACGGTGGCCTTCCGGTAACGTAAAAATGTGAAAGGCTCTCTCTAGAGCCAGTGCCTTTTTTCCGTTCTGGGCTACTTCAGAAACATGGCGAAGGAACATGGTGGATTCCGTGAAGAGGACTCGCTGCCAATCTAGATATGAAGGGGTCATACTAAGCTAACCAAAACACGATTCTTATTTTCAGGTGAATACAAACTAATGAAAACATGGTTGTGAATATGATATTACATTTCTGATTATAGATCCCCCGAAATGTTACACACTGTTCCTTTAATTGACCCCAAAAAAAATAATTACCACTCTTATTATCCTACGTCCCTTTTTTCAGTGGTGATCTGGTAAAAGTGTCGTTTATCTGTATAAAAGCCACAATTAATACACAATAAAGTGTTATGACAGTAACAGACGTGATGTGACAGTCACACTCCAAACAGAACAAAAGGCAACAGATGGAGGTAAATACTGCAGCAGTTGTGTAAGTCATTAATAACACTTGATTAATGACATGAGAGTTTAAATTGTTGTAGTGCAGCCAGTGGTTTGGCTAAGACATACAAGCTACCGGCTACACACAGATGCACACGCACGCACAAATCAACACAAACTTTCTGTGTATTGCAATCCCAGACTTTGAATGAGTTTACAGGATCATTTTCCTTCTATCTCATCATGATAGATATGGCATTCAGTAACGCCTCAAGCTCTGCAATACTTTGATTACAATCTCAGATAGATAGCCTTTTATCCCCCGGTTGCTCCTATTTTTCAGTGATACACCCTTTTTCCGTATTTGTCATTGTTCTCTTCCAGCCACGTATCCCTCGCGACACTAAGTGGAAGAAAAATGAACCCCTTTCTTTGCCCCTCGCACTCGCGCTCCTCGGCAGCCACTTATTTGCGTTTTCTTTTTGGGAGGGGGGAAATGGAAAAGGAAACCAATTAATTTCAGGGCGAGAAATACAGGCTCTCCCAGTTCTTGATCTGTGTCCAAGTGATTGAGTGAGTCTGCTCCTCAGCTGAGCTGACCTCAAGACACAGTCTCTCCCGTCTGTTGCTTCATAACCATGCTCTTTACTCTCCAAATGGCTTCTCCATTGTAGGCAAACGCTAGCTTGGGATAAGAGAACTGTGTCTGTCTTTGTGAGATAAAGGCCTAATGAAGTAAACATTCCCCACACTAGAAGCAGAAGCACAAAAGTGTAAAAAAAAAAAAAAAAAAAAGCATATATGCGTCGGTGCCAGTTAGTTCTTAGTTTAGAATATTAAGCCTGTTTTCCTCTTGAAGGGGTTATAATGTAGGGATGCTTCAAAATTATTCTCTCTTAATGTTCTTTGTGAGTATTATATAACTGAAAAACAGACAAATCCAAGCTTGTAGCTTGAATTTTAAGCAAAAGAAATGTTGCCGTCAGTGAATCACGATGTCCAGAGGGAATGCCTGGATTTTAAACCCCATTGTGCACGTTGTTAAACCCACACAGGTTCGTTAAAATAGGAGTGCTATGGTACAGACTGCCTTTAGGGGTTGAGAGTGTGGGATGGGGCTCAGCTCTTTGTAATAGTGAGATCTGTGGTGTGTGTAGACTGTGGATGGCTGCCTGCCCTGCAACAGGCATCCCTGTCTGTTCCTTAAACATGGAGTCATGGGTTGCACACTTTTTCTTTTCTTTTTTCTCTCTTTCTCTGTCTCTTCCCCCCTTCTCCTTACATTGCCATGCTATTAATAGAGAACTCAGCCCCCGAGAGGATGCAAACTGGGGAGCGGCGGATAGGAAGAGCGACAGCATGTAAGGGTGGAATTGATGGAGATGGAGGGACCAGAGCAAAGAGAGAAATGAGGGAGGGGGTTGATGAAGTGAGGATGGAGAAAGAGGGCAGAGAGCTGGAACGAGGAGGCATGTAGGAATAGCTGAGCGGCACAGAAGACATGGAGCTGAAAAAACAATGTTGTAAAGAGGACGTAGATAAAGTGAAGTTAAGCAGTGACATGAAAAAACAGCAGCAAGGGAAGAAGAGTGAGAGAGAAGACTATTTTCTGAGGCGTGCTGGCAGGCAAGAAGGCAAACACATTGAATTCAGGTGGGAGCTGAGGTATGTCAAGACAGACTAGCTAGAGTCTCCATGTCATCCTGAAACTCCAGCCAAGCTAAAAGACAAGTTATGTTTCCATTATAAACTGTGTCAAAAGGAAATCGGTGAACATTTTGCTAAATAATAAGTGAATTAGCGCATCCCTGTGAACTACCCCATGAGCAAATATATCCAATAGGATGTGACAAGATTACATAATTAATCCCGACAACTGCTCTCTTTTTTATTTTCTTAAGCAGGTAACAAAAAGTGGCAACCTGACAACTAGACAAAGCAGAAATAGGTAGAGAAACATCAAGGTGTATTTGAGAAATCGGTTTCTATCAGCCTGAAAGGGATAGTTTGGGTGTTTTGAAGTAGTGTTGTATGAGGTAATTATCCACAGTAGGTGTATTACTTGCAGTAGATGACAGTTGGCATGCCCTTAGCTTGGAGAAACAGACAGGAGTTACCGACACCGAAGCAAAGCAATCACCGGCACCAGCATTAGAACAAAGCAATACAGTGCTGTGGACAGAGATGGCAGAAAAACATACTTTAGCCACCTAAAAGAAAGTCGCACCTAAAAAAATGTATATCTGTTTAAATGCACGTTATATTAGAATATCCATTCTGATGGGGAACTGAACTGAAAGTGAAACTTATCTATGCTCTCTCCAAAGCCAGAATCCTCAGATGACAAAAACGGCACAAATATGTTTCACTTCAGTTCAGTTCGCTGTCAGAAAATATTCTAAGTATAGCATACTTTTGAACTTATATACATGTTTTAGGTTAGCCTTTCTTTTAGGTGGCTAAAATAAGTTTTGCCGCCGGCCCCGTCCACAGCATTGCATTGCTTTACTCCGGTGCCGGTGCTCTTGTCTGTTTCTCGATGCTGGGGGCGTGCCGACCGTCATCGTCTGTATAGGTAATACACTGACTATGGATAAGTACCTCATAGAACCCCACTTCAAAACACCTGAACTATCCCTTTAACTGCATCTTCTGTTTATCAATATGCTAACTTTTCCACCACAGTCAGTTTTACGCAATTTCTTTTAGTGTATTTCTGGCATTTTTTTAATGCTAGGTTTGAACATGTGCAAAACAATTGTTGCTGTCATTATTGTCTTGTCAAGCTTTTCCATTTTCAGTTGTGATTATACAGCTATCAGTGCTGGAGGTCCAATTTTCCAAAGGAACAGATTCAAGCACATCAGCAGGCTCATTTCTAAACTCCTCTATTGCTCAATTTCATGGCATTCGAACACTTGGGTCTGCAGGTAATTGAAAATAGCCTGTTGTTTGACAAGCTATAAAACCATTCACAGTCATTACCCAGCCAATGAAAAGCATGTTTTCCCAATTAGGCTGCTGATAATAAAGTCACCTGGCTGGAAGCTCAGATTCCACTGCGGCGAGGAGGAAGGCAGGCAGGCCACATGCGAAGGCAGTGATTGTAGTGTGACCTTAGAGACCTCGCCTCCCTCCGGGGCCACGGCTCCCACTGAGCCTTAATTACAACCACACGCGGCCCTCAAACGCACAGCCATATCTGATTTGAGATTAAACCACTTTGACACACTTAATTGAAATGAGAATTTTCGGTGAAAATGAGCCTGGCTTAGGCCCGACTCCTAGGAAATGTAAACGGTGAGAAAATCACAATGGATGTGTGGATTTGAAGGATGATTGTAGCCCTGATAGGTTGCTTACTCTGGCTGCCGCAGTAGCTTAACCAATTACCTGCTAAATGCAGGATGGATCATAGCAGGATAACCTGCAGAGCCACAGATAGAGCCTGTAGGTATACACGAGAGGGAGGTTGCTGTCCCATTTTCTCTGTTAGAAAACGCCGGCTACGTGTGGGCGCATCTGAGGCCAGTTAGCACTGTTGTTGTTCTCATCAGACTGGGTCACCACGGGGACAGCGCTCGACTTATTGCACCTCCCTGAGCCTTTTTTCCACCTTGTTGAGCCTTTTTCTCTCGCAGTTGTCCCCCATGCAAGCCTTTCCGATGGATGGCTTCCTCCATCTTATCCCTCAACAGTGAGACGTGACTCCGCTGTGTCACCGGCGGATCAGCTGAAGAGATCCCGCGCTGAATAAAACAAGACAGAGAACATCAGCATGTGACAGGGTACAAATTACTTTACTGCCGGAGATCTTTGCTCCGCTACAGGTTGCAGTGTTAGAAACATGCATTGCACCTTGAGGTTATTGCGAGCTGTAATTCACCCCGGCACTTGATTTCCCTTGATAATAGCTGCAGCTCATGTCGGGTGGTTGGAATTTGTTATTTGCCCTTAAATAGAGATATAGAAGAGATAATATATTCCTGCTCTACAAAGTGTTTCTCTCATCTGCTGTCATGCTTTCACTCCTTGTCTTTTAAATGACCTTGAAGGGCTTTGGCCCCTTTGGATCCACATGGAAGCCCTTCTGGAGAGGGCTTATTTCACATGTCAAACATTAAATATGAAACGTTCTGTATTTAGAGACTGTAAAGGCCATTTCTCACAATAAAGAAATCAAGGCACTCTCACAAACCCAAGGCCACTGCAGCACCTGGGGAGATAGTTACATACTATGTTTAAGCCATGTATAAGACATCCCATAATTCAGCATTATTTGAAGCAACTCGGCGATGCCCTGCTGGCCGTGCCTACATGACGAATCAGATTAGGAACAATAGCTTCAACGTGGGGTCTCAAAGACCTCTCCTGGCCTCCGACAACCTGTGTTCTCTCAGTCTTTGTGTCTTTAGCTTGGTTGTCCTTCAGACTGAAAACACAAAGCTACATTGTTTTAAATTTTTTGAATTATGAAGTTTTCATATTTTGCTATTTGAAAAACCTTTCTTTTAAATGGAGATTTTTAATGTGATTTCAAAAGAATATTTTTGTATCGTAAAAATATACGTTTTCATAAAAGTCAAGTCCGTTCTTTAAAGTACGACGATGAGAAAAAAACATTGGGCAACTCCGGGGTCTGAAAATTGAAGCCAATGTGGAAGTGCCTTAAACTTGCATTCTTTCTAATAGCCAGCAGGGGGCGACTCCTCTGGTTGCAAAAAAAAATTTGATTGTATAGAAGTCTATGAGAAAATGTCCCTACTTCTCACTTGATTTATTACCTCAGTAAAAATTAGTGGACAGGCGATTGAGACCATAAACTCATGTTTATGGTCTCAATCGCTAGTTTCAAGTCTTCTTCAATACAGCATGATGTTCATTTGGTAAATTATGGTCCCATTTAGAGTCAAATAGACGCTGAAGCGGGGTATGTTTTAGGGCGTGGCTACCTTGTGATTGACAGGTTGGTTCGGTCTGGGTGTTGTCTGTGTTTCCATCTGAACTTTAACCCTTTCACAGTGTGTTTTCAGTTTGTGAAAGGTAATTGTAACTTTTTCTTTTCAACTAAAAACGTCTTATTCAACAAGATGGCAACAGTAAAATGCAGAACTCGAGGCCTCAAAACGGCAGTCCACAAACCAATGGGTGATGTCACAGTGACTACGCCCACTTCGTCTATGGCAAAAACCAAACCCCAAAAAAAAACTTAAACAGGGAAAAGAAACCTCAGGAAGAGCAACAGAGGAGGGATCTGTCTCCCATGACAGACAGAAGTGCAATAGATTGCGTGTGTACAGAGCAACAACATAATTACATTACAATTTAGACACTCCATATGACAAACTGATACATCAGATTGTAAACATATATGAAAAGATGATCCAGGAGGATGTCAAGTAGCTTCCTGATGTCGCCAATCAGATAGCGCCTGAACAACACAATCTCCTATACACTGTAACCTAGAGGGCGGACAGGATACGCAAACACACTAGAAGCAATCTCAAGCACGTCATTCACACAAAAAGGAGACAAACAAACATACAAAGAGAGACAATGTTGTCCTTGTTATATTCATGCCGATGAAGCATATTGATACGTCCAGGGTCACTGCTTGTCAATGGTTTGTTGTTCCCACATCTCACCACATTTCTTTTCAAATCTGGTCCCCAAAGGATATTTCCCTGCATGTTTTCTAGACCCTCTCTTATATGGAAAATGAAACTGATTACACATTTTACCCAAGTAGAAATGCAATTTCAATGTGATCCCAGACCTCTGACATTTGAAGCAGTATTAAAAATCTTGACTGGACTTTATTTGAGAGCAGCAGGAACCTGCTAATTTTGTAGGAGGTCTCCTCTTACAAAACTCTGTGGCGCGACCTTCAACCCCCAATCCCCTTTCTCGTTGCGTTATGGCAGTGGTTCTCAAACTGTGGGGCGTGACCCCCAAGGTGGGTGCAGAGTCATGACAGGTGGGGCGTGTGTGACCGCAGTAAAATGTGATGCGCAGTGAATGTTTTGATGTACATCCATGGTAGCAATGGTGTTCATTCAGACAGACAGTCTGTAGGTTTACTAAATTGACAGATATTTGACAGGGACAAAATTAAAAGCAGACGATGCTTCGGAGACAAACAACACAACGTGCTCAAAACGTGTAATCAAAAGAAAATATGATGAAGTAGGGCTGGGTCGAGTGGTTCGAAGCTTCATTCATAACGTTGACATTCAAATTATTATTAAAATTACAGAAATATGAATTTAGCCTACTTTCCACCTTCTCTTCCCTCCTGGCAATCTGTCAGTCTCTGTAATTGCCTCAGTCCTCAGTCCAAAAGTCAAAATTTATTGAAAAAACAAAGATCATGTTACTTCCAAAATTCAATTCATGTTGAATTTTGCATGTGAAAATATTTCTTCCTCCAAAGCGGGGAATGACAGAAACAGTTTGAGAACCACAGTAATGGTGCCCTAACTATCTGTTAGGATTAAGAATGGAGGAGATTAAAGACATTCAAACCACTGACTACTTTTAGCCTTGCAGGCTAAACTGTTTTTCATTGCTGATTTCTCAGTTGTTTCACTGTCTTCCAATGATCACTGATTCAAAATGCAGAGTGAGTTAGGAGGAGGATGAACTTCCAGAACTTTCAAAAAAATTAGAATATGTGCTGGCAAGTGAGTTTCGAAAGGACTGTCTGCACCTGGCAAATTAATCCTCGACTCTGTGAAATTGATCGCTGACCTCACCTTAGATACATTATGGTTACTTTGTGCTGCTGTGCAGGTAAATACTGAATAAAAGCGGAGCAAATTGTGACAGGAAACATTTCCTAGTAAGGCAGAGTCTACGGTAGAAGAAGAATGGGTTTACAATTCAGAGACTGCATCAGTGGGTGCGTTTTGGCTCGAGCTTCCAATCCGTCTTCTCTGTGTATCTGAAAAAGGAATGAAATACTAAAATAAAATGGCCTTTCTAATTTGAAAAAAAATATGATGCAGTGGATGCTGATTCAAGAAGTGAGGGAGCACAGATAGAGCAAGAGAGCAAGAGATGATCCCTATTGAAGCTAGATTTTCAATTCATGAAACACAAACACGACAAAAAAAAAAGCCAGCAAAGCGAATGAAATAGTCGCTGCTCAAGCTAACGCACGCACAGTAATTAATCTCCTTTTGGGATACAAATGGTTGGCCTGCTCCTGCGTTAACCTTCGTCAGGTTTGACACTGTGCTAATCTCTTCTCCTCTTTGACATTCACGCTGCCGCCGCCGCTGAATATGAGACACCCGGCTCGGAGTCTCGGGCAGAGATTGAAGAGGAGGACCCATCCTTGGCCCTGTACTCCTTCACCCCAGTACCATCGCCTCTTTACTGACAGAGTAATTGAACGGCTGAGACGGTCTCATCTGTAGGGGGAAAGCAGGTAGAGAGGAGTTGTTGGCAGACCTCAGCGCGTTGACCTAAATGCTAGGTAGCAGCATATTAAGCAGTCCGGGAGCTGAGAGCTGTGCATGTTTGAAAGGTTTGTTCGGTAACACTTTCTATGGTGCCCATGTCTATAATGCATCATACACATACTTATCATCTGTTTATAGCACTGTGTAATTATAGTTATAAGCATTATAAGCTTTGTAACAATAATCATAACACATTATAAAGCATTTTATAATGACTTATACGATCAAGTATCATAAGACTTCATAATTGCTGGTCACTCACTGACTCTTTTGGTTGCAAGGATCATAGTGTATTGTAATTGGTAATACATTATAATCTTTCTTCTGTATGATTATAAGTTACTCTAAGTGGTCATTGTTTGCTTTAAGTAAAGTATAAATGAACTTGACAGAGTTTTGTGTGTTGTTCTTGCATAGATTTAATGATTTTTCCCCCCTTTACTTAAAGCAAACAATGACTACTTAGAGTAACTTATACTCACAGTATAATGCATTATAGCAGTGATTATAATGCATTATAAAAATATTATAATATATTACAACTATGGGAATTATAATACATTTTGATCCTCGCAACAATAACAGAAAATGTCTTATAATCACATTATAATGCATTATAACAGTGATAATAAAAAAAATATATAATAATATATTATTATTAATATATTATTATATATAATATATAAAACATTATAATGTATTACAACTTTGATAGTTATAATACATATGATCCTTGCTACAAAATCATGTCACTGAGTGACCAGCAATTATGAAATATTATGATACTTGACCTTATAAGTCATTATAAAATGCTTTAATGTGTTATGATTATTGTTATAAAGCATTGTGAATATGTATGCATGCTAATAACTATGATTTTACAGTGCTATAAGCAGATTATAATGTGTTTTAAGTATGTTTATAATGCATTATAGACATGGGCATCATAGAGAGTGTAACCATTTGTTCCGACAGAGAGCAAATTTTCACCTCCTGCAAATCACAAAATCGGACTGCTGCCCTGTCTGTGTTCATTCACCCCAAACAGCCAACATACTGACTGTGCAGACATTAGCTGGCTGTCTCTGTAGTGATAGCTCAAAATGTACCAGCTTCTCCAGTTATTTTCCTCAAGGAAATTTAATTCACACCTCACAGTATTAATTTGCATATTTATTAATTTGCTTTTTTAGATGGAATTGCACCACCTCTAAAATATGCTTCACATTCAGTCTGAAAACATCTAACCAAAAAGAACCGACATACACAACTAGATGTAAATTGTTTTTACCATTCAGGAACCCTTCGAGTGTTGAGATCAACACCAAAAGGCATGTCTTACAGAATTTTATATACTGTATCTATTTTTTCATCTTTAGCTTGGTAGCCTTTACCTTGCCTTTGCACGTAGGGAAAGGAAATAGTAAACATCCCCTTGGAAAGTAGTGTTCAGCAGATGTCAGGATGCTTGTGGAGTGTAGGGCGCTGGATTGAGAGCGAAAAGATTAACTGTGTGTGTGTGTGTGTGTGTGTGTGAGGGGGGGTATCTTCTCTTTATACCTGCTCTTAGGAAAGATCTATCCAATCGCCACCCCCGTGGGACATTCAACACGGCAAAAGTGCTTCTGGACTCACTTCCGCAAAATCCATTTCCCTTTAAAGAAGAGAGTGGTATGGCCTATGCATGTCAATAGGACAGTGTGTGTTTGGATAGAGGAGGGAAAGGGGGAGAGAGCTATAGGCACGTCATTGGATTACGGAGGGAGGCAAAGGTAGAGAGAGAGGGGTAACGGGGGGTGAGAGAAAAACCCTTTCATCTCTTTCTGACGTCTTCAAAGACAATGAACCTCACCCAGTGCACTCTGCGTTGACATTAAACACGCCGCACGCGCACGCACGCTAAGCCAAACATCTAAGAGCACACGCATGGCGCAGACACACATGTATCTCCTCTCACATGTGGAGGATGAATGTCAACGAGGACACTATTGATAACCTAAAAAGAATTCGCTCCTCATCCCCCATGGTGCATACGGTCGTGCACGCGTGCAGTGAAGTGTATTCAGAAGCACCGGATTTCAAACGTACGTGTCGGAGTCTCTCTTCCTGTCTCCGTCACTCCGTTGCCGACTTCACTGACGGGAGAGTACACATCAAAAAGAGGAAATGTGTTGAAGCAAACGCAGGATGTGGGCGGGAGGCAACTCAGAATCACGCTTGAGGATGATTTGACAGACAGAAAAGAGAATTCTATCATTGTTATAGTGTCATTTTCATTGTTTTCATTTGCTCTGAAACAACACCATATTAGGTCCTTGGCTTTTGTTGACACAGACAGTTGTTGAAGCTCATGCAGTCTTGGAGCACACTAATTAGACATAGCCTCGCATCTCAAAGTCACTCCCAGTCTGCTAGACGAACTGTGGTGGGTTTTGGCAAAACAATGACTTAGTAAACTGAGTTTAAAGCAGCAATTACTGATTTATTGATAAGTGCAGCTTTTTTTCGCCGATCCAACACCTTGCGAAGGCGTCAGGGGCGATGATTAAAACATGGATCAAAAAGCCTGTAGGTATAGTTTTGACAGCGCCAGATTTCCCAGCGATCCACAGCCACAGTTTCAGCTAATTGTCATGTGTTCTCATCATGAAGTGACAGAAACTCCGTCTGGCTCTGTGAGACAAAATCTGCAGCAAACAGACCAATTAGAGCCTGATGGACCCCAACATATGGAAAGAAATACATCACCATAAACGTATATCACAGATCTAATGTGGTGCTGCTACATCTGTTTAGTCATCTGCATTAGAGCAGCAATGGGTAGAGTTAGAGCAAATATGATTACAAAAAGTTATTTTAATAAAACTGTCACTTTATCCTGACAATAGTGCATGAGACAGACGGGAGGAAAACAACCAATCAGAGCCGAGCTGGAGCCTTGCCGTCTCTGAGCAGCTGTCAATCACTCGCAAACTCTGATCAAACGGTCAAACTAGGCAGCGCTGATCAAATATGAATCAATATTCTGTTACTAATGTTTTCTGAAACATCTTGTAATGTACCGTTTAGCTGTGAAATGAGAAAGTTTGTGACCCAGCAGCCATATTGAGATCAGTTGAGGAAATACCAAGCACCGCCCACCAGCCGGAGCACACTTTCTCATTTTACAGCTAAACAGTACACTACAAGATTTTTATGAAAACATTTTATGCGAGAAATAGGCATTACAGTAACAAAATATTAATTCATATTTGATCAGTGCTGCCTTGTTTGACCGTTTGATCGAAGTTTGCGAGTGATTGACAGCTGACTCCGTTAAATGAACAGCCAATAGGAACGCTCTTTCTCTGAAATTACCTATGATTGGCCAAAGTTTCCTTTTTTAAAGCCTGAAACCAGAGCCATGAGGAGGTGCAGGAGTCTAGTTTTCTCTCAGAACACTTGAATTACAATGTGCTGAAAGGTTATTATGTAATTTTTGCTCAATGATGCCAATAATATTCTGCGTACTGCAGGTTTAATAATGCATATTTATCAGTGTGTCGTGAATGTTAGAGCTCACTGGGTTTCTCAACATTCAAGTGGACTTGTTCACAGACTCGTTCCAGTGGCTGCATATGTGTATGTAACATTCTATTCTATAGTTTATCTGTGCTGGAGGCTCCTTGCTTGTTATTGTGAGCAAAACGTAGCTATGTATTTCTCTCTCTCTCTTTTTCTTTGTCTCTCTCTCTCCACTGCTGTGAGTCTGCAGATTAAAATGCTGCAGGGCGCAGGGTGTCCATATGTTTGACTGTGTGTATATATCTTCTGAGGGCGGCATTTTACTGCATTTGACAGACAGAGAGGACGCGGCGGTGTGATGGACAGGGAGAAGGTGAGCGGGTGACAGAACAGTTTGGATCATACTGTAAAAAGAGCAAACGCAGCATTTGTCGAAGTAAAACCACAATTTGCTTGCAAGGTGTTTTTTTTTTTTCTGCAGTAATGATAAAGCAGATAATTACGCTGCAGGCAGTTAACTGAGTGTGAAGGAACTTCTATATTTGTACTCATAATCATTAGCAAACACAAACAAACAAAAAGTAGTGTTTCCACTAGTATGCAAATTTATACCCATAGAAATGTTACGTTCACTACCCCACTGTGTCTAAATCAATGTGATTGATTTTGAAAATCCTCTCCATAAATGGCACACTTCTTGTATATGATTCGACCTAAGTTCCTCTATATTGTGATATAAATGCAAAATTAGTAGAAGTATTTAGTCAGAAAACTATATTTGATTGCATACAGTAAATTTGACTTACAGTTAGTTAATCTCTTGTCTCTTAGGTACTTATCCATAGTCAGTCTATTACCTTCAGTAGATGACAGTTTGGAGAAAAACAGACAAGAGTACCAGGGGGCCGACAGCAAAATGTATTTTAGCCACCTAAAAGAAAGACCCACCTCAAAAAATGTATATCAGTTTAAGTGTACGCTATATTCAGAATATTTTCTCCGGTCTACCTTGCCGTGAGGCAGCTATACAGTCTATGTTTCCGATGGGGAACTGAAGCCGTTATATATGCTCTCACCAAAGCAACCAGACTCCATTGAAAAAAAGCCCCAGTAATTTTACCTTGCAGAACATGGGAGTTGCTGGTCTACCGCTGCCTCGATCGGTTAGTTTGTTAGTCGTGCAATCGGTCACCTGCTGTAGGTAAAACACTGACTATGGATAAGTACCTCATACAAGCCGACTTCAAAACACCCAAAGTATCCCTTTAACCTAGACAAACAGAAGACATACATAACAACATACAATTTACATAAATCCATTTGTAAAGGGAATAGTAAAACCTTTTTTCCTAGTTTGAACATACTAGCTAAAGTTAAAATGACCTTTGACCTGACATTATCATTTATAATTTTCTTCTCTCTGATCATACATTTTGACATAATCATAGAGCAAGAGTAACAAGGCAGGTTTTCCAGTAGAGCTGTTTAGAAAAATACTACACAGTACACCGCAACTCCCTTGCGTTGGTTAAAAAGGACCATCCCACCTGTTCTAATAAGATACTCTGGTGAGTCCAGAATTTATCACCTGTGATAAAGCACAGTGCCCTGTAATAAACAGAGTCAAGAGGCTTTAAAGTAGGGGGACAGACATGACATATATTATCAGCATAATCAAGCACAGATATTACAAAAAATCCACTTTTGACCTTCAATTTTCCAGTCAGGTGTTCCACATGGTACTTAAAAGTGAGTGAGTTATACAGAGGTGTTCATTATTTGTGGTGCAGAGTTAAAGCCAACATTTGCATTTGAGGCATTCATGAGTGTGTTGACTTTTTCTAATGAGTTGTGTAAGAGCTTCCCCAGCTGCACCGAGGTGTCCTAGGGCTGTTGGCCACACACCAGCTCTCAGCCCTGTCAGTTGGCTGTGTGACTGGTGTGCGTGAGTCGGGGGTAACAAGGTGACAGCGATGGTACCTGGGTGAGCAATGAGCAGCGAGGCGCACGCAGGCCATCTGTAGCGAAGCCTGTGTTACCGCTCAGAGGTCAAACGCAGAGAGGGATGTAAACCACAGGGCTGCTTTTATTCTTTTGGCCTAAATGACCTGCACCATCTCCTCTCATATAACTCCCCATCCAGGGTAGGATCATGTGATCCTGTATCTTATTGGCATCTCTGGATCCACAGAGGCTAACTAGATTTAACCTCTCAAAACAGACTCAGAGAGAGTCTCGGCTTACATAAAAGGGCCCGCGGCTTATTTAGACATGAGGTAGTGTTTCCCAAAGTTCTGAAGACAGAAAATATAGATAGAAAACGTCACTTGAAATGGACTTAAATTCATTCGTAACAAACAATATTTCGTCCACAGTCCATGATGTTGATACACAGACAGGCTCAAGACATGATGTTGATAAATGACCGTGATAACCAAGAGCCATTCATTCTCCAATTTCACTGCCATTGTAATCAATGCTGAGCAAGTTTTCTCCTGCTCTATTCCAGTTTAATAATCTCAGATATCTGTAATTGCGGATGGTAATGAACAGTGATGCTTGGGATCAGAGGGTTCGTCTGATACGTGGCTGAATCAGTGGTAAATAAAAGAGCTGCTGCTGACGTTTCAGGGAACTGAGAGAGAGAGAGAGAGAGAGAGAGAGAGAGAGAGAGAGAGTGAGAGAGAGAGAGAGAGAGAGATGGTGATTCTCTATTCTACAGGAATGCCAGGAGGTTAGCGGGACGGGGCAGGTGTTGAAGATAGAGTGCCGCCATCAAAGCAGAGATCTGTGTCTGCTTGTTGTCACAAGCAGGCTACCAAAACCTTTCATCTGTCCATGCCCATGCGTGATCTCCCACATGTGCCCTGCCATGGCTATAAATCTATTTGCTGTGCAACTCATCCGTACCAGCCATGTCAGACAAGAGGGACTTCAAAAGCTAGAAAACGCAGATGCAGTTTTATCTGCATCCAACAACCCACCGCTGGTTCCACGTTTGTCCCCGTGACCCCCAAGCTGAACAATGACGGCGCACCAGCATCTTACAGCCGATGTGTTTGTTCTTTAAATCAGAACAGAGCAAAAACAAATAATGTAGCATAACAATAGATGTAATGATAGCTCCGGGTCAACTGCTGTGGCCCACACACTTTTAGCTTTGCATCAGCCGGCGGCACAACAAAAGCCTCGTCGGGATCTAATGGGAAATTCAGGTTTGATTGCAAATTTCAAACCTGAGTCTGCGTGGCTGAGTGTGTGACACATATTTCCCATTACCACTTTGAATCCTGTAATTACTTTCTGGGCCTTCTGAGAGGCTGGCACAGGAGTGTGTGCACACACCAGGCAGCCCCTCTCAAGTACACTTTCTCTCTCGTATGCCCTCTTTGGCAATATGCAACATTGTTCATATCCCGTGGAGAAGTACAGTATCTTAGTGCGACACGATTGTTAAGCTAGAGCAGCCGGGACCCTGTCTGGTGAAGCTCACGGAGGTCTGGAGAAAATCTCATGACAAAATGTGAGAGCATGACACCTCAGGTACTGTAATCCTTAGACAGATATTCGACTGTGAGTTTGAAATGTTAGCCTCGGGAAACGGCACCTCTAGTTGGGCACAAACAAGTTCCCTGCAGGGTAACATCATTGGTTATGATTTAAGCATTCCACTATGTCTTCTCTGTTTCTACTTTTGCTTGAAAGACCAGGGACAAGTTTACATGACTGTAGCCTACAATTTTCCCTGCTGCTACGTTCAAATCCATTCATTATGGACTTAACCCAGTGTGTACCATAGACTGTATATATAGTTGGACGACGTGGCTCCACTTCCTCCCACTATACAAAAGTGAAGCCAAAATATCTCGGATACGGGACCTGCCATCTTGAGATTTTTGATGTAATTTGGAGCCAGAATCTGCACTGTAGTGATCGGGGGGCTGGAGCCTCATTATCGAGGTCCCGCCCACACACCCGCCCGAGGATATCACAAGTTGAGCACCGTCGTAGCGTATTAGTTTGACCCACCAAGCTTTTATGTTAGCACCACGGTAGCTGTTTGGCTAGAAAGACACAACAACTAACCATATTATCTACATTTATGATCGAATTGACTATTACACAGACTCGTGACGGTTATGGAAAGTTAAAGTTTCATCTCCTCTCTTGTACAATCCCGACAATTCACTTCATTCAGAGCAGCTGTCAATCACAGCTGTGAATCATGATGTCTGACTCCCTTCTTATAGCATCAAAATAACTAATTAAAACCAAATTTATTCGAAAAATGAACGCTTGAAAATACATCAGCGTGATAGGAACTACCTAAAATGGCAGAAACCATCTTTGGGAATAATTGATTTGACATTTAGTTTGGCCCATGTCCCATCCTTTAACATGGAGGAGGCGGGCTTAATGAGCAATACTGCAATCGGGATGTTTTGGCTTCACTTTTGGGGAGCTGTCATGTCATCCATCTTTATATACAGTCTATGGTCTGCACCATATGTTCTTGCATGTGCAGTGCTCCTTTGAAAGCAACATCTTCCACCCTCTTCATTACTCTCCTGCTGATAAATCAGCATTAGCAACTCTAATAAGCACAGGTAAGCCCTGCCCACCAGTGGTCCATTTCCAACAGGTCAAAGCCAAGAAGCTCCGCTACCCCGCCTTCGACTCCATATGGCCGAAATTTGAAATCCAGTTTGTCCTGGAGGGGGGTAAACGGAGCGGAACTGACCCCAGAATGGACTCATCATAGGTGTGATGGCAACAGATGAGGGAGTTTAGTCCACATGGCCTCCCTTTGCTCATTAAACCAGTCTGCACCTGTGTTCCTGCTGCACAGCACATCTGCCAGCCATAGCCCCGCTCCTCCTTTACTTTCCCCTCTGCAGCCCTCTCATGGGGCGATGCACCGTAATTCATGAATATAGACGCGAATGCATCTCACTTTTAATCCTCTCGATCAAACCTTAAGTGCACCCGCTCCTCATCAGCATCTGTTCATGTGCTGATTATATGATATACAATATTGTGTATAGTATCATACCTGCTAAAGGTTAGACACTGAATAAAACGTCAAATGTGCAGGCCTCCTTATCACACCCAGACTCTTGTATTAGATTTTTTTTTATTTTTTATTTTCTATGATCTACACAGTGATGCGTATACAGCGGCATACATGTTCACAAATAGAAAGCAATATGGTGCGGTAACTACACAGCAATGTTACAAGTGTTGCTATAAAGAGAGGGACATTTACTTCACAGTTAATGCTATAATAATCATAATCATGTTTTTTGATACTATAATTTTGCCTGGGTTGCTGTAATACTGTGTCTTTATGTCTGCTCAGGTGTGTAATCTCACGTAGGTAAACCTATCTGACCTATCACAGCCACTTGTTTGGAGCATGCTGTGATTAACTGGTCTATGCTTCCCAGACACAGCTGCAGCTGCAGGCGGGAGCATTTTCATTTCACGAGCAGCCTGCGAGTTGTAACCGCATTTTCTATTTTAGGGATGAATCCTCTTTATTTTGGTGGCATGCTGTGAAGGAAGGAGCACTTTATGTATAGTAGTGTTGAAAAAATCTCATGAATGGAAATGTAAAGACTTCTGGACATTTATTATTGGAGTACGTTTGGGAAATGTTGATGACACTATTTTGTCACTAATAATCACTATCTCTTTGAGGCCGATATCATTCTAGCAGTGATCATTCAACCTTACTTTAATGTATCCCATTTCTGTCCCACATGTACGGAAGCCCTGAAAGGCAAGTGAGAAAAAAAAATTTGGCGATTCATTTTCTAAGTCTGATATAAATTGTTTTCTTTCCTGAGCGTATGGCTTTAAAACAGGTGAAAAACATGTTTTGCCAGGATAATCTTTCTAAGTTCCATTTTTTCACCTGTGAAACAGGTAAAGATGGACGACATGACAGCTGTGAAACAGCTGAAACAGGTGAAAAAAAGTTTTGCCAGATGAAAAAAAAAGTTTTGCTAGGTTCATTTTCCTAAGTTACTTTTTTTTCAGCTGTGAAAACAGGTGGATTTTTTTTTTCAGGCTCATCTTTCAAATTTTTTTCATCTAAACCAGGTGGATTTCTTTATAGAATCATTTTTCTAAGTCACTAAGTGAAAATAATTTCCACCTGTTTTCACAGATGGAAAAAAAAGATAGAAAGATAGAAAGATTATCTTGGCAAAACTCTTTTTTTCACCTGGCAAAACTTTTTTTCACCTCTTCTCAAACACATGAGAAAAAACAATTTAGATCAGACTTAGAAAATGGAGGACCAGAATTTTATTTTTCTCATTTGCCTTTGAGGGCTTCCTTACACATACCATATCTCTCATGGAGTAATTTCAATACAGGGTACAATGTTGAATAAAACAGCACTATACTGAGCACAATGCTTTTTTCTATGTTCTCATGTAAGCTTTGATCAGTGAGAATATATATAAAAGTATAATATTCAATATTTTTCAATCAGTCATTATAGTTTCGAAGCCGTTTGGTGTGGCCCAATTTGCTCCCATCCACTCATCTTCATGTCTCTCTGAACTCGGCCCTTCTACTCCAGGAAGACAGCCAAGCCGAGCTCCAGAGCTTAAATTAAATGCATGTCCAATATGTTTTTCAAAGAATGGCGCAGCAGTAGCCCAATAAGCTATTCATATTAACTTCTGCTTCTCGTGCATCAAAGAGAGTGCTGTCTACAGCAGCCATGTCCTCGTGGACCACTAAAGAAATGTGTTTTTTTTAGCATTGATCCTGCTGCTTTATGTTATCCGTGGAACTGTTGCACCAACTGTAATGAGACCAACATAGACTCATCACCGCCAGTACACTTCACGCATCCTGTATTTGTTTATTTTCTATTGTTCATTTCACAGTTTGCACTCATCACAACAGCCAATAGTGGTGTGTTTCCCACCTGGTGCACAGACAGAGCCTGTCTTACGTCTGTATTTGTGGTGAGCTCAGTGGCGTTTGTCATACATCATCTTCTCTGTGTTTGGCTGCGCGGGACACAGCTTCGCAGAACCGAACATGATCTCCAGACAACTGCGACAGAAGGCAAACAGCAATCCACGGTTGAATTGCCACAATCATGTCAAGAGGAGCTAATTTTCCTTTTCTCCTCTTTTTCCATGGGGCTTTTGTTGTTGATGTCAGAACTGTGCGAGGAAAGCCAGACAGACATGTTTATTTTACATTTAAGGCGGCAAGCCTCATCAAGGGCACCAAACAATCATGGCCTGCATTCTTCTTTCTTTTCTTTCACGGTAGGCAGAGGAAGGGAGATACTAATGAGATGAGAAGAACGCTACATGAAGACGCCGGGCGTATTTTGGCCTATTAAAAATGTGCATTTTCTTACCATCATTAGGGGGAAAAACTGTGTGTGAGTATGTACGTGTGATGTGGTGGTGGTAGTCATGGTGATGTGCGGAGGTATCTGTAAGGGTATGGATGTACGTGTGTTTGAGAGGCAGATACAGCTATAGAGGGCGGGCGAATGACTATGAGAAAAGAGGCAGCCATTTCATAGTAGTGGATTATGGCACAAGCTGTTGTTGTGACACCATTGGCCTCTGTTGAACAATGAAAAATAATGTCAAAACATGCGGCGACAAGCTGGACAATGGCCTTATCTGTTCACATTTGGGGAGCTGTGAACAGATATGAAATGGGGGACTGAGACCGCTCCAAGGAGGAAACATGACTCTACTGTGAACATTAGAATGAAATTACTCTAAATGTGACAGCATGGATTATGGTAGTAAAGTGTGCTGCAATATGTCAATATATGTCAAGTCAATATTTATGCACCGGAGCGTTATTCTGTCTGCTTGCTCCGGCTGACATTTTCTAATAGCTCTGAAATGTGTGCTTAGGCAACCGAGGGATGGAAAGGAAAATGAGGGAGAGAGGGAGAGGAAAGCGCTAGAACAATCCGAGAGGACATGGCGTACATAGCTGCCTCTCAGATTCCATTAAGGCTGATGGCGCCCCCATAAAGCTGCTCTGTGCTTTTCCCTGCTTATGCTCTATTCCTTATTCAACACACAAAAGTGACGTTTGAACCTGACACATTCAGGCCACGGCTGGTTTAGGCTTTCATACTCTCGTATTTCTGTCGTACGCATAACACTGACTCACTGAAATACAGACTGAAGCATTGCGATTCTTGTTCAGCACTATGAAAGGACAGGGCCTCAAATCCTCTGTGGAGCTGTCCATGGTGCCGACAGAAACAATGCAGCTCTTGCTTGACTCTAAAGCAGGGGTCTCAAACTCGCGGCCCGCGGGCCAATTGCGGCCCGCAAGGCGATATTTTGTGGCCCCCACCTTGATATGAAAGTTTAATGTTAGTGCGGCCCGCACATTTTTTTTTTTTTTTTTTTTTTATAAAGTTTTTTTTTGGGGGCATTTTTTCATTTTTATTGACAGGACAGTGGATAGAGTCTTGGAAAGGGGGGAGAGAGAGTGGATGCGGAAAGGGCCACAGGCCGGATTCGAACCCGGGCCGCCGCGGTCAGGACCAAGTCTCGTTACATGGGCGCCCGCTCTACCAACTGAGCTAACCAGGCGCCCTCGGCCCACGAGTTTTATGTGAATGGCAGTTTGCCGTGGAAGGTCCCTTTGTTGCGCGAGCCCGAGCTGAACGAACCTACCCATCACAGTGGGGTATCTGGCTCCCGGGGACGGGCAATCGGCCGGGCTTGATGCAAGCAGAGAAACATTTCACAACAACTGTGGCGGCGCCCGTGTAACATCGCATAAGCTTGATTAAAGCTTGATTTATACTTCTGCGTTGAATCGACGCCGTAGCCTGACGTGCACCTCTCCAGAAATGTAACTACACGTCGCGGCGACGCAGACCGCAACAGCTGTGATTGGTCCAGTCTCTCAGCGATGCTGAGCGGCCAGGACCAAGTTCTACTTCTCTCTGCCTCCATCTTTTCAATGTTTGTTCACACAAATCCACTCAGATATATTTTCTCTTTTCGGCGTTGCAGTAATGTAAAAGTTCTGTGGTTCAACAGTTATTAGCTCCAACTCCCTCAGTTTCTGTTTGTAGTACAAGAAGAAGAAGAAGAAGAAGGAAACTCATAGAGACGCCGCCGCCAACTAGCGGTTTGGTGGTGTAATTGCAGAGCAACACAAACACAGCAGGCACAACTTTATTGCGGAGTGACACCAAGTGGAATGAATATATATCTTGTCACACAGCCCCAATCATGTCTTTTTCAAAGCCTGCAGTGAAGAGAAAGGTTGGTGACGAGCACAGACAATTTCAGGAAAAGTGGGAGACGCAATAGAGGCCATGTTCAGAAGAACCGTTCATGTTCTTCAATGTTCCATTCATGTTCAGGACAGTTCATGTTCAGAAGAACCCATTCAAGTTAAAGAACTGTTAATAATGACGTTTGAGAAGATTGTTTTTTTTTAACAAAGCTTTTTTTGTGGAATACCTGATGCGGCCCAGCCTCACCCGGACTCTGCCTCCAGCGGCCCCCAGGTAAATTGAGTTTGAGACCACTGCTCTAAAGCTTTGCTTACCCCCTACAGCCATCCGTGTGCCATGTGTCCATACACTCTGCCTGGTCCAAGATGGCTGCTTATGCAGTGGCTGGATGTGATAATAAGAGGGATGGCAGGCCCCCCCGGACTCTCACGTTCTTTCCTCCTGTCTCTCTCAGTACCTGTCACTGTTAGCAAAGGCTGTTCCTGCCTGACAGCAGAGTTTGCATAACGCACACAGCAACACGTAACATAATGACATTAAGTCAATTGGCCAACAAGGTTATTTTACCTAAGCAAGCACACATTTTGGATTGATTCTTAGACAGGACAAGCAAGGCAAATGTGATCATACAGACAGGCATGAATGAACATGAGAGAGCAAATCAATGTTAGTTTTTCAGCTGGTCTGGAGAACAGGAGAGAAGAACTCAAATCAAGTTTATTTGCATACCCAAGACAGTCAGTGAAATAGTCACGAAATTTAATCTATTTGATTCGGGTACATAGACACAAATTTCCTTTTTTTTCGTGACGCTCAGCATGACTTTCAACAATGTATTTTTATGGCGTTTTACTACGAATATCCAGCAACATGTGACGCACATGTCAATTTCCACTCAAGTCTTTTCAAAATAAAACTACTCACTTAGGTTTAGGAAAAGATCAACTTGGTTAAGCATAGGCAACAAAACTACTTAGTTAGGTTTAGGTTAGATTGCAGTTTGAGTTTAAATAACACCGGAAGTGGCCTTACCTAAGTATGGAAGTTACTTGACAAAACTATTTAGTTAGCTTAAGAAAAAAATCGTGGTTTGGGTTAAAATAACTCCGGAGGTGTTGTAACTTAAGTATGGAAGGTACTTGACAAATTAATTAACTCTGACTTGTGGTTTCACACAGGACGCGAACACCAGGCTCCTGGGCAATAGTCCTGTGTTCTTTGACCCACACATTCACCCCGAACTCCCTCCTATGCGGCATTCGCCACTCTTTATACTTCCCAGTTTACAATTATGTGGATGACATACAAATTAATTTTGTGCTGACCATCACGAAAAAAAATTTAAATTTGTGTCTATGTACACAAATCAATACATTAAGTTTCGTGACTATTTCACAAACTGCTATGCGACTGGGCTGGCATACCATAGTCCAGTATCACATACAGTGTTTCAGTGGGCTTTACTGCATCAGCAGTTGTTTTTGGCACAAAGAAAGCATGCAAGCATGTATGTGTTTGTGGGTGTTTGCTTGCTTGTGTGCAGTATTCCTGTGTGTTTTGATTACGGCTGCAACTAACAGTGCTTTTCACAACTGATTAATCTGTCTAATTATTTTTGGATTAATTATTTAGTCTAGAAAATGCACAAACACTATTTAGTGAAGTTATGAAAAATACAAACACAATTTGCAATGCTTGTTTGGCAGATCAACCCTGCAAAACCTAAAGGGATTCAATTAACAATGATATCAAGTAGGAAATCAGCACATTTGAAAAAAAACTGTAACCAGCAAATCTTGATAAAAGACTTAAAGGGATAGTTTGAGTGTTTTGAAGTGGGTTTGTATGAGGTACTTATCCATAGTCAGTGTATTACCTACAGTAGATGGCGGTCGGATCATCCCCAGTTTGGAGAAACAGACATGAGTACCGGCACCGGAGCAAAGCAATGTACTGCTGTGGATGGGGCCGACAGCAAAACATATTTTAGTCACCTAATAGATTGGTTTCACTTTCAGTTCAGTTGCCTGTCGGAAAGTGCTGTCTGATGGCAAGATAATGTGATGAAAATATTCTAAATATAGCGTAGACTTAAACGGATATTGATTTTTTTAGGTGATCTTTAAGGAGGCTGAAATACATTTTGCTGCCGGCCCCGTCCACATCAGTACATTGTTCTGCTCCCGTGCCGATACGCCTGTCTCTTTCTCCAAGCTGAGTGCATGCTGACCGTCATCTTATCTAAGTAATACACTAACTATGGATAAATACCCCACTTCAAAAATGCCCAAACTATCCCTTTAAGCAGTTAATTGTTGCAGATTTAACCGATCATTTCTTTGTCGATCAACCAAACGATGAAGGTTAACTGTTTCAGCACGCGTAAGAATACCCCAAAACTGATCTAAAGCCAGACAAAAGTTTGCTGTCCCACAGGCACTGTAAATGCTGATATAGAATGTGAAATTTCGACAATGAGTGACGGCTAAAAAAAACAGCAGGCTCCTTTCTATAGGGGAGCAGGGCATTCAGCAGAAGAAGAAAAAAGAACAAGGACACAAGCAAGAAACAAAAGAATAAAAATACCCATTGCCCTTGAGGAGAATAGAAGAGATGAAAAAATGACAGATGGACAAGGAGTTTATTTTAAACCTATTAGGAAGGGACACGGCCATGCAGCAAGTAAATGTCAGAAAGGAGAGGAGCAGAGGAGATGAGCAGTGGTCCAATGGGATATGTACCACGGCATGGCTAGTAGGTCTTTAATGGGTACAGTCTTTTATCGCTGCTGCAGTGGGCTTCATTTGCTGTTTCACAGCCCTGCAGGTCTGCTTTATTTCAATGGCTGTTATCTACACCAGGGGCAGGCAGGACCAGCCAGTGTCAAAGCAAATCTTACATGTTTATGCCACAGGACATAAAGCAGCTTTTGTTTGTTTGAAGCCATAACAATGCTGACAAATGACATTGTTTATCAAGTACGCAAAGAGAATAACTTAACTGTTGTTTTTGGTGAATATATCTGATATCTTTTAAAGAGGACCTATCAGGCTCATTTTCAGGTGCATACTTTTTCATTTTGGGTTTTTACTAGAACATGTTTACATGCTTTAAGGCCGTTACACGGGCAGCATTTTTTTCGTGCAATTAATTTACATGTCAGTATATTTTTGGACTTTCACACAGAATGCAAATATTACGTGGTGAAAAAGCAACGTAATTTTTTTTCAGAGCAAGGTCGATTTTCACACCGCGAATAAAGGCATTAACCAATCGTATTGTGCGAAACGGGTTGACAAGCGCCTATATTTCATAAACAACAACACGGAGGCTCCATAGTCCCAACCAGGAAGGCAAACTTTATCACTCCTTTTAACCTCGACAAAAGTAGCGCAGTTCAGATCCACTCCCTCCATTCTGACCTTTCACAATAAAATCCCTAGACATATAATATTCGCAGGTGATTATTTCGCATTTTCGTGTTGTTTATGTGTCATGCTATGCAATATTCAAAAAACGCTTTATTTTTTCTCAAACCAGCTGTGCTGCAGCCCTGTTTGCTCTGATTGGTCAGCTGTTGTGATTGGTCAACCGAACCAAATTCTTCGTACTCCGCTCTGGCTCCGCTCTGGCTCCGCTCTGGCTCCGCTTTGGCTCCGCTCTAACTAGCTTTGTTTGAGGGCGTGCCAAACTAGCCGCAAGACAGGTATTACACAAATGTGTTACTTGGTGACATCACCATGTTACGGAGGAAAAGGCGGGACTTCAAGCAAGGCGTTTCAGGCAGTTCAGGAGCAGTGATTCTTTCTTTGGCGTGGACTTTGGGCTTTGTAACTTTGCAGACCTTTTACATGCACAAAAAAACTATATAACACTAAAGGAAAGGGAAAAAGCACAAAATCACAATAGGTCCTCTTTAAAACCTTTGGGCTGCATTAAATGGGCAGTTTTGATAGGTTGTCTGCAGTACCTGTAATGCCTGTCACCATAAACACCATCACTGTCTCACAGCAGAATGAGTGAGCCTCGATGACTGATGCCCATTATGCAGCAGAGTGCAGCCTTGCGCTCCCTGGGGTAGCGGAAGAGTGGACAGAGAAGGACAAAAACATGTATCAAGTCCCAGGGGGTTGATTCTCAGTCTATGGTCATGGACCGTAGAGTGGGGTGGGCAGTGCTGCTGACATTTATAGCGCAGTGTGGATGAGGCAATAGGAGTGAGAGACGCAGCGGAAGGCCGGTTGCCGGGTGATGATGGACTGACCCTGGTGCAAAGCGTCTCTTCTTCTCCTCCCTGCCCCTTTGCCACCCGCTGTAGCCAGGATTGATGAGCACGGGCCAGCGAGGAGACACTGGGCTAGATTACAAACATAGCGCTTTGTCTTGTGTGCAGCAGTTCTTCAAAGTATAGCGCTGCTCCCTTTAATTGGTTGCAATCCCTCCGAAAATAATCTCCGTGCACGGCCAGCACGTGTTCTGTGTTGTTCTGAGGGGGGGAAGGGCTGAAAGAAGGGGGGAAGGAGGAACTTTGGGTAGGAAAAGAGGCAGAAGTAGCAGCATCTGAAAAACTAACAGCTGCAAGAGTTGCTGGAGTGTCTTAATTTTCTTTATCATAACCTCACTGCTGTGTGTGTTTTCCAAAAGCAGAATGAAACATTCAGACTTTGCATGGCCTAGATTCAACGTTTTTTTCTTTTTTTTCCCCAAGTCAGGGCAGAAAACATGAAAGGTTGCGAAAAACTGTTAAACGCAGCTTGTTTAGTAGCACCAGGATTGATAGGACTATTTTTGTTGTTGTTGGAGAAGGAAAAAGGATTGACCACAAACTATTTGAATTACCGCAGAGATTGAACTTGCTCTCTCATCAGACGAGGATGAACGGGAAAGAAAAGATTAGAGGAGAGGTGCTGCCGGCGTAGATTTTAATAATTCCCCCCTTAGAGTAGCAGGTGCGAGTCATACACAGGTGCTCACTTTTATTAGATCCAAGAGTTGTATCCTAGCAACCTGGGCTGTGGGAATAGGCTGGACCCGCCCATGCCCCAGGGGCTGCTGGGATTGAGATTCTGATTAAGGCTTTAGGCCAGTCGGAGAGGGGATTGCAAAGTCATCAGCGCTGCTCTTCAGAGTTGTGGGAACCTGGCGGCTCTCGAGCCTTGAGGGTCCAAAAACTCAGCGACCATTCAAGTAAAAACCTTGATGACTCAGCAGGCTACATCCTCATAGCCTTGTGCGCTCTGAGGAGGATTCACAAAGCTAGAACAGAGAATTTAGAGCATGTTTAAGCATATTCTTACACAGCAGGGGGAGTCTATGAACTTGTGTTTGTTCAAAAGCCTTTGAGCGCGGGACTTTGTTTGTATTTTTGTGTATTTCCACATGTGAGGATATATATGCATGCGAGCGTGTACCCTCCTGTGAGCGCTGCGCATTTATTAGTTTTAATGTGATTCCTGAATCACAGAAGAAGGCTGCTAATGAAGCTCAATGGGTGTTTGGGCCGCAGCTAGTCTTCTCCTGCTGTTTACTGGCTATATCTCCACCCATTTTCCACTAACTCCTCCCTCGCTTTCTCGCTACGTTTGGGAGAAGCACCAGTGATGAGGGGACGATCAGGGGGCAGCCAGGAGAGGAGGGATTGGAGTGACAATAAAAGGAATTAGGTTGGCGTGAAAAAGAAGGAAGCCAAGTTTGAGGAAACAAAAGAGGCTAAATGGGCAGGGAGGAGAGACGGAGTCAAGATGCGAGATATGTGATGAAACAGATGTCAGACGGAGTCAGCGTTAGTGAAAGGGGCTGCATGATGAGGAGTGTGAGATAGTGACGGAGAGAAGGAGCAAAAGAAGGGAGGGAGTAAAGGAGGGAGGTAGATAATATGCTGACCCACTTTGCAGACACCAAGCTGAGATCCTAACCATTGCGGCAATAAATAACACACGGCAGGCCGGCAGAGCCTAACAGCTGCTTGGTGGCAGTCCATCCCTTCACGCCCCCCCCCCGACCCCCCCTCTTCGTCCCCTGCCACCGACTGGCCTGCAGCCTCCACCCTCCACCCATAACCTCATAACTCTACCCATCACATCCACAGCTCATATATTCATACACCCCTAGAGCACTGGGTGTTTTTCTTTGTGTATTTGCATGTGTACAATCAAAACACGCCTTGGGGCATGTGTGTGGGTGTGGGTTAAGCAGACAGTGGGGTATCTGGGATTGTTCTTTGCAGATCGATGTGGACGTTTACACGGAAGCACGGGTGCTGTGGCATAAATCCTCCTGTTTGGAGCAGATAACATAAATAAGATAAAAGATAAAGAAAAAATGGAATCAAAAGAGATGGGTGAGAGATGGAGAACAAAGCCACACACATACACAGGAGTCAAGGCCTTCCTGTTAAAGTGATTATGTCCATCGCTTATACTTACACGGTATTTTTTAATAAATAAATGCTGCTTGACGATACAAAGATTAATGCAGTGTATTAATGCAGTGTACTGTGAAAAAGGGCTGTGTTGTGTTGCTTGTCAAAACAATGTTGGCTGCAGCTCAGCATTTTCGCAGCGGTTTAAAGTCTGTGGAACAACTCAATTCTTTCAACATTGTTGCTTTCAGGAACCATTGATTTGCACTGTTTTGTGCAGCAGAGTCATGTCCCTCATGAACACAAAGGCACATTCATCAACATATATGACAAAAGAACACAAGACTGAGGCAGGCTATTTGCTTGCATTTAATGGCAACTGCAGTATATACTGCGAATGTATGTTGACACCCAAATGGGATTCCTGGACGTCTCATTCCAAAACCGTGGGCGTTAATGTGCAGCTATAATTGCCTTCACTATTCAATGAAGGCTTTACACAAGACTGTGGAACCTGTCTGCAGTAATTTGCTCCCATTAAGTCACAAGAGCATATTAGTGAGGCTGGCCACTGATGTAGGGAGAAAAGGCAGATTTCATTAACAAAGACCACGCAATGGTATGGGTTTGGAATAGTTTATTACATTATCAAGACAGAGGGGCAAGACAAAAGAGGGAACGATGATGTAGGAGGGATGGGTTAAGAAAGAGGATGGGGGATGAAGGAATGGGGGTTTAGGGATGAAGGGGTGAGGGGATGAGGGTTGAGGGATTAGGGCAGGGGTCTGCAACCTGCGGCTCCAGAGCCACATGTGGCTCTTCAGCTCCTCTCCAGAGGCTCCCTGGATTTTTAAAAATGGAAATGAACAACTGTTTTTTTGTTTACATTTTCATTTTTATTTATCATTGTTGTAGGTCTATGGTACGACGGAGTATTAGGGCCACATTGAGGAAAAAAAAAAATCTGAGATTTCGAAAATAAAGCCATAATATTACGAGAATGAAGTCCTAGGTTTACTAGAAAAAAAGTTGTAATATTATGAGAATAAAGTCATAATATTAGTAGAGTTTAGTACATAAAGTAGTATTTTAACGGGGTATTTTCTTTTTTCTTGCAAAGTTTTCACTTTATTCTCGTAATATTACGACTTTTTTTCTCGGGTAGTTTTAACTTTATTCTCGTAAACTATGACTTTTTTTTGTCGTTAAATTATGACTTTATTCTCGTTATATAACAACTTTTTCTTCTCGTAAAGTTATGACTTTATTCTTGTAAATTACAATTTTTTTTCGTTAAATTATGACTTTATTATCGTAATATTACGACTTTTTCTTCTCGTACAGTTATGACTTTATTCTTGTAAATTACAATTTTTTTCTCATAATATTATGACTTTATTCTGGAAATCTCGGATTTTTTTCCCTCAATGTGGCCCTAATACTCCGTAGTACATTTACACTTTGGCCCTCACTGCATTAGACTTATAAACTATATACTTTGACTATAAACTGTGTTACCTTCATCACAATGCTCAAATGTTTTGCAGCTCCAGACAGATTTTTGTTTTGTTTTTTTGCCTAAAATGGCTCTTTTGATTGTAAAGGTTGCTGACCCCTGGATTAGGGGATGAGGGTAGAGGGATGAAAGGGTGAAGGGATGAGGGATGAAGCTTGAGGCATGAAGGGATGGGGGATGAGGGATGAAGGGATGAGGGTTCAGGGATGAAGGGGAAGAGGGGTCGTTGAAGAATGGATGGAGGAGAGCGATGATGGACTGGTGTCAGCTGGATGCAGAGGGAACCGGGGGAGTGGAGACTCTGAGTGGGGAAGCCGTCTCTTCGTGAGCTGATTTTTTACAGAGTCCTCAATGGTTCCTGTAATCAAATGAGAGAGAAAGAAGGGTGAGAAAAAAGAAAAAAGGGGTTTTGGGGGGAGAGATGTGAAACTGCATCAAGAGGAAGTGAACCAATCAGGTGAATAGAAATGGGATTTGTATGAGGTGTGGTCTTTGTTCCCGAACTTAGTTATAAAACGTCATAAGGTTCGCAGTCAGCATTCAAGTTTATTCCAAAGCTGCTGGATGGGGGTTGAGGTCAGGGCGCAGTTCTTCTGTACCAAACTGGAAAAAACACATTACTATACAGACCTGAAACAGTGGGCCTTCCTGGAACTATTGCTACAAAGTTGAAAGCACACTATTTATCACTATATGCTGTAGCATTAAAGGGGTTACATCATTGAAAACTCACTCTTTCAGTGCTTGTGCAGATGGATTTGGTTCTGGAGAGCCTACCAACCCACAAACTGTGAAATAAAACAACCCAGTCAGTCTTTTGTGGGATGTCTAGCTCAGAAAACATGTGATTCAACAAGCCATTCAGATTTGGCTCCCCTTCCGATGTCACATGCAGGCTCATTAGAATATACCGTCCCCCCCATTTCAGTATCTCCACCCACAGCTTGAGAACTACCTTTGCAAAGGTGCACCATATTTTTCTCGCAAACCAATCAGAGCAGACTGGACTTCTTCAGGAAGGGGTCTTAAAGAAACAGGCGCTAAAACAGAGCATTTCAGGCAGAGGGGGAATACAGACAGACAGTATGAGAAAAATAATGTGTTTTTTGAACATTAAAGCATGTAAATATGTTCTCATAGAAACCCAACACACACAAACCTGAACATGAGCAGGGCATGTCCTCTTTAAGATTCCCTTCATTGGAAAAGGACAGAAAAGGATGTGACAGAGCTGTCTACAGCCATCCCACAGTATATAGGGAGGTTTTGTGTTTGCAGCTGCTCCTGTACTGAATTTGTCATCAAACACAAAGGCGAGCATGGTGTACTTTAGAGACCTGTTCAAAGCCAAAGCTGCAGTGACTAGTGTGTCTGGGTGTGTGTGTGTGCTGGATGGGCGTGTGAAGCCACTTGTCCTTGGAAGGGGGTTTAGCCCTGGTACTGGCAATCAATCAATAAGCAGTGTTGTGTGAAGGGGTTACGGAGACATGGCCCTCTCTCCTTCTCTCCCTCCATCACCAAAAGAAGGCTGCCCTTTCTCTAGAGCACACAGAGGTGATTCTACCAACATGAGAACAACCACCACTCTTCTTTGTACAGGGAATCTGTAGCACAAAAGCAGTGGACTTATGACCATTTTCATGATATCTGATGTAGAATCAACAAAACTAACCTCATTCCCTTATTTCTGTGCAACATTTTATAGTAGATTCCAAAATGAAAGTCCCATGAAAGTGCAGAAAGTGTGTGAATTATTCCTCATTCTCTAAAGTAAAACAATAATAATTGCTTGTTGGCTGAATGTTGGGCACTTGAGAGCCATATTTTGTAAAATACTCCAATTGGATTTACAGGCACATAAAATATCTTTTATTGATTGCCCACCCATGAATGTTTCGTGATCCGTTCAAAAACGGTGCCATAGAAACCCCTCTAAAGGACAATGTTCACACAATGTGCACAATCTAAATGACTAACAGGATTTCCTGCCAAGACACTCCATCCATTTACTCTATGAGGTAATTACTAACCTTTGTGATTACAATAACACAATGCGTGGAAATACAGTAGGCAATTTGAGGCATTGTAATGCCGAACAGAAGGGCTGATGAACACAATCCCTGTGTTATTAGAAACCGGCTATTGTTAGATTAGGAAAAAAAAGAGAAATGAACAAGAAAAGATGAAGAAGCTGCATGGGGTTCTGGAGAAAGAGGAGAAAATTGGAGTGATGTTTCTGTGAAAATATCAAGCCTCTAACAGAACTGCTGACCCACACGCAGCAGCATCGTCAAAAGCAAAGCCACTCCGTGATGTTTAAATGGACTGAATAGGTCACGTATATGCGGAGTGTTAAATTAATTCTGTGCGTTTCATTTGCAAAAACTTTGTCGTAAGTCTGCTCGCATAGCTATAATTGATAGGCTAAAATAGAGCTTAGGTTTGGACTCTTTTCAGCTGCCATATTTGCTGTGATAATATCTAATCACATTAAATATCTTCAGATCTTCACTTCTTTTGTGTGTGTGTGTGTGTGTGTGTGTGTGTGTGTGTGTGTGTGTGTGTGTGTGTGTGTGTGTGTGTGTGTGTGTGTGTGTGTGTGTGTGCGCGCAGGGCCGGCTTAAGGCATAGACCATAGAGGCGGTCGCCTAGGGCGTCACCTTCTGGGGGGCGCTGGTAGTTATAATAACAAATAATAAATGCCGAGGGCACCCTTCGTCATTTTCTGCATTGAGGTAACACATGAACAAATCAATAAAGAAAGCAAAAAATACACTTTTCACCTCTGTAACTCTTTCTTCATTTTCTTTCATCTGCTCGGCTGCACTTATTTGTTAATAAAAATGTAAGTTGTAGTGAAACTGACTAAACACTTTTAAGCCAGCAATATCAGCTCAATACCAGCTTTATATTTATATTATAATTAGGGCTGTCAATTGATTAAAATATTTAATCATGATTAATCGCATGACTGTCCATAGTTAATTGCGATTAATCGTAAATTAATCACACCTTTTTTTATCTGTTCAAAATGTACCTTAAAGGGAGATTTGTCAAGTATTTAATACTCTTACCATCATGAGAGTGGGCAAATATGCTTGCTTTATGCACATTTATGTATATATCTATCATTGGGAATCAATTAACAACAGAAAAAACTGACAGATATTGTCCAGAAACCCTCACAGGTACTGCATTTAGCATAAAAAATATGCTCAAATCATAACATGGCAAACTGCAGCCCAACAGGCAACAACAGCTGTCAGTGTGTCAGTGTGCTGACTTGACTATGACTTGCCCCAAACTGCATGTGATTATCATAAAGTGGACATGTCTGTAAAGGGGAGACTCGTGGGTACCCATAGAACCCGTTTTCTTTCACACTTATCCTGAGGTCAGAGGTCAAGGGACCTCTTTGAAAATGGATAATAACAGTTTTTTCTCGACAAAATTTATCATAAATTTGTGGCATTATTTAGCCTCCTTCGCAACAAGCTAGTATGATATGGTTGATACCAATGAATTCCTTAGGTATAGTTTCATACGATACCTGTATCGTCACTCTAGTTTTAAAACTGAGCCCACTGCAACCTCCTTCATGAAAATAAAAATCTAGATTTTTGTCTTAAAACCATTGTGATGTCTGATGTGTGCTGTGGTTAACGGGGCTAGGATTAGGGTTCTTGGGGTTGAACCCTAATCCTAACCCTAGCGGCAGCCGGGGGGGTTCCAAATACGAATTTTGCCTAAGGCACCAAAAGGGCTAGAGCCACCCCTGTGTGTGTGAGAGAGAGAGACAAACAGGCATTGCAGCTTCAGTGCTCTCAGCTGTACTCTTTGGCTATCCTCTAAGTGTAAATGAAAAATAAAAAAACCTTCAAGATCGCACTGTCTATTATTTGGGTTCCCAGCAGGGAGGATAAAAAACAGAGAGCGGCATGTCTTACTCCTCTCAGCAGTGTTGAGAGGAGACAACATAAATCATATAGTGTGTCTACATCTCCGTGATGGATGGCCAGCAAAACGTATACAGCAGTCTACGTTTTGATCGGTACCTTCGCACTGAATCGACGAAGTTATATATAGACATGATTCTCTCCCAGTTCCCCTCCGCTCTTACTCATTGACGGAGATACAGGTATTTTTTGTGACATGCTGTTCTGATGGGCTGGCTCAGGGCTGGAGATAAAGTGGATACAGATAACATGGCTGACTGTGCTGGAGGAGGTGAAACAAAGTGATGTCAGCCAACCTAAAGTCGTCAGAAAGGCCACGGATCAGCAGAGTGATAAACGATGCCGTGCCACCTGCGTAACGCACCACAGTTTTTGGGAGGGCTGTCTTTTGATTTATGTCCTGATGTTTTCCTCAAATGGCGTGTTGTTTCCTTCATCGCCATCATAAAAGGTGTTTAATGAGGACGGTGTGCATGCAGCGACTGCTGACAGAGCATAAGGCCCTCTGGGGTGTGAAAAGTGCAGCGGAAGAGAAGTGACTTGGACAGGTTCATTATTTAGTCCAGTAATGCAAAAATCAATTCATCAGATCAATTTTGACTGGGATTTCATGATCGTTTTACTACATGAGAATATTCATTGAACTTTTATCAATGGCTGTGAGGAGTCTCGCCCAAGGGAACGTTGATATAAGCATGGGAAATCTTCCTTTCCTTTTCCACTGCATGAATGTAGGTGTTTGTTCTTCATATAGACTTGAAATATAACTTCAGTCTACCTAAATTACTATCTGTGGTATGTTACTTACACATTTAAAGTATATTAAACCAGCATTTATAGCATATTAAATGTATTAATAGCTGTCCAAAAGATAATGCATAATATCATTTAAGTATACACAAAGTACTCGAAAAAAATCCACTATCAGTGCGAAAACATCTACTTACGGTGTACTGTATACACGTAATCACAACTTAATGGTGTACCAACAGTTAAGTGTGCACAAGTGTAGGAAGTAGAGCTGTCACAATATCAGATTTTCACTACATGATTATCATGGCCAAAATAATTCACGATAACGTCATTATCGCGATATGTATAGAAAATGTGGGAAAAAAATCAGTCAAATTCATCTTTACCTTTGTTTATTGTGCGTTTTGTCTCTGTTTGGCCATATGAATTACACTCAAAATACAAGTGTAGGGAGGCGGAGAGAGAGTCTGTAACCATAACTGTTAACATAAAACGATTTAAGAGAATTATTTACAAGATATTATCATATTTGTATTATTAACATGATATCAATATTTAATTTTTAAATATAATGGTTATCGTCAATACTGGTATATCACGACACCCCTATAGTAGTACGTAAGTGCATAACTGTAGTCAATATATTAACAATATATAACTATAACTATACTATTACTATAACTGTATAACTATATACGACTTAAAGGTGCAGTGTGTAGGATCTGGCGGCTTCTAGTGGTGAGGTTGCAGATTGAAACCAGCTGAAACTTCTCCCGTGTGCCAAGCGTGTAGGTGAACTACGGTGGCTGATACCAAAACGTTAATGGCCCTATCTAGAACCAGTGTTTGGTTTGTCCGTTCTGGGCTACTGTAGAAATATGGCGTCCGGATCTGTAAAGAGGACCCGCTCCCTAAGTAGATATAAACGGCTCATTCTAAGATAACAAAAACACAACAATTCTGATTTTCAGGTGATTATACACTAATGAAAACATACTTATTAATATTATATTCAATTTCTGCTAATAAATCCCCGTAATTGTTACACCCTGTTCCTTTAACATAATTGACTGCAGTACAATTTTAGTTAACTGAAAAGTACATTAATCATGAAACAATACAACTAAGTTCAATTTTGTGTACTTTTTCTCAATGTATAGTTGTTTAGGTATTTTTTCTTTCAGTCATTTTTGGCTTTTATTTGTGCATGCCATGGTGTAATGTATTTGCATGCCACCACCAGCTGGTTGAGATACTGCAGACACTAACTGCTCTACACTAAAGGATGGCTGCTGAGATGAGTTCTAGTATTTTCTCATTTCATTTGCTGTACAGCGGTGCTGAATGATGCTAAACAGAGAGAAAGGGGAGAGCCTATTACATAATAACCAAAATATAGCATTTCTGATTGTGATAATGTATCTAATAGTTTCACAATTAATGAGCCTTGCCCCACCTGGAGAGGAGGGAAACATTTCTGTTATGAGATGCCGCTCTCCGACAGCTGCTTAAAGTCATTCTGGGAAATCACCGACTGTTGAAGTTGATGAGGCAAGTTGAAACAAAGTGGGCACGCAAAAATTGAAAATTACCACATTTCATCACAAATTGAACATCACAAATTGATGATGTCTAACAGTGTAAGAGCATCTGAGGATGGATTTTACCTTTTACTGCGAGACTGTGTGGTAATGAAAGGGAGAGAGGGATGGGGTAAAGAGACATGAGGAGAGATGGAGACAAAGCATGTCCTTGTCAATCTCATTGTCACCACCAATCTCATTGTCACCAATAGCATCAAACAAAACGGCCTCCTCTTACTTTGTTTCTACCAGCCTCCACTGATTAAAAACACAGCTGCACTTTGTCATGAATAAATGATCTCCACTTTTTTCTCCACCAACCACTGACCACGGCCAGCCTAAATAATTGAGCCAGATACTCAAATAAACCTTTAATGCCCTAAAACAACACGAGGAGAAGGTTGTATAGCTCTGCACCACTAAATAGTAAAAACAGTAGGCCTATACAGAGAGCTGCTGCTGTGCCAGAGAGAATGATCCAGAGAGGGAACTAGTGCTCTTTAGTTGCTGAGGCCAGTACACACACGCCCAGTGCCTCAGGGGCTGCTGGATCAAGTTTGGTTTTTCCTCCTCATACTGGAGGCTATTCACCCTCTCACTGACTTTAGAGGTTACTTGTGCTGCATCAGTGTGGGTGGAGGTGTTTGGAATAAAAATCACAGCTTTTGCTGTGAAAAAGAAAAAGGCTTTAATCAAGATTTCCTGTTTTAATATTACTACATTTTGATGTGATGTTAATTATGAGCTTTAAAAGACTGGCATCTGCTGACTGAAGTTTATACATGTTTTATGCATTTATACATTAATGTTTCATGCACACATATAAAGAAAACTTAAATAACCGAAATACTAATTTTGCATTACGGTATTTTCTGTGGTGAATGTCCCACCTTCTGTCAGAAATGTAACCAGCTGTCTTTGAAAGGGATCAGCTGGGTTACATCTTCTGATTTGGTTAAAAGCAAGTATATGGCTAGACCGTCTGTGGTCAGTCTGTGAAGTCAGTTTTATGGCAAAAGTTTTATACAAATAGTCAGTGGTTATGTCTATAATGTTAAATCTAGTGGTACATGTCCACCAGGTCCGACGAGGACACTAGGGAATGCGCTGCTCCACTCAACTGGTCGTTCATGCGCTGACGTACCCGATCGTTGAATGACCGGTCCCTGGTTTTCTGTTTGCCGTTTCAAACGGGAAACAACATGGCGGCCTGCTCGCAAACTTTCTGTTATTCTGTCTAAACAATCCACCAAAATCTACTTCTGAAAACATTTTAAGCGAGAAAGAGGCTATGCCACTGCTGAGTCTCGTTTCATTTTAGAACTGATCGCATAGTTTGACAGCTTGGTCCAAGTTTCGTGAGCTGGATGCATCACGCTGGACGGGCTCATTTGCATAAAGGACTGTTCCGCGCCTTTTCATTTTGAAAGAGCATCGGACAATGAGGAAACTCCAACACTCAGCTGATCAATCGTGTAACTTCATCACTCAGTCACTTAGTGACATAATTTTGCGTTTTTAGGGCTGGCCCTCTGCACTCCAGCCAAAAAAAGAAGAGGGACATGTTTTTGCATGTTTTAGCCTGTATATAATATAATATAATATCCTATATGTTACATTACTGCCAAGTATGTTTCAAACAGTGGGCAACTCCGGGGTCTGAAAAGTGAAGCCAGTGCAGAAGTGCCTTCAACTTGCATTAGTTCTAATAACCAGCAGGGGGCGACTCCTCTGCTTGCAAAAAGAATCCTGTAGAGAAGTCTATGAGAAAATGAGCATACTTCTGAAATTATTTCTCAGTAAACATTGTAAACATGAGTTTATTGTTAGTTTCAAGTCTTCTTGAATACAGCATGATGTTCATTTAGTGAATTATGGTCCCATTTAGAGTCAAGTAGATGATAAAGTAGGGTCTTTAGTGCTTGTCTACTTTGTAATTGACTACGACGGCGTTGTCCGGTCTGGGAGTTGTCCACCTATTTGTCTTACAACTTTAACCCTTTCACAGTGTGTTTTCAGTTCATGAAAGTTAATTATGACCTTTTTAGTCGCCTAAAAATGTCTTACTCAGCGTTCGGTTGTACTCAACTCCACACTCTCATGTCACTATTGGTTGCAAAAAAAGAAGTTGGCAACGGCTAAAATGCTGAAAACGGCATTCCCCGAACTAATGGGTGATATTATGGTGACTACGTCCACTTCTTATATTCAGTCTATGGTTTCAAAGCATACAACAGAAAGAATAATATGGAAACCAAACACTGCCTCTGGATCAGGGAAATACCTATAGAATATATAGAACAAGATAGAATAGAAAATAGAAAAAAAAACTATAAGAAAATGTTATTCCTGTAGTAGTAAATGATTGAAACCATGCAGGGACACTGGTATGTTTCTTTAACGGAAATTCATTTTCCCTCTCTACATGTTGGTACTCCCACAAATTTACAGAAATGTACAGTATCAGTGCGATCTCTCTTGCTGTCTACACAGCAGCTTAAAGGATAATACAGGTTTCTCAGTACCGTCATTATCACCAACGAATGTAAATCCATTTACAGTACCTCAACCAGAAGCCTCCGTCTGCTCACTTAAATATTTTCCTTTTACCCACCTACATCACAGACTCCTATTGTTGTGAAAAATCCATTAAAAGCCGCTCACAGAGACGTACTGCTGCCTGGACTAATGCAATCCGTCATGCCGGAAACACATGGAAGGTATATTTAAGTTAAAAAATCACTGCAGTCGTATTGAAACTAGTTATATTCTGCCAGAGTTGAACTGCGATACACGTGCTTTTCAATATGATACAATACATCAGTCCAAGCTGCAGTGTGTCTGCGAGCTGGTTCTAATTCATTTTCAACAACAACGGGAGCCTGTGACTGGCAGGGCTGCAGTCGAAGAGAAAGTAGCAGCTTCTGATCAGGGAAAGTGCAGTACTTTGGGGAGTTAAAGGGGACATGTCATGACAAACTTGCTTATTCAGTGCTTGTGCACATACATTTGGGTATCTGCAGTGCTTACCAACCCACAAACTGTGAAATAAGACAACCCAGTCAGCTTTTTGTGGGCTGCATGCACAAAACATGTGATTAAAAAAAAAATGTTGAACATCAAAGCAGGTAAACATGTTCTAGTAGAAACCCCAAATACAAGTATGAACCTGAAAATGAGCACAATATGTCCCCTTTAACAATAAACACAGGACAAAACAACATGATTATTATCCCCATATCAAATGAGAGTCTTTCCTTTCTGTGCACATACTGTAACCGTTTCACAAAGCTGGTCTGCAGTCAGACAGTTGACACTTTAAAAGGTCCCGTCTTTTCATGACTTTACGCAAGCATCGGTGGACTCTGCGGTCACCGGGTTGTGAAGATCTTGAAAGTGCAAAGCTCTCTTCTGGGACCTATATTGGAAAAAGCCTGTGGTATCTGCAATGCTCCTCTCCTTTTGTAATGGACTTGAGGGAGAGTAGCGTCAGGCAGGCGTACGAGGCAAAGGGTGGCTGAGTTTCAGACTCCTGGTCGACCACTTAATGGCCTTTCACCCTTTGAGACCTCCCAGAGATTTTTATGGCGGATTTTTGCTTGCACAACGTGCAAAGGTTAATGCAGCTGGTGGTGGACTGAGAGTGGACTGAGAATGCATGATATGGCATGATACATAGTTATGGAATGGGGATAGGGGATGGAAAGCAGTGCCATCGGCGAGAGAGAGAGAGAGCAGAGTGAAAAAAAGTTAAAAGTCGTATCTATAGTTATTAATGCTTTCCATTGTTTCGGCTGCATGATAGTGTTAATGTGAGCCTAAATGCATTAGGCAGATACCAAAAATTGATTAATGTCTTAGGTAACCAAGACATGGAGAGAATAATTTGAAGGAAATGTGTGGTTGGGAGGTAAAAACAATGAATTTAGTCAGAATCAGCATGTGCTATGAGGTGGCCAAGCAGCTGGAGAGCTGGACTTGTCCCCAAAAGAAGGTTAACGTCCCCTGACGAGCAGATAAAAGACTATAAGGGGGATCAAGTGCTTTCTTCCCTGCTCTAACGATCACTGTTAACGATCCTTTGAGAAAAGCGGTGAACCCACATTCGCCTCAAAGTGGCGTAGTGACTAATAGCAGAGGTTTGCAGTCGCACCGTGCAGGTCCCAGGTGGAATTATGTGTAGCTCTGTGACTAGTTGGGCAGGCCGCAGTAGACAGAGGGCAAGCATGCTCAGTCAACTTTCTCTGGGTAAATAAACGTTAAAGGAGGTATATAGTGAGAGCAGCAGAGAAATGGAGCGCATCAAGGCCTACAGCTCTAAATAATACGTTAAATCACCTTCTAAGGAGGCAGTGTTCAGAATTTGACCTTAGAGTTACACATAATGTCAAGCATTAAATGTATCCGTACATTTCTTATATTATAAGGGCTGTATTCATCATTTTGCAAAAGAATGATGCTTTTGACCATATTTTGACCCTAAGAAGAATGATATAAAAGGTTTTATACTTTTTTTCACATATGCAGTAGCAACACGTTCTCATTCCGACTTATTACATATCTGTCGCTTCGTCACACCCCTTTGCATCACTTTATTTTCGGCATTAAAACCACTATAGTTACCCGTGGTGTCACTTTAAGATTAGGCAACAAAACAACTATGGTTAGGTTTAGGAAAGAAACACACAGTTGGGCTAAAAACTACTACGTTTGTACAGTGAAAATAACACTGAATGTTTTGAACACGGGACATGAACAAACAGTAATTGTAACATGATGCACGGGACACAAACAGCTGACTCCTGGATGAGAGTGTTGTGTTTGTTGGACCCATCCTCCTCCTCACCATCCTGCCCGGTGTGTGTCTTTTCTCTCTTAAAGCTACATCACCACATTACCGGCACTCTTTCTCAGAGCATTTACTCTTGCTGTGGATGGGTTTATATTATAGTTAATGGAACGCCCAGTGCGTTTCATAACGGCGTTAAACGGTACCTTGTGCGGCGGTAACACACGCCAATGGCCATGACAAAGCGTCGGTATTTAACGCCCTGGGAATGAGAACCTGTTGGAAGTAGTACCCTCCCTAGACCCGTAAACAGACTTTGATGTGTACAATTGGTGGAGTTACCCTTTAAGCCCACTATGTGTAGAATTTGAAAATTTGCAATTTCGGCAGCACTATGGTAGATACCAATGCACGCCACTTGACTCACCTTTCTTTATGTAAATAAAGAGCCCCAAGGGGAATTGTGACTCTTCTGAACATGATTCTTGGAACATGAAATTATATTTAATTGAAAAGAAATAGCATAAAACATATTTTATCCCCTTTACTGTAGTATCTAAGTGTTACACAGCTCCATTTCAGAAGTGGGGACTCTCGAGATTTGTTATCAGTCTCTGTGGAATCATGATCTGAACGTGTTTTCCTGAACAACTCATCGTGCAATTTTTAAACCTTTGATAGAAAAATCTCTTATTTATAGCTCAGGTAATGAAGACTGATATCTGCGCATGGCGCTCCCAGTGTTCAATTGACACTTGAGAAATGAAATGTTGAAGTTGTGTCATCTTGAGACACGGTATATGAGAATGGGCCCGAGTGGACCACCAGTGTATCTAAATGTAAATATTTCTATATCATCTCCATGTGTTCATGCATTTATGTATGTAGTCAAGGTCACTCGCAGGCCCGGCTAAAGCTGTGTGACTGAGCAGGAGGAATTCTGACAGTGGTATTTTGTAGCTTTAACTAATTCCGGCTCCACTGTCATGCTTAAATACCTTTTCCATGTACCTTCCCTTCATTCTGGACACACTTCAGAGGGAAAAACAGAGAGCCATGGATGGAATACATTCAAATTCACTTTTCAGTTCACTAATCTGAAGTGTTACCCTCATATCATGCAGAGTTTTTTTTCCTCCTCTTTGACTGTACAAGTGTAAAAATAATGAGTGTTTGCTGAGCTGAATTTTAATGTGCCCTCTCGTATGTCCTCACCATTTTGAGTTTTCGCCTTTCCATACTGCTTTTTTCTTAATAGAATCTATTTTTGAGTCATCGTTGTAAAGTGAAGAAAAACAGTCATATCAATTGTAACCTTCTTCACTTCTCATAATGTGTATTTTCTTCAAATTGTGGCTGACAGTTTGTCCACGCTATAATCCGCTGCTATAATCAACAAATACAAACACACTGCAGATGCCCTGTAGGCCCATTTATTTTCCTCCTCTCTGTTTGTATAAAACTCCTGTGCATGCATATGCGTGGTTGAAAAAATGTCAAGGTCGTGCCGTTAGCCTTGCATCGGTTTAATTTGTTCAAGAAAGAGTCTTTCTTTCCTGGAAACTCTACACATCTCAAGCTGGCTTTGTTTACGCTGAGTGATAAGGACTCTTTCCATCTTGGTCACCATATGAGCTCATTCAGGCGAAACGGCGTGCTGCGGGGATGCTGCCACAGCTTGTCCAGTGGATAAGTCACATACTGTAACCTCGTGTCCTCCCTTTTCTTGTCATCTCTATGGAGTGAGTATACTATAAACAACTGAATGCTGCCGCCCCGCCGCCCTCCCCGCAGCGCTTTGCAACACTTTCGGTCCTGTTTTGCGACAAAGCCGGAGCAAATTCAAGGGCTCCCAACAGCGGGCCAGGATAGTTACAGTTGGATATAAAGCATGTGGCAGTGGAAAAATGTCTCCCTTAGCTGTGAGCAGAATCCTCTCGCTCTCATCAAGGACTGTCCCTCTCCAATTACCCAGCATTCAGAGCTACTCAGCGCCGCTTATACTCTGACCATCCTGCTCTTTCTGTCTTGCTGCTATTTTTTTTTTCCCCGCAGCTTGCCCACCCCCAACACTCCCTGCTTCATGACTCAGAGGTAGTTGGCAGGGTGACCGTCCATCTTTATCACCTCCCCATCAAACACGTCCCCCCCCCCCATCCCTCCCTGCAGGCCCTGGCTCTTTGTAGCTCGGTGCCAAGCGGCGTGCCTGTTGTAGCTGTCCTGATAGCTGAGTGGCCTTGCTGGAGCTGGACCTGCAGCCTCCCACCCCATGGGCCGCCGCTGGCCCTGATGCACCACCGTAGCTCTGGATGAATGCGGGTCTTGGTACGGATTCCCTCTCTGATCTTTCCCACTGTAGTTGGGAGCAGACACACATAAGTACGTATTTATTCTTAAGCGCCTATCCTCAGACAAACTTTTCGAAACACAGCACGGCTCCCGTTCATCAAACACACATGGGTGCACTTTACAGATTCCTGTGGCAAAAACTCTTGGTAAAACTTTATAATAACCATAATTTATAAATGGCAAATTGATAGTGAACTCAATTAATAGTTATTTTACTGTAAACAAACAATGAAATGATAATTAATAATGTTTACTAAGTATTAGTAATGCTATAATTTATGTTTTTTTAACATTACTTTGTGAAATATTAAATAATTAGTTTATAAATTATATATTGTATCATAGCTGATAAGAGACAATAACAATTACATTCTGATTGCATTAGTAAAGTATTTATTATCAGTTTATTGTTGCACACACTATAACATTTTATATAATATATGAATAATTTGTTAATAATTACCAAATGATTTGTAAATCTTTAAGAAAAACATCTATAAACAATAAATTCCATAGATAGTTGGGCCAGACACCAATTAGTAACCATTAACAAAGTATTAATTAAAAAATACCACAACATTTGTTCTGATTGGTCAAAAGTCTTGAAATTTGGTACTGCCATACTTTGGGCAAGTAACTAACAGTACAACTTCGGAATTTTTTAGATTACGCTTTCATTAATAGTCAAAAGTTTGAAAAATTAATGAAAAAATATTCAAAGTAATTTGAAAAATGAGGAAAAACTCTAGCATTGTGTTTACTAAATCCTTCCAGTTTGACAGTGCATATGGATGCATATCTTTGATATTCAACTTGTTATGACTTCATAGATACCAAATACTTGATTGTGCTCCTTGTAGTTTCTGAGATACAGACATTTTCTTATCATACTATATCTAGTATTTGGGCACATGGGACTACTGTTTTTGCCTAAAATATAATCTCTCTAGTCTAGAGTCTATTGCAAAAACAGTCGTCCCATAGATACAGTATAGTATGAGAAAAAAACTTTTCAGAAAAAATGTATGTTCTAAACATTTATGCTTAGAATTAAAAATGTCAGTTGCGGGCACAAATGGGTTAACAAATATATAAATTATAGCATCACACATAATTAGTAAACATGATTAATTATCATTTAATTGTTTGTTAACAGTAAAATAACTATTAACTGAGTTTAATTAACTATCAATTTACCATTTATAAATGATGGTTATCATAAAGTCAGGCGATGTTTGTAAATTTTGTGAGAGCAAGTTAGATTTCTTGTGGAAGTTTTTCTTTCTGTTGCTCTCTGACCTCTGCTTGTCCTGGCATTGCCTTTGCCCATATGCAGAGAAAAGCAGCCAAAACACTGCGCCAGGGAGATGCTGAATTAATGATGCAAGAAACTCTGGCCGGAGCTACAAGCCCACCACGATGGACACCGCCACGGACAGATTGTTACATGTAGATCCAGTCACCGTATCCATGCGGCTCAACAATCGCTGTCATATTTCATACCTCGGCAGCGAAGCCGTATGGCTTATCTGGCAACGCAGGCCTTTTCATTGCATCGAATTAATTCCTCCATTTGCCTTTTGTTTTGCAGCGTGCTCACATATTCATTTATTCACAATGGAATGTGCATCATGGTAAGCGGATGCCTCGTCATTGTCATTCACCCGGAGACGGAGCACGTACTTAACAAGCAAAAGCTCGTTAGATTAATTTTATTTTCCTTTTTTTAGAGCACTCTGCTTCTCCCCATCCAATTGTGAAATATGAACACAAAATGACTCTGTGATGCACCATATCATGGCTTTTGAGCTGACACCGTGTCACCAATAATAATGGCATTACACTAAAGATTAGGGAGTTGAGCCATTTGTTGCCATTGCAAAGCTCTTGTGTTGATGTTTTTTCAGTCTTGCTGTAGCTATTGTGGAAGTGGTTGTGTGGGTGTTTCCAGTTCCTTTTTTCCATTCTTATACCCATTAATCCATCCATCTTCTACCCAGTAATCTTTTTAAGGGTTGTGTTGCCAGTACGGAGCGGTCCAAATGTTCTTTTCCCCCAAAACTTCTACGCTTCTTATTGTGTTTTTTTTTAGCTGATGTCCTCATTTTATCAAGCAGTAGAGAAACCTCATCACTGCTATTTCATTCTTTTGGGCTCACCCAAATCTCATAGATGACCAGTGCCAACCAACAGCGGAAAATTAAGAACCTTGATCTGTAGCCCACACTTACTTTCCCCACTATATCCCAGCATGACACCTGCAATAAGTGCAGCTGACATCCACCATTAATCCCATGATCCTTCTTACTGTCACACATGAGTAAGACTTTGAAGACATGTTATCCCCTCTCATGTGGATGGAGAAACCAGAAATCCTCACACTTTTAAGAGCCAATGTTCATCCTCGCTCATCACACTCAGCTGCAAAATGGGTCAGTACACATTGATGATAAAAGTCCAGTTGAAGGTGGAGCCTGAAATTCTGGAGAAAGTTTGTTGAAATTTGAACTCAGCACCCAAATAAATACTCTCCCTCCCATCAGTGCTTCTTCAGAATGTGCCAGATTTACAGTCCCTCTCGCTACCACTGCCTTTCTCTTAATACATCCATGACCTTTCCCCTGGCCTGGCTGGAATTTGTGATACATTTTTATTGACATTTTTATTTGATTTTATTGATAAAATATGCTTTGGAAATTAACAAAACTGACATAATGTAAAACAAAACATAAATTGAAAAAACAAATGATAATAATAAAATAAAAAAAACAGATACAAAATTTAAATCAATTTATTTTGAAAACAAAGAAAATAGAAAAGAAAAAAAAACTGGATTAGTGTTGTGAGCCTTGGTCTGAGCAACTTTGTTTCTGATTTACAGAGCCAGGGCTTTATATGAACACCAAATTTTGTTTCCAGCGCACACACACAGATGGACAGCTAGCAGAATGTGAGGAGATATTCACTGAATTTGACAAAAAGTCTATTGGAGTATAATCGCAGACTCCATCTTTAAGTCAGAAGGATGGCATCATCTGCATACAGTCATCCCAGCTCTATCCAAATGTCATTCAACAGGCAACATATTCACACGCCCAACTCGCCATTGGAGACTGACGCACGGGGTACCCCCCTTTTGGACATGTCAGGACCAGCGCGTCAATATGCGCACGTTACATGCGTTCTTTCAAAATAAACTTCTGTTTTCACAGGAAGTTAGGTTTAGGCAATACAACCACTTAATTAAGGTCAGGAAACAGTTGAGGTTGACGTTAACTTCACTGACTAACGTGACTACCGAGTGACTAACGGCTTACATGACAAGTGACTCAGGGGACTAACGATACTAACGAGACATGTGACTAACAACTGACCTTACAACATAAGTCAATGGTTACTTTTAGTTTCATACGGGCCACCAACAGCGGTCTCCTAGGTGAAAGTCCTGTGTTTGTTTGACCCATCCACCATCCATCCCGCCCGCCCTTAGTGAAGGCTCACGCTCTTAATACTAGCCTACGTCATGTCACTTGCTCTGACCATCGAATAACGCCGTGGGTGTGTTTACATTGAAATTAGCTGAAAACCCTGTGCATCACATACAGTCACTAAAGAGTGTCCCCTTGAGTCGGTATCCGATGCCGAGGGGCACTTACCAAGCGGCGGTATTTGACGAGTTGGGAGTGAGAATGGGTTGGAAGAGGACACTCTGTAGGATGCACTTTGAGATCTTGTCCAAAAGTATCACAAACTGTAGTAAGCTCAGCTCTCATCTTAAGTCTACAGCAACCAAATGATGATGCAGGCACCTCCCAGAGCATATGTACACACGTGTCTTCAACCTTTTATAAATCTACAATCACATGCCGTCAGATAGCAAGCAAATACTCATGACTCCCTTATCATCTTAAAGAGGCTTACAGTAAAAGCTGGTCCACAGTGTATGGATTGTAGTGGAAGCAGCTCTAGCTCTGTCCTTTTATCTCATCCAGGAGGATCCCAAGGTGTTTCGAAGTGTGGCAATATATATAATCCACTTCAGCAGTCTGTCCTGGGTCTCCACCCAGTCAGTCTTCCCCCAGTCAGACATGCCCTCCAAAAAGAGGCACCTGTGAGGGTTTCTAATCAGATGCCTGAACCACCTCAATTGCCATTTTTGATGCTAAGGAGCAGCGTTTTCTACCCTGAGCCCCTCACCCTCTCCCTGTGGATCAATCTTATCCTCTCAGTCACTAACCAGAGCTTGTGGCAGCAGGTAAGGTGCAGAATATAGATCACCTGGCAAATTGAGAGCTTTGCCTTCAGGCCTTTTTTACTGCAAACTTTGTCTGGCGCTATATCTGCTGCAGCACTGATGTTTGATCAAAATGCTCCATTTTACTTTCACTACTATGAACGAAACACCAAGATACCCTCTTAATCCCCATTATACTGTATACAAATGGAGACCATCACCTCTGTCTGCAGGCCAAGGGCACAACTCCCAAAATCTAAATGTCATTTGCAGAGGTTGTTTTCCCATCTTCAAAGCATAAGCTTTTCTGTCTATTTTCTCACCCTTTAATTGGTAGAACTGTGTGCCGCTGCTGCTGATCTTGATTGCCAGCTCATCTAACTATTCTCAACACAGTTATGCTCCCTAATATAGTGGAGCTTCTAAGATTTATCCACAGAGGAAAGAGAGGAGCTGAGGTGGATACTGATGTATCCTGTAATTGAAATTAACAATCTCATACGCATGGGCCCTCAGAATCGCAGCCTAATTGCCTCCCTCATTAAAAAACATGTGTTGCGTCTTTGTGATCTGCACCAGGTTTTATAATAAACTGGATTATTGCTGCCGCCACATACAGCGCAGCACATCATTCTTTTTTTTTTTTAAGTCAGGTCATTTGGCGACTACATGGCGAAAGTGAAATAGCGCTGCTCGGTAGCGTGCTATATGTTTTAAATGAATAAGCTTCATTAGAAAGGTCTCGCTCCTCTGAACTTCAATTCCACTCGGTGTCCAATCCCCCTCCGTTATAGCGCCTTGATCGTTAGGAAATTTAATTACAGCTCCTGAAAAAAAAGTTGAATCAGATGGATTATCCACAGTGGCTATGAAGCTTTGTTTCAGAGGGGGGGGGGGCTTTCAGGAAATTTCCAGAACACCGTTAAGGCTTGCTAGCCTCCATTTAGAGACAGGGTTTAGACAAAAACGCACCATTAAACAAGTCCATTTAATGTGCTGCTGGAATATGGCCTTCAATTCCATTCTGAATTAAAGTACCACATGTAAGCATGGCAACCAAGCCCTCACACGAAAGAGATATATTTTCATGGTTATGAGCATTGTGTCCGTTTAAAGGGCTGCAATATGAGCCCACAAATGCACTGAAACACATTTTTCGGTTTATATTCCATAAATAGAAATCTTAAATAAATGTCAGCTATGTTGACTCTTGACTGGACGCGAAGTTCTTTTCGTCTAAAAGGTGAAAAGGTAAAATTCTCTGCTCGTATGATGCAAACAAAGTGTCAAAAGAGAGCATTATTATCTCTTTGTTACAGGTCATTTCAGGAGTTCTTTCTCTTTGTTATACAAGCACCACGCGGCGCGCACACAAATGTAGACACATGCGCCCACACGCTCAGGAAGCGAAAGATAAATGTCGTTAATAATGCATCTTTCCACTGAAGTGTCGGAACAGGTGTCAAGAAGAAATGGGTCATCGGTGTTTGCAGGTTCAAATGTGTTGATGGATTATCTCACTTTCAAGTGTGCTTTTCTCAATCACAGTCTGACAGCTCGGTTTGAAACGCTGCTCAATATTTGATGAAGCCACCGTAGATCTCGGTAAGCACCCATTGTACTGAGCCGCACAATGTGTGTGAGATTCCCCTCTGTCATTGTAAATATCAGAGTTGAACTGTTGTGTTTTCATACCTTATACCAATTGCCAGACCTATTACAGCCCTATTCTGCTTTTTCCCTTTTGTTTAGTGTGTTTATGTGCATATAAACTGGTACAAAACCCAAAGTCCACGCCAAAGAGCGTTCAAACTCACAGGCGGAGCCCTCTACAGGACTGTAATACTCTCCTCCAGTTACACGCACACATTCGCCCACTGGGACCTCCTGTGTGTGAGTTAGAACGAAGGTTACGATATTGTAACCCTAGGTCTATAAGCACAGGCGAAGCCCTGTACCAAGGAGGCCCTGCTGCTCTGGCGCTGCTCACTGAAGAGGGCTTGGGATACCAGGCAGCGCTGGACACCGCCTTATATACTGTGGGATGTACGTATTCGGTAGGCACATCCTCATTGGCTGGCTACGTTTATGCAAATCTCAGTGGGCAAACACCTGTGTGTGATTTGAGGAGAGTATTACCCATAGAGTCCGGTAGAGGACTCCGTCTGTGCTTATAGAACTAGATAGAACCAATCACAACAGAGTGGGCCAGCTGACCAATCAGAGCAGTCTGGGCTTTTTGAAAGGTGGGTGCAGGAGCTCAAACAGAGTGTTTCAGACAGAGGGTGAAAATAGGTGTTGCAGCACAGCCGGTATGAAAAAATGAAGCGTTTTTTTTAACATTAAAGCATGTAAACATGTTCTAGTAGAAACCTCAAATACAAGTATGCACCTGAAAATAAGCATAACAGGTCCTCTTTAAAACCTTTGATTTGAAAATTGCTTCGAAAATGTTCGACTTAGGTCAGGTTCACTTAGATTTATCAGTTTGGAAATCCTCTCCCTGTGTTGACTCATCAGCAGGCTTGGCTATCCAAATGGCACAAATCAAGGAAAGCCATTTTAAGAGCTGGGAGGAAGACATTTCAAATCCTGCAGAATGACAAATCTGGCCTATGACGATGAGGCTGAGCTCGAGGCATATAATCCACTTGTTCCCCCAAGTATTCTGTAGAGATGCTTTTTTCATACCTACTCCACAGTTATGTTGAGACTTGACACGGCTGACAGCGACATTTACAAGCTCCATGTTGAAGAACAGAGCGGGTTGTCACTTATTAAAAAAGTTCCAAAAGGTTCATGTGTCTGAGGATTCAAAGGGTTATTTGTCACATACTCAAGATTCTTTTGATATCTTCAACTTTGATCACATCTTATCTGATGTCATAGTCATTCAGTGTATTTTCAATAGTCTGTAGACAGAGTTTATGGCACAGCATAGATCAATAATTTTAATTGCAGATGCACTATAATTAAATCAATTATGTTCTTTACTGTTCCCAGTATGCATTTGACAATAAAGCAGGATTGCTCTGATGAGATTATAATTGCTATAACATAAAATAATTCGGTGTTAATGTTGCTGATAGTCTCTAGCTGTATTATTGGTGTTATTGGCTTAATTTAACACAGTTATTTAATTACCGCTCCAGTTTAGTAAGTCTTGTTGCCCTCCAGCTGCTCTAAAACATAGAGGGGCTTCAAAAGGGAGTGTACTGATAGTCTGTGATATTGTCCTGTCTGATCTTGAAAGGAGAGGTGTGTCTGTGTTCCTGTATCAAAAAGACACCTCTGTTGTGAACCTGTCTCCCACAAATTATATTCTCATGCAGCTAATTCGCAGTGGAAAATGATGTTCAGCAGCAAAACTGTCAGCACAGGAAGCAGTGTGAAGTGTGAAGGTGTGTGAGGTGGATGAGTGTTACAGCTGCATGATTCAGGCCCAGATTTGTGTAACTTTCATTTCACTTTTTTTTTAACCAGTGGTGGAAGAAGTGCTTAGAAAAAGTACAAAAGCATTAGCGAAGGGCTGAACAATATATTGTATCAGCATGAGTAATAGTCACATGCAATGTCAAGTGAGGTAAATTAACTCAAACACGTCATGCTACAATTTCTTTGCTGCTTGATACAAACGGTTCTCATTTTCTGTGACTAATCTACCAGAGAAGTCTGTCTGATATAACATAATTTACTCCGATTTAAGAGTTTCTTGGATACACAGAGTTCGCTGCTAGTGAGTGACATGCAGGCTCTGCATGCCACCAATCACCGTCATTCTTGATCAATTCATCAAACAACCAAAGCAGGCCCCACTATAGTTGTCGACCGCAACCTGAAAATGAGCGAGGGACAGGAGAGAAACACAGAAAAGGAAGGTTTGGCTGCAAAAAGAGCCAGTTGCTGCATGCATATTACAGATTGGATTGCAATTCTCTGTTTATGGGTCTTCCAAACAAAACAATCCGTAGATTACAACTCATCCAGAACTCAGCTGCACAAGCTCTAACCAGGACAAAAAGATCAGACAATATAACTGCAGTCCTCTGAAACCTTCAATGGTTACCTGTTGCTTTCAGAATAAAATTCAAAATCCTCCTCCTGGTTTACAAAGCACTTTCTGGTCTGACTCCACAGTACATCTCAGACATGTTGTCAGTTTATAACCCCAGCAGATCTCTATGGTCACGAGGTGGAAATCTCCTGCATGTGCTAAGCTGTATGCTGGGATCATTCTTTAATGTGTAAGGCACATTGACTTTAATAGATCGGCCCCATTGTCAACGATATCTGATCCAGGTATCGGTACATCCCTAGCCCAACGAATGGTTCAGTCTGCCTGTTGATGTTTAAGACCTTGATTTTCACTCAAGCATTTTCTTAAATTAACTCACCGTGTTTTTACAGTATGCTTGTTTGTATGTGTGTGGACATATGTATGACGTCTCTGTTTATTTGCACATTTTTGCTGCTTTTCTGTTATGTTTTTGTTTTATGTAAAGTATGATATGGTGCTATACAAATACATGCATTATATATTGCAGAAGAAAAAAAATCACAATGCCAGTTTTTTCCAATTTTGTGCTGCCCTAGCTCAGTATGCAGAATGGCCCATTTCAGAATCATGTTTATTATATTACTGGATGAAAGTGATGCATTCGGTGAAAGCATCACTTTAGTGTTGCAGCTGCCAAAGGTGTGACTGGTTTCAACTGACTACTAAAATGGAAATTCTCAAGTGAAGTACAAGTACCTTAAAATTGTACTTAAGTGCAGTAGTTGAATAAATACTGTATACTTGGTCACATTCCATCACCATACTGTAGTTGCCATGACCCCAATGCTACAATGACTTTTAGTTGCATAAACGTAATCATGTTTCTTCAAATGCGAACTGTGAACATATTGACATGCAGATATGTTGATTAAAGAACGTAATCTGGATGATAATACATTTTCCCCAAAACCTCCATGTTGAGCTCATGTGAAATAGTATGATGTATGACTGCAATTCTTAGGAGAAAAATTGTCCTTTGAGTGAGCCTGTCAGTCAGACAAGAGCATAAATAGCAAAGAGTATCAAGGTCTTTGATAGTTTGACAGGGTGGGGCGCCACTGCTACAGTAGCTGCACTCTGCAGCATCTCTCTTAAATTACCTTTTGTCTGCAGACACACAGTTTGTCTTTTTCACTCTTCTTTTATTCTTTTTACCGGCAAATTTCAACATCACCATCCGTCTCTTTTACATACGCCTTCTTTTTATAATCCCATCATGCAGCGCAAGAACATATTTACCTTTCTTCATAGGCTCAGGTTAGTGTCGTGGTATACCCCCCCCACCCCGCTCTACTTTCCACTCCTCCTCTCTACATCTGTTCCTCTCTGCATCCCACCATTGGGATTCCGCTCACACTGGCCTGCCTAATTAGAGTGAGGCAGAGAGAAAGAAAAACAAAGGCCTCTCCTTTTTTTTTTGCTTCCCTCCACATGTCCTCTCTCTCCTTCCAAAGCCTCTGTTTTTTTCTCTCCCCTCCCGCTCACTCCTCCGTCGGCTGGATCACAGGGAGATGCTGCTAATTGATTTGTTAAAAGCCACTCGCTTTCTCATTTGCCTGGGTCCAGACCTTTGAATCCGCCCACTCCACCGACTTCGAGTTGACTGATTCCTGTGGCAACATGACATGAAATAGCAGTTTCTCGGATGAAAAAGCCATCGAGCCAATGAGCCAATTAGATTAGCCAAACAGCGCCAGGGACGGGACTAACGGCGATGTTAAACAATGCGCCGTAGATGGCATGTCTTCTCAATATCACCTGACAGTATAGTTTGTTTTTACTTGGCTGCGCTCTACTCTTAAAACTCCGGCAAAACCAGTGGCTATGCATTAGTGTCGACTTAAATGCCGTTAAGTTTAAAGGCAATGTCAGACTGAAGATGGAAACTTAGTTTAAGTTTCTCATGGTATTTTAAAGTCCCCCTCCAGCCAGTGTTACTTCCTGTTCTTTGGTTAACGTTCTTTCTCAAACAGAGAATGGGGATGTGGCTAAAAGTCAGATGTAATTCATTACCACGGCAACCAGATTGCATCGTTTTTCAAACCAGTTTAAATGAATTTACTGTCTATCATACCACAAATGAGACAAGAATTAACGTAACACACCGACTCTCTCGAACTCGCTGTCTTCTCTACCGTCTCCTCCTGGCGGCCACAGCGCACCGAAATGCAGTTTCACTCAAACAAATATGTAATATCATAGAAATGCTCAAATACACTGGAGGGGCTTTAAGGACTTTTCTGTGTCAAGGTGAAACAACCCAAAGTTTTATTTTCAAACGACAGGAAGTGTGAATGATGCAGCTACTCCTCCATCTTCGTTCCCAGCAACACCTGCAGTGTGAGTGTGTGCGTATAGTAGTCGGGATTGTGAGCTGATTGTAAGCTGAATAATTTATTTGTTTGGAGTAGCCACACACTAGATGCTACATTTCCCATCGCAGCACACCGGTCTGTTTATTTATTTAAAGTTATACTACATATCAGGACGCTCCATATTTGAGTTGTCAACACTGAATCAATCAGAATAAAATATGCAGCACCTATTGACTTCCCAACAAATTATCAGTATAGGGTTCAAAGTATGGGAAAGAAAAACATGTTTATGTAATGCTGCGCGCCGCCAGAAGGTTTTGTTGAGAAACCAATTCCCTCATATCCGCATTACTCTGTTCCATCTATCTATCTTTGTATCTGTCTGTACTGTCTGGGCTCTCTCCCTCTGCTGTGGAGGATGATCAATATTTCAGTGAAGTGTCATTTCAGTTCTAGGCCTGTTTATTCCCCCCGTCTACATCAAGGATTTGAGATGAGCTGTGCTTCCGTCCTTGCAGAAGCATTGTGCATACATGCACAGCAGTGGACATATATGTACGGACACCAGCTACTCTATCATGCGACCCATTTTACTACCTCAGCTAACACAGCTGGGCCAACAAACCGCTCTCCACAACTCTCGGAAATTACCCAGCTGCCCCGTGCCTGGTCCAGCTGCCCCAGTGAGCCATGCTCATTTATAATGGAGCCTATGTGACAGGCTCCAGCACACTCCACCGTCCACGCACACACACAAATTCCGCTCTACAGGAAAGCATGAATTCCTGCGTATACGTGTCCGTTTTGCTGGTGACTTTCCAGCAGTGAGGCTGCGTCTCAGCTGGGCTGGTTCTCCCCGAAAGCCTGCCCCCTGCTGCCACATACCCGTCCTGATCAGTCACTGTTAATATGAAAATTCAATCACCAGCCCATCGCGCATGGCTTAGCCCCCCCACTATCTCCAAACAGGGGCGAACCAAAGAAAAGAGGAGAAGTTGGCAATAGATAGGATTTACACACCCTTGAGCAAAATACTTAACCCCAAATTGCTTCCGAAGAATGTGCCATCAGTGTGCGAATGAGTATTTAGATTAGATCCTAATGGGCAGGTTGGCACCTTGCATGGTAGCCTCTGCCATCAGTGTATGAATGTGTGTGTGAATGGTTGAATGCTAGTGTAAAGCCTTTGAATGGTCGGAAGACTAGAAAAACACTATATACTGTTAATGTCTCATAGATGTTACCTCATATGGGTCAGAAGGGACCTGCTACACCCATTAGTAGGTTTTATACCCGATTCACATGGGCGATCACCAAAAGTAGGAAGACAACAGCGACCTCTAGTCACTGTAGTAATTATAACAGGAGCAAAAGCAAAAGTCGGGCATTTTTAAGGCCCAGACACACAACCTGACATCAAAGAACTAGTGACGACGAAGACCACCAGTTGCGTTGCCTCACATGGCTTTTGTATTGGCCAAAAAGTTGCACTTGAACCCATCGCAAAGATTACAGCTGACAGCCAACTACCCTGCATGAGATTAAATAACTCTTCCTACCAACAGGCCGCGGTAGTCTGTATTTGTCATTCAAAAAGGGAAACTGGAAGACCGAGGACTGCGAATATACAAGCCGTTGTTATGATACGTTCATGACATAAAGCGGCATCTGCTGACCCTTTTCACACCACTCTCACTCACCACATTGAAACAACTCGGACAGGGCAGACTAATGCCGGCGGTGCAGGACACACTGCAAAAACTAAGCCGACGGACGGTCACTAACGGCCCCGAACTGTCGGACGACTGACCGCCGGCTTGGTGTGTCAGGGTCTATAGAAAGCGTGAAACTCCATATGGAGTGGAGGTCAGTGGCAATGGATGGGACACAAAACACAGTATGGGTTTGCATCCCGTGTGAAACCAACAATGCATAGTTGTCTTTGTGTTCACAACCTTAAGTTTCACACAAACATAGTTTTTTAAAAACACAATCTTTTCCCTAAACGTATCCAAGTGGTTTTGTTGCCTAATCCTAAACAAGCTGTTTGTTTATGTCTGTGTTCAAAACGTAACGTTTCATTCAGTTTTACAACGTGTTAGAATGTGTTGCTTTTAAGTTCCGCTTTCACATTTACAACGTAGTAGATGAAACAGGCCCCTACTGACACACATCTATGAGGCTTGTAACGAGTGATAACACCCATCCAAATCTGACTCTATGCATCCAAACAAGCTGCCAACCATACTTAGCAAGTGCTGCAGATGGGAGAATAGTGTTTTGTTAAAGAAAACAGATTCACTGATGTTTTTATGCTTGCCTTGTTTTGGTTGTACAGGGGCTTCCGCCTAATGATCTGCGTCAGATTAGACAGATAAATCATTAAACACAGTTGCTTGTTGCCATGCTCAAATTGACCTCCTTAGCCATGCAATGGAGTGTGAACCATCTTTTTAGATCGTTCACTTCCTCCGTTATATCCTCAAAGCTGCCTCCTTTACTATCATAATTTCTCCTGCTCCTGATCCCTCTCCACCCCTCACGTACCCTTCCTCCCTCTCCCAATAATTGATATTGTTTCACTTCATTAGAGCCATTTTGGACTGGTAGAAAATTTCACATTAATTTTCTCAGTGTGTTTCATCATTGTTAATTTCAACCTTTACTGTCACCCATAAAAACCCACTTCATTCCCGTCTCGTGATTTGCTTTTTCTCGTCTTTTTGGGATCCAAATTCTGACTCTAAACTTCTTTTGGCTTGTAGCTGAGCTGCGATATTAATAAAAAAATATAATTTAATCACTGTGGGCTCATTGTTGATGGTGGGATGGGACAGACACTGTACTTTTCTGGTTTAGACGCCTTCTGTCATAACAATTACCACCAGTTCTCGAGACATTTTTGTTGTTGTTTCTGCAGGACAAAGTTGGCAGGAATAGAGGCAAATTCATTTTTAGCCAATGACTGTACAAAAGCCCCAGAATGCTTTGCTGATGCTTGATTGGGATTTTCCATGTAAGTCTTTTCTCTGTGTTGGAGGAGTGGGCTGGCTCTCCTCACGCAAGATAAATGAGCCACTTTAAAAAGACTCCGCTTTTAAATTTCACTCTGTTGTTGCTGGTTAGAATATTAACCAGGTTTCAACATTCCCAGCCGTGCTGTGGGTACACCATGATGGTTTATACTAGGCCATCGGAATTGGAAGCCAAACACTTTGGAGGGCGCAAGTCATTAAAATGCTGGAAGGACTCGGGGGCTAAATTGAGGCACAAAAACCAGACCAGGAGAAGTAAATAGTCATCAATAAAAAGATTTCTAACAGCAGATGGGCCTCCTGGAGAGGAGGAGAAATAGCATGGTGAGAGGAGGACGGGTTGGCTGCCTGTTGTCACTCAGCTTCTATACTGAAAGGAATCATTTTCTTTACTGATGCATGTCAGTTTCCATAAACATCTAAGCAGCAAAAGGTCAGCGCTGTAGGACCAACAAGGCATTTAGTCCAGTGGTTAAAAGGCTCTGAGATAGCAGGTGAAGCTCAAGTCGTGGTCTCACTGACAGTAAGTGTTCTTACGATGCTGGCAAGAATTGATGATGGCAGATTATATCACTTGCCTGTGAAACCAATTCAATAAGAAAGTTCAATCGGATTCAAGAAAGGTGCAGCTATACGTTCCATATTTACGGCAATAATAGCTTTGTCTTAAAGGGGACATATAATGCTAATTTTCAGTTTCATACTTGTATTTTGGGTTTCTACTACAACACATTTACATGCTTTAATGTTCAAAAAACAAATTATTTTTCCCATACTTTCTGTCTGTATTTATCTGTATTCACCCTCTGTCCGAAGCACTCTGTTTTAGCACCTGTCTCTTTAAGGCCCCCTCCCACAAAAAAGCCCAGTCTGCTTTGATTGGTTTGCGAGAAAAATATGGACTACGTTCCAAATCGCATACTTTTTCTTTTTACTACAGTACATACTGCAGCTGCCCTTACGAAGTACATACTGTTTCATGCACTATGCATACAATTGGGACATACTACTTCATCATAACATTGCACCTTGAACTGTGCCCCTCTTGCTCATATATCCACTGTGCAGAGGATTGTGGGTCAGAATAGCCAGAAAAGCATGCTGGCTTGTGTACTGCAAAACGCGACCGGGTGTAGTAGGACATCCTGGTATTTTTATCACACTGCATTTGACATACTGTGTATTGGGACATATAAATCTTTTTCTTGCATACTAAATACTAGGGTAGTAAGGGTATTGGAACGCAGAGATGGTGCACCTTGGCAAAGGTAGTTCTCAAGCTGTGGGCAGTATATCCTAATGAGCCTGCATGTGACATAGGAAGGGGAGCCAAATCAGAATGGCTTGTTGAATCATATGTTTACTGATCTTGGCAGCCCACAAAAAACTGACTGGGTTGTCTTATTTCAGTTGGGGGTTTGGTAGGCACTCCAGATATCCAAATGTATGTGCACAAGCACTGAAAACGTTTTTCATGATATGACATATGTCCCCTTTAAGGCAAAGAGAAATTGATACACTGACTCATTATTTTTAACCATTATGTTCTAGGAGACCCGTTTCAGTAGCTCAAAATATACTTACACGTTTTATCACTTTGATGCTTCCTAACTAAATTCATGAGAATTGCTTTTAAACATGATTTTGAACTGATGACATGATTCAAAAGTTCGCCACAGACAATTCTGCATTACTTCTGTTCGGGGTCTCAAAGACACAGCTGTAAAACACAGTTAAATACAATGGATTTTCATACACTGTCTTATCTGTGATTGGTGTTAAACGTACTTTTTACAATACACAGCACTATCCTTCCCGAATCCCAAATTACTAGATGTCTATTTGGATTTATAACAGTTTGTTAACAAGATGTCTAACAGGGAGCTAGACCTCTCTGGGGTCTAACTAAAACCTCAAGTAACAGCACTATATACTGCAGGATGGCATACATACTGTACATTTCTTTGATGAATTATGTCCTTGTTTGGTGCAATAAAAATTATTTACCAATTGTGGCAAAAGGAAGGGTTCACAGTTCTTACATATTGGGTTTTATGAAGTCAGAAGAAAAGGAAAATGGTTGATTTTGTAATTATTATTTTAGACGTGAGACCCAAAACGATGAGGAAGTAATGATAATATACTATTTAGTCACATAAATAGCATTATATTTAACATAAATGATTTCAATTGATTGTATTCCAGTATGATTTACTACCAGGTTTAAATTGGCATGTACAGTATTTGGTTTAAGGTATTTAACATATTGTTATCTCACATGTAAATTACATGGACCTGCGCCGTCAGCATGTTAACTGGAGGGTTGAGAACAACCTGATGAACGTGTCCCTCTTTAAACAGGAAATCCAATTCTAATCAGAAGAAATATTGACTCCAGCAAAAACACATGAAGTGAATTAGCTGGCTGACGGAGCGAAGTCAAGTACATCTGCCAGACAATAATTATTGGATTAACGCAATGGATTTCAATGTGTCCTAAAGTGAAATCACTAGAAGGGTTAATTGAAGCCACTTTGAAATGCAAAGGCTTAACAGCACTCTAGGATGATATCCCCATTTAACTTTGCACAAAATCAACATATTAACGCAGAGAGCATTATCATCAGGATGCACGATGCATCATAATGGAAAACGTTTCCAGTTAAAAGCTGCCGTGTCGTTGCTAAAATCCACATACGAGCAGAGCTGTGCTTTGTATAGGCTAGAAACTACCGCAATATGAAATTTCAAACTTGTGGTTTGTTTCTTTGATGGTGAACACAATGTAAAAAGCAAGCCTCAGATCGTTTATGCTCTGTGGCTGCCCACAATATTGTGACTGTGCCCTGGGGCCACTCAACTCCATCAAACAGGAGAAACAAACAGAATCAGCTGCAAACAGAGCGTCTGCTCCTGCGGTGTAGTCGAGAACGTCCTCGGCTGTCGGAGCTGAAGATTTTGTGTGCATGTATGTGTCTGTGTGAAGTGAAAAGTGACGAATGACAGTTGATGCTCATTAGTTTTTCTTGACAGTAACATTGGAAGGTTACACCTATAACGTCTTTCTGACAGAAAATAACATTCCTGCTTTCGTGGGGTGACTGGCTTTGAGGGAAAAAGAGACAGCGCTCAGTCAAAGTTTATTCTATGACAGCTGACAGACAGTGTGAGATAGCCTCAGTGTTTGTGTGTGTTGGGTTAGATGAGTAAAGAAGGATCAAAGTGCTTTGCGGCTTCCACTGGCAGAGAGGAGCGCACTTTCCCAGCATGCTCGGTGTTCTCAGAGTCTTCTCGGCTCTCCATCGAAGCGTCCGACACACATACATGCATTGACCGTGGCCCCAAAAATATCGGCGCCGACTGTGCTGCGCCAGGCTGTTTTGTTGCTGTGCAGACAGACAAACAGGCTGAGCTCCTCTACCGGGCCCATGCATCTACCAGACCGGAGCGGACCAGTCAAGCCCAGCCGGCCAATGCAGCTTGTCGGGTGCTTGTTCGCGCCAGCTCAGAATCTGGCTGTGCTACATCTGGCAATGACTCAGCTTCAGAGCCACCTCGCCTTCACAGGCAAAATCCTAAAAGATTGATGAGCGGCCGGAGCGTGGAACGCTCTCGCAGGTGCAGGGAGCTGCTAATGGATTCCTCCAGACACATCTTGACTGGACTGGCGTCTCATCCTGACTCAACTCTGATATCGTTCAGTCTTTTAATTTTTCCACCTAGTCCACTCAGGCTGTTGTGCAATGTGATGACCTAGCTTGTCAGCATGTGTGTCATAACGATTATTCTAACTTCGATCAACAGTTTCCCCAGTGTCCTCTTTAGGGATCTGAACAGACTTGAACTTTGATTAACCCCAGTGGCCAGGACACACTGGACGCATGAGCAATCACTACCTCGCTGAACTGCTGTGTCTCTCACGTTTGGCCATTTCATTTCATTATGTCATTCATATTTATTTTAGACAGAAAAAGGTTAAGAAGCATGTGCTCATTCGTAAATAATAGTAATAATCCACAATTAAGTATGGAGCCGTGCAAGTCACTGCATTTTCCCCAACACTGTCCTGCAAATATTAGTTAATACTAGATGGCTTTTATTTTGAAACGGCAACTGGAAGTGTTGAGTTAAATATTAACTTGTTTTTCATGTCTGTGACAACTGTGAAACTGTAGTAATGTTGCTGGTATGATGTCAATATACTGTCAAACGATCGGTTCCACTGTCTGTTGTTGCTGTGAAGTGTGCGTCGCACGCAGAAAATATAGGCGAGACCTCAAATCTCTAAAAGAGGCGCAGCCTAGCCGCGCCTGAGCCGTGCTTCCCAACATATGAGAGGTAACAATTCCAGTGCTATAGATTTAAATCCCTGATCCCACTCCATAATAACAAAAAGAAACCAGTACTCACCCATTAGAAGTTTATCCTACAGGTCTTGTGCTCTGCAAAGTCATTAACAACACTGCTTAAGAACCATGTCCTTTTTTATTGGAAAGTCCTGGCCGTGAGCAATGCAGCATGACGTGGCACGCTGTTTTGAGTTGAACTTTTGACAGACGCCAAGCTGTTTCCATTTATTCCCGTCGCTCGCCTTGAAATTTCCTCAATGGACCAGGAGAGGCTGATTGGTGAAGTTGAAATGAGGAGTTATCTATATGATACCTCCTCAATTCACTAGAAAAACCTAAATAAGGTGACAGCTGGCTGGAGATAGATCATCAGAGAGCTTAAAGTTTCCTACTGCTGTTGGCTGTTATGTTTGTCATTTCCAGTAAATATCACAATATTAAACGTGTTTTCTGTTTAAAAAGAACAAACAAAGGAAGATAAGTGATCGTGATCTCAAGCGCACAGCTGATAAGAAGCCTACATGGTTTGTTTACATGACGTAACAGAAGTGCATATAACGGATTCAGTGTGGACACGGTGTAGAAAGGGGATTTTTGGGCCCCTGACAGCTTCTGGGCCCTGGTACACCATACCGATGGCACCGTCTATATTTATGCCACTGGTCCAGGCTGTAATTCAACAACAGAGGGTGAGTGCAGAGGCTGTGTGAGGTGTCAGTCAGTTTGAATAGATACATTAAATAAAATGTGTTCGCTTAATTGTTGACACACGGAATAAATAAAGCTGAATTGACCATTTGTTGGCCACATATAGGCTTTTATTGACGTTTGATTTAAAGTGCATTTGTTGACAAATGCATGTTTTCAAGCTAAATATCCAATCAATGGTCACTCTTACTTGAATGGATAATTGAATCAGCATGCACAACTTTCCATAATTTGGTAACAGGAAGAAATTATACAATGTCCTCATTTGACACCTGTTTTTGCATGGTACAGTATGTGAAACTAATAGCACCACAGAGGGGCCCATTTTCATGCTTTCTGACGACAGCGTAATTGCTCTACGACTAAAATATCTATCAAAAGCAAGGCCACCCTGGAATAATGCAAAAAGCATGCTGCATTACACACTGTTCCTGACTCGCAGAGGAATGGATGATGTGGGTCAATTTTTACCAGACTTGATTGAGTAGAGAGCCAACCATCCATGCGGAGCAGAGTGCAGCATGTACGCAGAGCTTACTTTAATGAATTTCAATCTACCACCCTGTTCCCTCCAACCCCCCCCCGCCCACCTTTAAAAATGTACCCAAAATGGCTAAAGGAAGTGTTACGGTGAAAAATCACAAGGCTGCCAGCTACGGCAGTGATTTTGATGAATTTCCTCATCAAAGGCTCGTCACGGCATATGGCAGATCTCCATTTTGCATCTGACCTTCTCCTGTTAAATACCTTGTTTGATAGCGGCGAGGTAAGCAGATAACGGCCTTCGGTTGCGCCGCTGGGGCAAGAAAGCTCTTATAAACTGCCGTTCTTATCAAACTGTCTCGGCAGTGCACAACAAGGCGCAAAGAAAAGTGGCAAAACAAAACCCATAAACTAAAAAGAAAACTCTCTCTTTTCTCAAAGCTGTCTCCTGACTGGTGTACTGGTCAGCGCCGAATACTTTTTAATTTAAGATGTAATCTTTTTCCATTAGAATAAATCGTACCCTGAAGGCACACAGCTATCATTTTCAAGTAAAATCTGGGAAATGAACCCCCACCTATAAATGAAAACCCATTTGGGAACATTTCACCGGCAGTTTTGCTCTCCTTTCTAGCTGTTAGATGGGTTCAGATTTCAGAGGTTTAAACTCCAGTTGCTACATTTTCCATTACAATATCTCCTCCCTTTATCATGCAGATGAAGGGTAATGGATGTGGCAGATATTGATGCAGAAAAGTGCACAAGCGTTGCCCTGCCTCGCTGAAGGATTCGAGGGACAAATAACTGTTGAGTTCTGGCATGTGCAAAAAGCTCTTTCCCCTCAACACTTAACGAAACGTGGCACTGGTAATTATTTGATATGAGATCAGGCGCCCTCAATAATTCCCCTCCTTCATGAAGGAACCCCAGGCTGCACATAAGTATTGGGAACCGTGGCTGGACTGGACAGGCTGGGTGTGCATGGGTGGCTTTGGAGAAGTGGTGTTTACTAGAGTGGGCTTTGAGAAGAGGGATTAGTCCTCTTCCACTTAAGCAGTGGGCAGTGGGCTCTGGCTCTGCTGCTGAAGCAGCCAGCACTCCACTCAGCCAGATAAAGCAGGCAGAAATGGCTCAGCTCACAGCGTATGCTACACACACAGTTAGATATACTCTTACAAACACACATACATAGGCAGAAAAGTGCATGTGCACATAGATATACATATTTTAAATACTTGATTCGTACTCAAAAAGCACTTTTTTAAACAGCCGATTACAGTTTGCAGTGTAATTCAGCGTTCCCGTACACAGGGAATAATGACAACGCAAACACAGAAACTCATGAGCGTGAATTAAATGGCTTACGTGTGGGTGGGATTAGAGGCAACAAGGGGAGTCGTAAATGAAGTGAGAACAAACGGATGAGGAGAGATGAAGAAAAGAGGAGTGGAGGCGCCAGACGTGCAGAGGAGGCAGAAACGGGTTCCCACAGAGTAATGTGAGAGCAGAAGAGGTTGTGTGAGAGGTATGATGCAAGGGATTGGATCTTTCAAACGGTAATCGCTTAGCTACCCAAAGGGGACAACTCCCGCTCTCCCTCTCTCTCTCTCTCTCTCTCTCTCTCTCTCCCTCTCTGCTCACTCCCCTGTCAGGACGGGGAGGAACAGGCGGTGGATTGAAATGTAAAAGAGGTAGAGGATCAGAGACAGGTGGAAAATGAGAGGAGCAAAGGGCAGAGTGGGGGAAGAGATGAGGCCAAAAATGGTGCCGGGTAGAGGTATTTGTGCACGCGTGTGGTTGTGTGCTTGCTGGCTGTACGTGCATGTGTGCATTCTTGTTTATGAGCAGGTCTCAAGAGACTAGTGTGCAGATTATTGTTAGAGAGGTCCTATCCTATTGAATCACTCCACGGGCCCCCTTCAGGAATTGACAGTCAGCCGAGTATCTCCCGGGGAATGAGGGGAAAGTAGAATGAGTGAAGAGTAGAATGATATTCATCAGTAATATAAACAGCTGGAGGTGACGCTGGGACCAGGAAGCATGCGGTGCTCTGACTCCCCTGACGGTCGGCTCAAGGGAGCTCCACTTTGTTGCCAACGTGTGAATCCTGTGCCCTTACAGAAGAGCACTGAGCAGAGCAAGAGATTATGGATTTGAGTGGATTTAGATCAGCTGCTCAGGGGTTAAGATAAGTAGGCAGTTAGATCACAAAAATGAGATTAAAAAGTGAGACCACTGCTAGTGGAGCCATAGATTGTTGTAGCTATGGATGGTTAAGCCTGAGAGCTAATTTAAAAAAACTAAAACAGAAGACTTAAAATTAGAATACATAAACTAATTAAAATAAATGAAATATTAAATAAATAAATAAATAGATAAATAGATAAATAGATAGATAGATAGATAGATAGATAGATAGATAGATAGATAGATAGATAGATAGATAGATAGATAGATAGATAGATAGATAGATAGATAGATAGATAGATAGATAGATAAATAAATAAATAAATAAATAATTACTTTTTCCTCCCCTAAACTCAACCACAAATTGCCAGCTAGCTCTATCTGGCCCCATTTAAAAGAAAAAACAGGCTAAAGCCCCAACAATCAGCGCTCATTACATCCTTTCATGGCTCTATTGTGAGGCAAACGGTGCATGCGGACGCACTCCATCTCGTGCGCCTGATGCATGTGTCATGTGAAGGCATATGTTTTTGAAAACCAACAATATGAATTATTCAGTGACCTAATTACAGCCATGACTCATTAACGTACATGTGGAGTATACATGATGATATTCAAAGGAAGAATGTGAATCATGGATTGCCCGCTGTGAATATACATCAATCAGGAATGCCTTGTTCAATAAATGGACGGTAATTGGGCCCAAAGAAAGTTGGTTATTTGCATTTATTAAATTTACAAAAAAAGAGGTTCTCGTGGGCCCCAACTGGAAATTATACTTTTTCCATGTTTTGACCTATTTAAAAGAAATTGAACACATATTTTTCATCACTGCTTGCCATTTTTTGAAACCTATGGAAGTTCCCTACCATCCAGGCAAGCCACAACATGTAGTTCATTAGGTCTTGCATCACAGTAAATATACACATACATATACAAAATATGTTGTTTGCTTGTGCAGTAATTGCAACAGGACAATGTTATTTGTTGGTGCCTTCCAACATTGTTTCAAATCACTGCTGTGGTTTAGGCACTAAAAGGACTTTCCTAGGGTAAGTAGAAAGATGTGGTTTTGGTTAAACAGTCATAGAAAATCCAATGTTGGGAAACGAGAAGCAAGTAGCGGACTCCCATGTCTTTGTCCAACATTTTGTTGACCCATCCATCCCATGGATGTACAGAGAACTGGATACAGCATTGGCGGCGGGGCCCTGTTTCTTCCTATGAAAGTAGCTCAGTGGTTACCTTGTACGGCAGCTGGATTCTTGCGATGTCACGAGATCACACGAGAATTGTGGGACCACTTATCACACGAAAATCCATCTTGTCAGGCTTCAAGTAATGCGATTATCTCCGGCAAGCCAGGGCACGGACCAATCAGCGTCCTGTGAGGAGCTACTGGCAACTATGGGAGTGGTTTAGGTGTGTGTGATGCGAGACGGAGAGGGGACTGTTCATTCTTCTTCGGGTTGGCATAGATGCTGAAGTAGCATCAGTTATATCAGAACTGGAGAGTATTTCTTCAATGAAGGCGATGTTTTCGCTCTTCTCCCAACTGGCTTCGGCACCAGTTTGATTGACAGATGGTTCATCCAAATATTTTTTGTAAGTGCTTGCCCTTTTCCAAACACTTTCCTTGACGGCTTCTCAGATGGCTCTGTGAAACAAACCATCTGCCGGGTCAGGTTAGCTCAGTGGCGCATGAAGCCAAAAAAGTTCAGGGTATAAAATTACCCGGATCTTCGGCATCCATGGGGCCCATAGAGCAAGCGCACTAGTGTTTCAAGTGTTCATACTGGGAAGTTGATTTACCTCAATCACCGCTGATTTAAAGACGTCTGTTTCCCAATGTAAGTCTATGAGAAAAAATCTTTTTTGGGCCCAATGGCGTCACGTGACGGACCACAAAGTTGTAACCACAATGGAAAAATGGCTTCAAAGCCCGGCACTCTTCCTGATCCAACCACCCCAACTTCCTCTTTCTGTTGACATTTTGGCTCTAAAACGTGTCACACTATCTCCTCCTTTGCTCCCAAAAGACAGGAGTCTAGAGATAATTAATACGGCTGTTACAGGACTTTGTCACTTGAACTTAGGACGTTTTTGTGTGTTTACTTAAACGACTGATGCTGTCATCTTAGGAAGACAGTTTCCAAAGTTATATCTGCACTTTCTAGCAGTTGAAAGCAGGAAGAAAAACTCTCAATTCTCTGATGTCAGCATGTGCTGCCGAACAACAATCCTTTTAGGTGTGAGAAACGGCCAAATTCACAGCATCCTTTTCACAATGTCGCAATGGGTTTGCTTGCTTTTTGTCTTCTAGATTAGATTGCCTGAAAACAGCACTCATCAATCGTTTTCGTTGGATGACTGAATGCACGTTTTCTTAAATGCAGCGTTGAAAATGGTCCCCGCTACAACTTGAACACAAATAAATAAAGAAGTCGAGCTGTTTGCTGTGACGGATCTCGAGCCGAAGATGCGATAGATCTCAAGTATCGAGTCCGCGGGCTGATTTTAATAGCCGAAATAAACTGAACTTCTGCCTTGAAGGTAAAAAAAATCAGTCAAGAGCCGTATGGTTTGGAAATTGTTCACGGTAATGTAAAGCCTCTTCTGTGCATCACTTTAAAGTTTTAGTACAAGCAGTTACCCTTAATGGGCCATGCTCTCTTCTTCTCTTTATCACCCTATAGCTACCATCTTACACACAGCAGATAGAGGCTTCTCCTTCAGGCTCATCATTACCACCAAACATGGGGATTGGCTCATTTAATCAGATCTCTCTCCACTACACATGTTCCCACCCAACATTACCAGGACCACCACCCCTCTCCTCCTCCTCCTGTCTGTCTTTTCTTGCCTGGCTTGCAGTCTCTGAACAAGGGAGCTCTATTTTCAGAGGAATGCCTGAGAGGCGGCATCAGAAATAATGACAGGAACATTTAATAATGCAGAGAAGAGGATGGCTAAATGCTTTGTAGCGGCTTCAGGGAGATAAACCCAATCATAGATCTGCTGTAGTAAATACACACATAATAAAGAGATTTGTAGATTGTGTTCAAAGGGCTGAGTGTCTCCCCACGATTATTTTGCACTCTTTCATGGAATGAGTGTGGGAGGGAGTGAAGATCTAGTGATTTATAATGAGGGAAAAGAAACTGTCTGAATGGAGGTTTATTTCCTGCAGAGAGAGAGACAGAGTGCAGATGTCATTTCCTGCAGAGAGAGAGAGAGTGTTTTGTGGATGTCGGGCATGTATCATGTGTATACTTGCTCACATTTATTGATCAATAGCCTTGGACTTCTTGACCCCTTTTAGCACTGTCAGTCAGGCGGCTTATTCTCACCCAAACGCCCCCTCGGTGCTGATTGAATGTCAGCGTTGAGGTCGTGCAGCTCTGCGGTTCTACTTGACTTGCCAGGGCAGCACATCTTGGAAGTATTTTATATTTTTTTAATTTCCTTTCTGTGTCATGCACACTAATTCCAGCACCACTGGGTGAGGAAGAACTTCAGCAGAGCTGTACAAGACTGCAGCTTTCACGCTAAATAAAATGGAACGGAGGAAATTGGAAGCTGCTTGATATTGCACATGTGACTTTGCATTTTCCTGTGCATTTTCGCAGGCCATCTGATGTGTTCTTCTATTTCTGAAAGGTCCGTCTTCACTTGTTGGATGCTACCTGAGAAGCTAAGGCATACTTGCCAACCCTCCCGATTTTCCTGGTTTCCTCCCGGGGTCACATTCTCCCGCATTTCTCCCGATTTATGACAAATGTTCAAACCTTTTTTTTCCCTTTTCGTTATCACAACCTGTGTCTGCCACTGTAAAGCGTGTATAAGCCTCAGTGTTTCCACCCAGACAACAACTCAACACAACTCGGGCCGCACATCACAACGCGCAGCGCCCGAAGTTGGGCTATACTCGATGCAGCGAAAGCCGTCATGGTGTGGAAATAATGGGTTTCAGAGCGCAGTGGTGCTGTTGTCGGGTTGTGTCTGAAAGTGTCAAATTAGAGACAGATGAAAGTGGACAGTACTAAGAGGAATAAATACTCAAGCAGGGGCAAAAATTATGACAGAGATTCACACAAGGCAAATTATTCTGTATTCTTTGCTGAGAAGTATTTAAGATTAAAAAATCCGTTGTTGCAGTGTAGCTACTTATTATTTTGCTATCTTCATTCTTTAAAAGTCACCAGAATGCAGGAAGAAAAGTCTCCGAACCTCAAATTGAAACCGAAATCCTCCCTATTTTTGAGGTCTCAAGGCTAGCATTTATAAGCTAAGGTCGAACCATGTTGCTTCTGTTCCATGTTGTAGTTGCCTTTTGCATTCTGTTGTGCGCTAAACTGATTTATGCCGCCTGTCAGCAAATAAAACTGCCACTGTTTCATCAAGTGGCTTCCAGTCTGGTTTATTTTATTGGACTTAATGGGCCTGCTTGGAAGCCCACAATCTTCCACTGCTCGTGAGTGAAAGCCTATATGTTGAAAAGTAGTTTTATTGCTTAGTTGCCATGAGCCTTCATTTCCAGGACAGCTCATTTATATATATCATTAAAGCCGTTTCATTCATCATCTTTGAGAGACTGTCGAATAGAAGAAATCAACCAAGCTGCCAAGCCGTTAGCAACGTCACATCCGTTGGAATTTCCAGGAAAAAACAGCCCTCATTCTTCACATTAAAAAGCAGTCTACAGGCTAATAAAGGAAACCTAGAATGCCGCAAAAGGTCTCATTTTTTAGGTTACGTTACAACCTGTTCACACAATAAAAAACGATTAAAAAACGTTTATACAAGGGCTGTCAAAGTGTTAACGCAAATTTGTTTTAACACCACTAATTTCTTTAAAGCATTAACGTAATTGATATTTCGGCGGTTATAGCGGGCTCAGTTTTAAAGCTAGAGTGAAGATACTGGCATCATATGAAACTAGAAAAAACCTAAGGAATCCATGTCATACTAACTTGGGCTAAAAAGGCTAAACAATGCTTCAAACTTGCGCTACTTTTTGGAGAGGAAAAACTGGCATGGCCATTTTCAAAGGGGTTCCTTGACCTCTGACCTCAAGATATGTGAATGAAAATGGGTTCTATGGGTACCCACGAGTCTCCCCTTACAGACTACAGCCCACTTTATGATAATCACATGCAGTTTGGGGCAAGTCATAGTCAAGTCAGCACACTGACACACTGACAGCTGTTGTTGCCTGTTGGGCTGCAGTTTGTTATGATTTGAGCATATTTTCTTAAGTATATTTTTTATGCTAAATGCAGTACCTCTGATGGTTTTTGGACAATATGTGTCATTGTTTTGAGTTGTTAATTGATTTCCAATAATAAATATATACATATGTTTGCATAAAGCAAGCATATTTGCCCATTCCCATGTTGATACGAGTATTAAATACTTGAAAAATCTCCCTTTAAGGTACATTTTGAACAAATAAAAAATGTGTGATTAATTATTGACAATCATGCGATTAATCATAATTAAATATTTCAATCGATTGACATCCCTAGTTTTTATATATGTAAAAACTTACATACAGTCCCTTTAACAGTGCAAATCATTTGTGAATCAATGCAGAATTAACAGATTATCTCTCAGACTAGGTTCAGACTGGAGGGAACATTTTAGATTTAAAGCTTAACAGGATTAATAAAAACAAAAACCTTTTAGAGTCATTTAGCCACTTGTGTCACCGGCTAGATTCCAGGGGCAATTGAATGCATCGTGTCCTCCCTATGATGAAACTTTGCAAGAGAATGGTGCAATTACTTCCACAACTGAGGCAACTTTTGGCGCTCCGTTAACTGTAACTGGCAACTGCACACAATCTCAGTCAATACATCCTTTGGGAGTCAAAAAAAGTGCTCAACATGTGGATGTAAGCACACTAGAAAACCAGAATCAAACAAAAAGATCCTAACAATCTTATCAAAACAATCTAGCCCAGATTACAGTGAGAACTAACTTGTCAGCTCCTCCTTAGCCTGTCTCTGTGGCCTGCTTGCAACATGTTCTACAACGGCTACAATCCCGCTAATGGTCGCTGAGTAATTAGAGGTAGATAAATAAAGCAGGTGACTGATGAAAAGAACAGCCAGGGGTTACTGGAATAATAGTCAATTAGTGATCATTGGAACATTAAGTCCTTATGTGTGGCGCATGTGCTTTTGTGTGTGTGTGACCCAGTATTGACGGAGAGGCCAAAGAGCAGCCCCTATGGAGCCCATTTGTGGTTTGCTCAGCTCTGAGTGAAAGCTTCAGCAGGTCTTATCATCTGTCTCTCTCTTTTTCTCTCTGATTCAGCCTTGATTCACACCTCCTACTCCATCAAAACCACTAATGAACTTGACTCACCCATGAACTTCATAATAAAGCCCTTTATCCCTTTTCCTACATTTTTTAAAGCCTGAAAACAGAGCCATGAGGAGGTGCAGAAGTCTCTCAGAACACTGGAATTACGATATGCTGAAAGGTTATTATGAAATTTTGGCCCAATGATGCCAAAAACATTCTGCCTACTGCCACTTTAATGCTGAATATTGCTCTCTGTGTGCACTTTCTCAGCTATAGTGCCCCATAGGCATGTATTAAATCAGTTTTGGCTGCCCCTGCACGATGTCTGGTTCCAGGCTTTTTAGCTTCACTTCCTGAGGGATCCCTCCGATAGCTGAGGCCTTTCAGGTTTAATTCTGTTTGGATGAGCAATGTCATTAAAGCGTCTCTGTGGCCGCGTCAGCCCGATCGGTGAAAGGGACTGCAACGGAGCCGATCGGAGCGTTTGATAAAAGGGTGATTAACTAAGCCACTCTTTATTTTAATATCTGCACAAACACAAACAGCTACTGCATACACTTCTAGCTTAGCCCCCAGCTCCATGTCACACTGGCCGGTTTTAATGGAAAAACACGAGACAACAGATAGGAGATAGTCCCCTGAACTTTCACCAAGGACAAGATTGTAAAATGTTTTATATTCAGAGGAAATGGTGGCCGTACTGCCTATGAGACAGTAATTTATTTTTACTCTGACAGCATCCACTACCAGACCTTGGAGGCACACGTACTGTACATGCTTTGGGTGCCCTTGCTGCAGTAATGTTGGGCACTATCAGTGCCAGGGACAACCAAGCAACTGTTCCAGTCAGACTTCCCACCCAAAGAGACGCCAACGTGTGCTGGCTGGCTGCGCCGAGTAAAGGCTGACGTAAAGAAAACGATTTTTCAAATGCAAAGCCTTTGGTGTTGTAATCCCCTTTATCAGTGAGATGTTTGTTTTCATGGATGGCTGCAGCCGAGGTCACAATCACACAGAGAAACAAAGAGCAAGTGGATGACTGGAGAGAGTTCGTTGTGCTGTGTGATGTCGGCATTTAAATATTGGGATTTACCTTGATAAAGACGACCGAAGGAGGGGATTAACCGTAGGAACACAAACGGAACAATTGAAAATGCAAACAGAACGTGAAATGCAATTAATCTATTAGCTGGACTTTCCCAGAGGAGTAGTGATAGAGCCGAGCTCTTACGGATGTGTCAACAGACGGAGACAGCAGAAACAGGGAGGAGATACAGTACATTTGTGTAGGAGACAGCCTTGGATGCAAACGCTATAAACAAGCCATGCAGGCTTCTGAATTGACTCTTTATGTATTTTATCCTTGTTTTGCAGATAGAATCAAACAAGATAAGAACTGTAAGTGTTTTAAAAAGAGACAAAAACACAATCAGAAGGTTGTTTGAATTTACACAAGATGAGAACAGCCTGCAGACTCCGACGCAGGTGGAGGAAGATGGCACTGAAGGACGTGTTCTGTTTGCTCTGATAAAAGTAACTACACTGGTATACAGTTTCGTGTACTTTATCACGGTGAGGAAGAGTTACTGAAGGCCGCTTCTTTGTAGCTACCCCTCACAATTCTTTGCTTATAAGAGAAATTACAGTAAGTTTTGCCATAAGAATCACAGTTTACATTTGTTTTTTTCTTTACTTGTAACTTGAATGTAATCTATTTCTTTCCCGTTTGCTCTCTCTGCCCTCTCTGTCTCCTTTTGGACTATAGCGGGTGAATCTTTTGTGTGCAAAGGCCACGTCTGTTTCAAACACAAAATGTGCAGAACTAATTAGAAAATGTCCCTGAGCACCTCGTATCTGAATGGATCTCTTGTTCCCTATTGATCTTTATTTAGCAACAAATAACCCTCTGGCTGGGAAGAGGTGATGGTAAGAACTGTGGAAAACGGCACATTCGTCACCGTTGGCTGATTCAAAGCAACGGTTGATTTCATTCTGCGCAGGTAAAGCAACAGAAGGTGTTGAATGGCAACAAATGATTGCGAGGCTTTTAAAGCAATGAATCAAAAATAGAAAATGACCGTCCGTCGCCTCATCTGAATCCAGTCACGCACACTACCAGGCTGGGGCGGGTTTATTTTAGTACCATGAGCAAAATGTTGGCCTTGTAGCTATAGTCTAAGAAGTGAAATATAAGAAACAGCGAAGTTGAACATTTCCACAATGTTAGCTTTGAGTAATCGTCTTTCAAACATGTTCAAGGATCCTATAAATAGCCTGTCACGATGCTGTAGCATAACCACATTACCCAAAGGTAAATTAATGGGTACTCAGCGATATACCAGGTGACTGTGAGTCGATGTAAGCTGAACGCAGCGAGCCCATAGCTCTTGACTCAGCCAGCCTATTGACCAGTGAGAAGAATATAAGTGCGATTAGAAATCTCTCCATTACCTAACCCTGCTCTTTGAGCAAGGGGTGGCGGGGCGAACTCTGTTAAATCTTCCAAAAGGGCTGAAGAAAAAGACCCTGTCAAAGCCTCTGATACAGGCTGAGCTTGCACCTAGAGGGAAGTGGGGGAATGATGAATGTTTTAGAAGCTGGCGCTCCAAGAACTGGGATTTTACAGGCCATCAGCACTGGGTTGAATTGGACCAGACAGTCGCCAGGGAGACACTAATCTCAGGAGGAGGAAATCTAGGCTGCACACAGACCAAAGAGTTGTAAGGCTCTGCCTGCTCCACAGTTGCTCCGACATCCTCAAGAGGTTTTTCAAAGCAGAGAGTTGAGGCAGTTATTAATTATGGCTTTTTCTTCTTCTGGAAGAAGAACTGAGGAAAAATGTGTTCATATAATATGTGATGGTGGAGAGGTCTGAAGGTACCTTGGTCTGAATTAGGCAGTTTTGTTCTCAGTTTCAAGGTAAAGTCTAATTATTGAATAACTGGCGGTATGAACTTCCCAGAGTATAACTCACAGAACAGCCAGAAGAGAAACATTTTTCAGGTATTCAGATAAAGTCGGAGTCATTTCCTGTGTCACCGAATCTCAGCTTGTGCTATTGCCAACAGGGCAAGCGCATGATTAAGCAATAGCTCACGACAGGCCGTGGTATGTTGTGATTATATCACAGCTAAGGGGCGTTGTTCGGCCCGACACAAAGCTGACAAAATATCATGGTCTGAAGTGAGGTATTGCTTTAATAATACAATGATTATGATTTTATTAATGAATAATGTTCACAAGAAAATAGACCCTCCTGCCTGCACATTGATGCGGTTGCTATAGGGCGCTGGTTGCTATGGAACGTACACTAGCAGCTAGCGTATTTATTTTTCCATCACAGGCTAGCATTCTATTGATTTAATTATTTGGGTCTTTATTTTAATTATTGTATGTTGCCATTTATTGTGCAACCACTGAAAAACTGTCCAGCGTCAGTAGGATGACTTTGATAACTGTTTGTGCTAGGATTTTTGTTAGGTAGAGGTGTGTTGCTTTGCGTGGCGAGGATGTTGCTCCATTTTCTCCGGTCCCAGAGTTACGGTTGCCAATCCATTTACGGCCATAATCTCTCTCGTGTCAAGACCCGTATCAGATAGTTTCTGAATTGTGGTGCTGCGGAGGCAGTGGTTGGTGTATTTCTGCTGCGTTCCTGCTTGCTTGCATATTCTGGGCAACAATGTCGAGCCTCCTCTTTATGGGGCTCTGCATGCCGTTTAGCAGGTGGATTTCTTTCTGGAGATGGGCACCACTCAATCCACTCCTCCATAGAAGTTAACCTTAAATGTTTGCATTTTGTAGCAGGTTTTGGCAGCTAACTTTGTTACTTTGTATCAGTAACCTGTACCGTTTTACCCATGGATGTATAAAGAGAACTAGATACAACGTTGGAGGCGGGTTCCCGCTCATTCCTATGAGAGTTGCTCAGTGGTGCATGAAGCCAAAATGGCTCGACTGCCGAGTGATAAAGTAGCCGGATCTTTTGGCGATCTTCCACATCCATTGGGCCCATAGAGCAGGCGCAGTTGCATTTCCTTTAACTCCGCCTCCCAGCCCTTGCTCCAGCCCCCAAAAAGGGCCATTCAAGTGCTGGGAAGTTGATTTACCTAAAAAAAAATGATCTGCTGAGTTACAGACGTCTCTTTTCCAATGTAAGTCTATGGGGAAAAGCCCTTTTGGGCCCAATGGCAACACATGACGGACACAGAAGTTGTAGTACCACCGTTTGGCCACTAAGAAAATTTGCTTCACAGCCCAGCGATCTTCCTGGGGGTTTGGTTTTACCCCTGTGACCCGGTCGCTAAGCAACCATGACAACACATTAGTCTAACATTTTTTTCTGAGACACGGAGTGATACTAAAAGTGCAAAGGAATTAGAGCAGTGGCATGTGGGTGTCATATCAAGGCTATGAACCAATAAGATTGCTTGATTTAAGCTACCTGTTTTATGATATGTTTTATTTGATTATTTTTGTTATACATGTAAATAAGAGTAAAGCCTCAATGCAGAAAACACATGACTATAAAATAAAGTAAATAGGACATATTATTCTATATAGAAAGCCCATCAGTGCTGTTTAAATGAATGACTCATTTCAAACTAACCTGCTTTGCTAAAAATCAAGCCGACTCCTGAGAAATAATTAATCATATGCTGCTTCTGTAACCTATGCAAACGTGTGAGGAATATAACTCTGATTCAAGGAAAACTGTGTCGTGAGGAGAGGAAAGAAAAGAAAAAAGAAATGACCTTGAGCAAGTCCTTGGTCTTCGATGTATTTTCTTTCCTTTGGTGAAATCGCTCCACTGCACATCCCTCTTAAATATTTCAATGGGGACAAGATTACGGTTGCCACATGTTCACTGAGTTCATGCACTACTCACTATATCCATCCATGCCATCCTTTTTTAATAATTTCGCAAGGTGTGGCTAAGCTGAAACATCCTTGCTCCTATAGGCTTGTTTTTTTTTCCTGAGTCAGGGAGCAAAAATACATTAAATTGTCTTTACACTCTATTCCCTCACTCAGTTTTCCCATGTTCCCTTGTCTTGTCACATTTTGCCTCTCCATCTATCCGTCTCTCCCCTCCCTTTTACAGTCTTCATTCACTGACTCCATCAAGCACAACAAAAAAACATGTCTTAGCTCTCAAAAAATGGTCCATGCGCTAAAACTGAGACTAGTCCTCTTGGGTGATGAAATATTTACACAACATTTCTGTACCTATTTAATTGTACGTCAACAAAGACTCAAAATGGTCTGCGGTGTTAAGACGCAAGGCTTCAGTCTAGCTGGGGTCAGTGATGTTTCATAAAACCCAGCAGACTGGAAAGGGACGGGTTAAGCATGAGAATGTTGAGTGCGTCAGTTGCAACAACGCCATAAGTAATTCATAGGTTGTGTTCTAAAGTTGCCCTTCAGATGCCCTTTTCCCTGGAATCCCATCCTTTACTGTCGTTGCTCACGTACAATAATAACATCACAGCGGGACATTTGCATGTGGTGCATTGATTGGTGAGCAGGGATGCCTGTAGGGATGACATTCATCTATTGCAGTATATGTAGACTCAGTCAGGGGCTACAGTATGTAATGTCAAAGTCTTTCCACATATGTGTGTGTGTGTGTGTATTTGTGTGTGTTTGCTGCTCCAAGGAAAACGACACTGCCCAGCTGTGTGCTGCATGTGTTACCCCGGGTGATTCATCGATCAGCAAAGTCTGCCTCAACGGTGACTGTCTAGACTTGGCGGGGTGGTGAGGAATACAGAGATAGAACGGATTAGAGAAATAAGAAATGATATTGAGGAAAAGGTGTGATGGATGTGCAAAAAGGGGCAACACAGCAAAAGTGTGAGGCTTAAGGTGAGGAGTGCAAATGCACTGTAAAGTCTACATGCATTACTCATCAGACTGACGCTGCACCCGATTAGACTGTTATCAGTCACTATAAGCAACATAGATGTGGGTCATTAGGGGCCTACTACGCCTATACGTTGTAAAGTGAAAGTGAAAACTTTAGAGCAACACGTTCTAACACGTTGTAAAACTGAATGAAACGTCACATTTTGAACACAAACAAAAAAGCTTCTTTAGGTTTAGGCAACAAAAACACTTATTTAGGTTTAGGCAACACAACTACAACTTCTTTAGGTTTAGGCAACTAAAACAGTTAGATTTAGGCAATAAAACTACAACTTCCTTACGTTTAGGGAAAAAAACAGGTTAAGTAAAACTACAACTTCTTTAGGTTTAGGAAAAAAAACCAATTAGATTTAGGCAATAAAACTACAACTTCTTTACGTTTAGGCAATACAACTACAACTTATTTAGATTTAGGCAATAAAACTACAACTTCTTTTGGTTTAGGCAATAAATCTACAACTTATTTAGGTTTAGGCAATAAAACTACAACTTCATAAGGTTTAAGCAATAAAAAAAAAAACACTTAGTTAAGGTAAGGGAAAAACATTGTGTTTTGGGTTAAACTAACTACGAACACAAAGACAACTACACATCGTTGGTTTCACACGGGATACAAACTTTTGTCTCCTGGATGAAAACCCTGTGTTTTGAGCTTGACATCCGCTTCTACTCCTGTCATAATTACTACAGTCGTTAGAGGTTGCTGTCTTGTTGTTTTACCTTCTTTCGGTGATCAACCATGTGAATAGAGGATACAACCTACTAATGGATGTAGTAAGCCCCTATTGACCCACGTCTATGGTGCTTTTAGCGACTGATAACGTCTATTTAATAGCCTGACATGGTCACCTCAATTCCTCACCTGCTCTTACTCTGTGGCCCTTTCTCTCACACATCCTCCTGCTGTACTGGGAGAATCGTAAGTGCTGGTGAGCCATGAAGCATGTTATCGCCACATATGATCACAGAGTGGTCTGATCTGCTGGATACAAGGTAGGGAAAGGGAAAGAAAAGGCTGGAAAGCAGAGGAGAGGTTTTAGAATCATATGGAGGTATTGTATTATTTGCCCATCAGAAACTGCTGGCTGCGTGCTTTAGAAATCTGACCTTGGACCTGTATCACACCGCTCTTGCCCTGACAGCAGTCCTGCTGGCTCGGAGAGTAAGAGACTTGTTTAAGACCCTTGGAAGCCCACCGGAGAACGAGGTGGGGATGGGGCCAGCCTGCAGACATGAAATCATCACCTGCACACATCATTCTGAACCATAGGTCACCCACTACCCATTCCCATTTCCCTCCTATATTAGATTTCCATTTGATTTGATGGGATCTTTTTTGAGAAGAGAGAGTGAGAGAGCAACTCTCCAGACACCAATTTAAAGAGGCAAAGCAAAGTAATCAATTCACAATCTGGAGAGTGCAAACTGAATTACTGGGATGGTGAGCCTGGTGGTGGTATAGGGATCAGCAATGAGAGCCGGTTTCACACCTATCCATATCAAAGGCTTTCAGGGCAGGAGAAGGAGCTGTGAGCTCCTGAATACTACAGCAAGGGATCAGTGATGATTAAAGCTAACCTGGGCATAGCAAGACAGGCGGCCATACAAGAGAACTGTGTGGAACTTGCGCTTATACGTTCCTGATTGATTTTCCAAGCTTCGGGCTTTAGGATGCCCACCTGCTTCTTGGTTCTTTTAAAGGCGAAGTGAAATGAGATTTTGATGTCTATCATTCTTATTTTGACCGGTATGAAAGATGAAGGCTATAGTCTTTTCACTGATTTTAGGGCTGCGCCCTCTTAGTCAATTAGTCAACTAATTGGTTGTTTGGTCTCAGTCGACTAAGATTTCTTTATTCCATTAGTCGTTTTTTTATGCTTTTTTACATGCTGAATGACTTATTTCCAAGAATTTTATGAGCACATCTCTGGTAAACACAAGATTTAAAGTGGTCCTTTTGTGTGATACTTTGTGAAGAAACTCAGTTTTTCAGATCAATTAAATCAACTAATCGATTAGTTGACAAAATCACATGAGTGTTAGTCGAGGAAGTAGAATTTCTTTGGTCGAGGAAAGCCCTACTGTATTTGTTTCTATGTTAAAGAGGATGCATTGTCTTCAGGACCCCAAGCACTGCTGGCTGCTGGACCATAAAAACTATGTGCAGGACATTATAGGGCAAACTGGCCAAAAGCATAATGACATGACAGAGCTTTATAGAGTGCTCCAGGGATGACATATTTTTGTAGGCCAACCAGGAAGTTAGCATCGCCCTGGTTCCCTCGACAAAAAGTCAATGGGATTTTTCCATTGGGTTTTGTTCAGCAAGATAATCTTCATAAATGAACACTACCTTTATGATTTTAGAAGTGTGAATGCAATCGGCAGAAGTAAAAAGCTAAAGGCTTTAAATGAACTTTACATGAGCGCGAGTACACAACGAGGCTGTAACGACAGACGAGTCTGCGTGATGATGTTTAGTAGTCTCATTTAGCCACTTGTTAGCAACTGCCTTTTTTTAAGACACATGACGGCTTCAAAATTCACGAGTGGGGTATTTATTGATGTATTTTATGTCGTAGAACAAAACATTAAATTATCTTAAGCTTGTGTTAACCACAGACCTTATTCCAGGCATCTAACTAAAAACCCATTGACTTCCAGACGAGGGAACCGGAAGTGCTAAAAGGTTAACTCATTTCCGGGTATTAGCACTCATTCCTGTAGCACTCTATATCGATTAGGAAGGCAGCACCGCCCTCTACTGAACGATAAAAGTATGTACAGGATATTATTACTGTTTCATGATGAAACAAATTATTTTCTTTGCAACGTTAACGCCATTCCATGAAAACTCAAAAGCTTCGCAATTCAGCAACATGAATGTCTTGAGAATACGTCAACCAGAATTGAGGTGGATCTAGTTAAACTGCTGGAAGTAGTTAAAAAAAAAACATGGGCCTTGTTTGGCCGACTTCCTGTTAGGTTTAGAGCATGGCCCTAAGAGACCTTTTTTTAAGTCGACATGTGATACATAAGCCTACCAAATTTCGTACATCTAGGTAAAACGTACCGCAAGAGCTGTTTCGTAGAAATTTTGTAGGGGACGACATCGAGCCCCCTTGCCACACCCAAGCACAAGAAACATATTGCATTTTAGCACTTTTAATGTATATGCCAAGTTTTGTTGGCAGAGCAGAAAAATGCATTGCAACAGCCATGAACTGCCAGAAATTAGTGAAGTTTGCGAGCATTCACTGGGCTGTAAATCAGTTTTTTCACTGTTTGAACCTCAATTGTTAGGTGTAGGTTTAGCTCTAAGCATGCAAATGAGAAATAAATGTCTTATTTGATATTCCAGAATTGCTACTTGGACACGAGTGTATTAATCACCATTATATCATGTGCGCCTTTTGCAGTTGGTGTGCCTCATGAATCCGACAGACATGATCATCTGTACAAAATTATTTCACACACAGCAGGCACATATACTGTATGTGTGCATATTAATGGAGCGTCATGCCTGAACCTCAAAGCTCTTAATAGCCCTCCCTCCTTTGCTCTCTCTCGCTCTCCTTCCACTAGTGGCAGACTACCCGTTGCGTTATGTAAATCATCTATGATTTGACACCGCCAGCCATAAATCTTCATTAGTAGATAGAATAAGAGAAAGAAGCTATTTTCTGATTCTTAGGAGCTGTTTTATCATGTGGAGAGATAGGAGTGAAGTCACGGAGCAAGCACTAATCTGTACCTTGCAACTGACTAAAGAGTATTATTGATGGCTTTTACCCTGATTTGAATAAAAGTGCAACCCCTACCCTGCATTAATTTCTCCCTTTTAGACGCTCAGAGCTCATTAGCTAGCAGGGTAGGGTAGGAAAACTTATTTCTCATTATGTAGCTCACTGGGCTTCAGAACAGCTGTATTTGCTTAGCTCTTAATAAGATAACAAGCATTGTCAAAAGGTCCACTTATTGATTTTATTACAGCGTATTCAAGCACTCAGGATAAAATGCCGCGAAAATAGATCACATCTATATTTTATTTATCTGCAACGAGAGTGAAATGCACTCTCTCACTGAATGTGACATCCATCACTGCATATTTTAAAAGTCATAGCACATTCTGTAAAAAAAATGAGCTCGCCGTGCATTAAAAGTCTCTGGCAGATCAGATGCTTAAAAATAGGCGCACTGAATCATCCCGTTGACACTGTTGTCCCACCGAGCTCGATGGAGCCCGGACCGGGTGTAGACATTTGAAAATGCCAGCCTATCTGCCTCTCCATCTTCCAGAGTCCTTATTCTTTGCGCGCCAGAGGAAGTCCATTAACCACTGATACGGCGCGCGGACGTGTAGCCTATTGCAGAAATTATTTCAAGGCACCCGTGATTCGAGAACTGACGACGTATTATGTCAGCACATTCCCTTCATACTGAATATCAGTCGGTACTATTCTTCTAAGTTTCAGTCTATCTCTCTCGTGAAACATTTAAAAGTGGAGACACTGCAGAAATAGCACCGTGCCGAATGATGTTTATCGCGAGCAAGCGTTTCAGCGTATAATCCATAGGGCCATTTTTGAGAGTATTGTGTGTGTGTGTGTGTGTGTGTGTGTGTGTGTGAGATGTTTCCATCCTCGGAGTATCAGATTCATCTCATCTCTCTTCATTACCATTACACATCCATCCACAGCGAACTGAACCCCTGGCTGTGGCACTTCACACAGTAATACTCCGCAGTCCCCCATCTGCCCTGGCAACTTCCCTGTGCCACTCAGGCCCAATCTACCCATATTACTTCCCCTCAGGCTCCATCTAAGTGTGACTGATAGGGCCAACACAGGGAAACAAACAGCAGGCCCGGCTTCCAATAGGATTAGGGGCTGTGAAGCATCAGCACAGTCTCTCTCGCTCTCCCCTCCCCTCAACAATGGACCGGCTCAGCCCGTCTGCACGCATGTAGGAGTGACTTTAGAGAAAGCCGGCGAAAGAGACTTGAATAAATGTGGGCTAGATTGAAAATCTCAAAGCCAAAGCCGATCTTATTAGCTGGTCGACAATGCTAGTGGGTCAGCGGCAGACACGGGGGGATTCTGTAACAAATGTACTAAAACTGTTAAGGTGGAGAGAGAGGAGCGCAGATGTCAGACCGTGTGCTGGAAGCCTGTCTCGCTCCTTCTATTATTCACACCCACCCGGTGACGCCATGTTATAGTGGAAGAGCACGCTGTTACAAAATGAGATCGGGGTTAGATTTCACGAGGCTCCTGAGTGCTCTTACTGTACAGCCCAGCGCTGCTCGGTTACGGGTCATTAGGAGCGCCTGCTCCTGCCCTGCGCCACGCCAGCCCATTAGCTGGCCGCCTGGTGCAGGCTGCTGGGTGGGCATGGTTAAACTCTGGTGGAGAGATTCCTGGCTTATGCAACGTACTGTATTCTGTAGAAATACAGTAATGAGCAAGGGTTATTTTAAAATGGGCAGCAGATATAAAGATATGATGAAGATATGCTATTGCATCTCCGTCACTTTTGTGATAGTTTAGTTCAACCATATGATTGGCGTTATAATGTAAATGTGATACTATATTGATCCTTATAGTGGAAGTTAAAAATAGATCAGTGCCTCTGGGGATGGTAGAAAGAGCAGAGTGTATGGAAGTGCAGTATCAGTGCCTGTAACCTCACCCAGAGGCAGTAGCAGCGGTGGCAGATTATTGACTTGGATAGGATTAAGTCCTGCCCCCCTTAGTTAGTTACAAGCTCGACAAAAGGAAACATGAAGATGCCACTTCCGTTTAGCCGGTTGGTGCCGTGTGTATTAGAGAGTTTCTGGATGCCAGGCAGTATAGCGTCAAGAAGCCAGTAGCAAGGACAACAGCGTGCGATGGAATGATATATTCACGATAATACATTTTGCTCAGGTAACTTCCCTTTGGAATGCTAGACATTGTGTATATCAAAATAAATAACAACAGAAGTTACTCCGGGTCGGCACGTAGCCTTACAGAGATAATATAAACATTAGGAAGGAAATCAGACAAAATCATGCAGGTCCACCAGAAACTCCCTCAGCTCAGACTCCAGCGGGGGCTCCGCCTTCCACCGGCAGTTGGAGATCCAGCAGGAGGTGGAGAGCTCTGTGCCCTGCATCAGCAGCTCCTCCTCCGGCCAGGAGCAATGCTTTGCCTCGCTGCTCCACCGGTCCCTGCCAGTCCCTCCCAGTCCCCGCTGGGAGCCACGCTGCTGGAGGCCCAGGCCGTATTCCTGGGCCTGCTAGAGCGAAGGGAGGCACGAGAGAACCAGAACCAGGACTGCGCAGGGAAGGCTGTCAGACTGGTGCTCGAAAACACTACCGCTTTTGTCCACAGGGACCGCCAAAATCAGCACAAAATGAAAGTTTCTCGTAGTAAATGTGACTATAGAATGTAATGTGTCCGTGAAGATTGTGACACCAATGTCATGTGACTTATATAATAATGTTACCTTTGAACAGAGGTAGCTTATCTAAGTGTAATAGGAAAGGGGAAAGTTGACCGAGGTTCTGCTGGGTTCCAAGCTTGCTCAACCGTTATTGGAGCACAGAGCAAAATGGGCTGGAACTTATGTCCATTTGATTAAACCAGCATTTAATGCATGCACGTGCTTCGTTGAACTGAAGTCTATATAAATGCCTCACAGTGACTGTACAGACAGCACTACAACACCGACTACAGACACAACACTCTGCAGCCATGCACAGTTACGGACAGAAGCCACACAACACATTTCTAAATGTGTCATACAGTAGAACACAAAACGATACTTTAGGCTCACAAAAAATTAATACAATAAACAATTATATGTGCTATAAAAATGTAAAAAGTTTTAGCCAGCACAAAAACACTTTCACTAGACCGCCATCACTATGAAAGGAATGGCACCACTGACAAGAATGCACATACTGCAGAACTGCAGGGCCGAGCCAAACTGCACTATCCGCCCACATGGTTTGTTATCATTACCAATGGATAAATAGAAAACATATGGGACATGAGCTGGCACGCATATTATATGACTCAATGCACACATTAGGATGATGGACTGAGAGACTTAAGGTTTACATATCCCAAAGTGTAGACTACAGCATTTATACCCATGAAAGTTTCCATCTACATTTTTAGGTAAATGTAACCCAATCATTATTAAGGTTAAGGATATCCACGTTCTATTTTAATATGTTTTGCTCCCATTGAAACAATACTTTTAAAACTTTATATTAAATAAGATTAATCACATATCCAACATTTTAATCTTTTGCTAAAATTTTATGGAAGTAGTAAGTATGGTGGTGTTTTTTCAGCTGTTAAAAAGGGCCTAGAGCACCCCAAACAGAACATTAGGGTTCATTATCACTGGCTTATATATTATTATGATGTAATTCTTTCAATGTTAAATTAGCCACCCACAGAGAGAGAGAGAAAAAATTGAAATTGATGGTTTCAAAATTACTCATACAGTAACATTTAGGAAACATTTCCATAAATGCCAAAATATAAAAACCAGTCCCATCAGCTGTGTGCAAGTCACATTTATGCAGCTCTTCACTGCTCTCAAAAATGGTGCCAACGGTGAGTGGCTCATTTGCACAGACAACAGGGAACTTATCCTCCCAGTGACACATAACAGAAAATGTAATAAGTGAGAAACAGAACGCCTCATATTTGAGATTCCTGAGTGTATTTTCTGGTGAAAATAGTGTCTAATTGCTGCGATCACAAAGGTATTGTTTACAGGTGTACCAGTTGGAGCTGCAGGAGCGGAGGAGCATCGCTAGTAGAAGGAATATTCGAGCGCACTATGGCGCTTTTTCATAAATGCCGTATAAACAAATCAGTTATCCTAACTCCAGAAAACTAACCCATGTGTGCAAATCTATGAATTTACCTAGAATACAATTTTTGACGAGAGGGAAAAAGCCTACTTAACAAACTGTGCACAGACAAAAATCGCATTCTATCAACTGCATCCAGATGAGGTCTAGACTCTCCGTGGGTGCAACCTTCAGTGAGTGTGGCTTTCAGGGCCCCATCTCTCCTGCATCACTGAGCTCATGCATGATTGAGAGTAGTTTACTTCATGATGCTGGGGTTTCTATTTCCATTACTGGGAGAAAACAAACCCAAAAAAGTGAAACTTTGTCTACTGTGACAACAAAAAAAGAAATCTGCGAGGACTTTATCCAATATACACCAATCAATTAATTGCACTTGAAAACCTCTTTGTTTAATATATATGGTGCTTCGTATTGAATACATTTATGAGCCACGATTTCAGTGCACTTTGCATTGGTTTTAACATTCATATTTGATGGTTGTTTCTTACATGAAACTATACCCTTTGGTTGGTTCAATGATCTTTTTACCTCATACAAAACAGACGATTCAAATATGCTCTATATTACTTTTTAATGAATTGTTTTTCCATCCCAGTGACTTGCACAAGCACCTTTTGGGGCCGAAAGGATTCTGAGCTGATGATGATGAACTATCCATTAGGAGGTCAGCGAGCAGGAAATGAGCCTTAATATAAACCTGATTCAAACGCAGCTTTGCAGTTAATGCACCGGTCCGACTGTTTAATGGCTTTTATTGACACCGTCATTATCATCAATTATTTATTTATTCATCGAGGCTAATGATGGTTTGGAATCGGAGTTGAAATGTAATCTGGATTACGGATTATCTACTAATATCATAATCACTAATGGAACTGGAAACTTTTAAATTAAAGGAACAGTGTGTAATATTTCGTGTGTTTTCATTATCTTAGAATTAGCCCTTCATATCTACATAGGGAGCGGGTCCTCTTCACGGAGTCTGCCGTGTAGCCCAGAATGGACAAAACAAACACTGGCTCTGAAGAGAGCCTTTCACATTTTATATTACCTGAAGGCCACCCTAGTTCTCCAACGTTGTCCTTGTGAAACTGCGGTAACGTGAGCCACAGAATACAAAATCGTGATATTGCCAGCCGCCGTCTGACTTCTAAAGTGCCGTCTTGCTCCTAAAGTAGCATTATTATGGTAAGGAAGGCCTCTGAGCGAGGTGAACGGCGTTACCATGGTTTTGCACTCGGCGGCTCACGTTACCGTAGTCTTGGAAAGGGAGGAGTGAGCGGAAGGGTACTCAGTTGGTTGCAATCTGCAACCGCACCACTAGGTGCCACCAAATCCTACGCACTGTACCTTTAACTTTGAATTTTGTGTTTTTGGCGCACGAAGTCACTACAATACTATAATTATATTATATATTATATACTATGATTTATTCAGATCCACAAATACTAGTTTAAAAAGCAATTTTATGGATAAAATTATGAATTAACACCATGAACTCTTGTTTCACATTTTAACACAAACTTGTTTTATCTCTAACAGAAATACTCACATACGGAGTCCTCTCAATAGCTAGACTATAATGAATGGGACAGACACTGCAATAAAATATAAAGAGGGCAACACTTGTTTACAATTTGTGATAATCTACGAGCCATTAGAGGCAATTATGACCAGCCTTTAACATGTATTACATCTCATCATCAGCAAATTATATTAGGCCTACTTCATCAGGGTGGATGAATGTATGGACAAATGGGTGTTTGTCTGAATGGAATTGCTGTCTATAAAGTCCACATTTTGTCTCAATCAGAAACAGGAACTCCAATCTGACCTTGGAGATGGAAGATTTTCTTTTTTCCTCACATCACACATCAAGAACATACGGTATTGTTTTTAAGAGCCACTCTCCAACCGACCTGCATCATGCTATTACATTCTAAGGCCTCGGCTCCATCCGGACTCTTGACCTAACCATACAACCTGAAATTGGCTGTAGCGCTTCAGCGTCTCCAATCACAACGAGCAGTTTGAGGATTATCCTTTAGTTATTGTCCTGTGCAACAACAATGAGGCCGGGTATTAAGTGGGTTCATGAGATTCCTGAATCTCATATATCTTTTGATTAAAGTATAGTGTTAAGACGCTGAGACTTCGGCTTCACTCTGTCTAACAAGAAGGATGCTGAGGGTGTAGGGCTCAGATAATACTGGTCAGACACTAAATTATTATTTGTCCCTGTCTTTGCATTTTAATTTCATGTATTTCGACAAGGAAAGTGATTAAATTTGACATTGCACATGCGCCAAAGGTTATGAGAAAATTCTTTCTGATTTGACGAAACTAGGAGAAGAAAAAAAAAAATCCAATAAAGCTTAGCCGTTGCCCCAGAAAGAGAAGATGTTAAACCGAGGCTGGTTTTTCATTTAGGCTCTACCTCTTTCTCTCCCTCCCTTTCCCTGTTCCCTCATTACCCTGCGGCTCAGAAAGGAGGGGATTTGGGTTGAGCCAGCAGAGTAGTGAGGATGGCCTGAATGAGACCTATAGCGAGGGGTTGTTTCAGGCTGAGCCGGAACAGGAAGATCTAAAATGGAGGGGAATATTATTGTATTCATAATTCATTTCAAGCGAGCCTCAAATTCAGCATTACTGTATAGTTTGTTTGCTCCACGCTCATAAAGATGCTGCTGTGTGTGTGTGCGTGATGTGCATCTGAATGTGTGGTCTCAGGTGTGCACACACGGCTGTGGATGCTTGCAAATGTCCCGTCCCTTGCGGGCGATGCAAGGGTTGTTTCCAGATGGCTGCCAGTGAAACTCGGTCTTAATCGTGGTCCACACCTGTCCTCTCAGGGGTAATGACAGCATCCCACTACTCTCTACCATTTGATGTCTCCTTCCACTATCCTCGACACCTCTGTCCTCTGTCACTCCCCATGTTTTTCCTCTCCCCCTCCCAGTGGTGCAGCCAGGTGAGTTTTTTCAGCTCTACCCCCAATCCCAAACATCCTCATGGACTCCTGCACAACTTATCTTATTAGCTCTGACATTGAACTGCATTTGTTTACAGAGTCCCTGTCTATACCGTCCTAATTATGTGAATGAAAATGTCACACATTGTTGTTTTTCATAGGCGCTGCTGGTGAAAATACACCCTTCCAAGAGGCGTTAGTGCAGACACAAGGTGTGAAATGAGCACAGATTCTCCATGCAATCCCAAAGAACATCACTAATAGGCTTTTATGATGAGTCAAAAGTTTAATTGCATACACACATATATTATAGAGTGAGTTAAATAATGTAAATAGATAAATAGAAAAACAGCAAAGAGTCTTTTTAGCCTTCAATCGCTCCACACAACTTTTCCTGAGTGTATCATTAAGAGCCACTCCTTTTATCTCTAATAATAACTCTTTACTCTTACTATTCTCTTTGACTTAGAACATTATTTCCCACGGAGCATTTCACATTTTCCTTGTCACATACCTAATAAGAGAGCAATAAGCTTGATTTCTGCAGCAGTGGAACAACCAAAAAGCCGTTTCGGCGACTGATCATGCCTCATGAACCACTGAAAAGCTTTTAGCTCGGCCACTGAGTGCTAATTAATCCTAAAACTAAATCTAGACATTTTTGGTGTTGTTTTCCCCCCCAACTGATCAGCTGATAAAATGACATCTCTAACAAAGCACAGCATATGGCAGTGGTTTATAAAACACAGAGGTCCCTGTGTATTGGGTAAAAGTACTAAAGCAAAGTCCCCTAATGGCAACTTCGACTTCACACATGAGCTACTGCCCATTTTAGACAGACTCTTCTCATTACCATAAAGGCAGAGACAAAGCAAACGTGAAAAAGTTACGTGAGGGAAATGGGGAAACAGATAAATGGATGATTTAAAATGCAGAGCAGGGCCAAGAAAATAGAGGAGAGTTTAACAAAAACATAGAATGACTAAATGGTAAATTGCAGAGTAAAGCAATTGTATTATTCATTTATGTTATGGACTGATTTGAGGCGAAGCAAGTAATTATGAGAGTTAAAAGCTTTTCATTTCTAAAAAAATCCATTTGCATCATTCAAATCACTTATTCACTCAATTATACCGTCAATTCATAAAAATTGCATCTTAGTGACATTGGTAAATTTTGGATTGCATAAATCTCACCTGGAAAGCTTTGTTGTCATAAGGCGGGCCCACACTAAAAGACTTTTCAAATCTTAACAGATGTTGAAAATGTGAGTGACCCCACAAATAATGCCATGGTATGTTAAATTGAACAGTTTTGTTCCTACTGTATATAGTGTGTGCTGAGCAACGATTTGGGAAAAACAGCCAGCACACACTAACAGACTCCATTCATGAACAACAAGTCCAGGAGTTCCGACTACAAGAAAACGGAAATCTTGTGACATCTCTTGAACAAAACTTTGGATAGATGAAGTCATGGAGACATGTTAAATAAACACTTGCGTTGTTGCGTCCGATCGTAAATATTGAACATGTTTAATATTTACAATTTGAGATCGGTGCGGCAGGGATGGACTTCCGAGCTGATTGGGGGATGTAAAAAACACTCTTAACATACCTCACACCGTAGGAATGTCTGGAAAGATAATCTTTAGAACCATCAAAAAATCGGGGCTTTGCTGACGATCATTGGAAGGGGGGAATCGGGCCAAAAATCAGCTTTATTCTCTTGTAGTATGTACCCGACATAATGCCGGGTAGTCAAGAAATTATAAATTTTACTCCAGGTTAAAGTATTACCTTTTAGTGCAACATATCCTCATACAATAGTTCGTATGATATCTTACGAAAAGTTCTTCCTCCTTTTTCATGCGTTTTGTGTCCATTTCCGCCCCAATCTTTTCAAAATAAGCTTCCGTCTTCACAGGAAATAACTTGGTTAGGTTTAGGCAACAAAACTACTTTGACCCATCCATCCACCTGGACCTTCTCCCTACGCGGCGTTTGTCCCTTTTTATACTTCCTGATTCACAATTACGTTACATACAAATTGATTTCATGTGATATATATACAAATTACAGTGCATTACTTTTCGTAGTGAGAACAGCCTCTTTAGTGTGTATCATTGGAGTCTCCGTGGGGCACAAACACACAGATGTTTCAGATGCCAGTTTGCTGAATATAGTCCAAATATGGTTGGTATTTGGACTTGCTTGAAGGACGTCGTTTGAGCTGCAATCTGCCCGCATGACTGCACAGCCATTTATAAAATGGTGTTTTCATGGTACATGTAAATCATGATTCTACAAACAAGATGCTGCCGTCTGACAAGACAGCATGTTCAAAAAAAAACATTGAATTACTACAGCATGAAATCAATTTAAAAGGCTGTCTCCTGCGACCACGTGCGTTTGTCCATGGTCATTTCTCTCCCCCATTTATATTTAATAATCCGGTTTCCATTATAATCAAAGGCAATCCTTTCTTCGCACATGTAACCGTATAATGTGAAAGCGGACGTGAGCAGAGCGCCAATTACTCCTGGACCTACACATAGAGGGATCCGAACGTATGTTAAATCAATTTTGACACGTCTTTGAGCTGCGGTGGGCATCAAGGTGGTTTATACCGTGACAATAATGAATGATTCCTTTCTAAATGGGATCTAAATGAGCTGGTGCGCTTGGCTGATCTGCTCGAGGAGAAAAGAGCAGGTTGGCAGCTAATAGGTACCGTATAGCTCCTGATGTCTGGGGACTGCCTGTTAAAGTTTTTGGCTCCAGTGGTCCTCTGGGGCGTTGCATGAATTACTGAGTCTGACCTTTATGTTCACTATAAGAGACATCTAACCAATGAATCAAGAGCATTACATGCTTATCTGTGCATCCCTGAGTGACTCTCTTCTGTGTTGCTGTAGCATCGCCTACAGGTCAGAAAGAAAATAAATTGTTGGGAGCAATATTTACCCCCTTTTGCTTAAGATTGAATCTGGCCAAAACAATGTGACTTGCCTTCATCTTGTGTGAACAAGCTGTGTTTTAATAGGGTTAATAAGCCAAGAGTGAAATGCCATCTGTATAGCAGCCATTAGTAAGGCTGTCAGCTCCGGTCCAGCAGGCCTAAACCAGCTATATAGTTTAAATGTCATCTGTTGGCTGTACACACGGCCCGAGACAGACTGAACGCAACCTCTGCCAGTCCAGTGAGGGGTTGGTATAATATGGCCTCTGACACAGCAATCAATAGGCCCTGTCTGTGGAGGGAATACTGTGTTCCTCCCAGAGCCCAGGCGGGACGGGCAGAGCCGTAACCAGAACCCGGTGCCAGGCAGGGTGGATTACAGTCGGCAGGTTGGGAAAGGAGACTGAGTCACAGCTTACTGAAACAGCATGGCCTGATATGGCCTGTCTCGCATTTACTCTCTCACAGACCACACACCCGTAATGCTGACACATGTATGCAGGGCTTTTCAGACATAATCTGCCTTGCCTTCTGCAGCACTAGTCACATCTTTGCTTGATTCCTCCCTTACCCCTGCACCCATATGGATACAAACAAACATACAGCTGTGCACAAACATATGCTCATGCTGTTGTCTTAAAGCAGCAGTGGGTAAAGATGGAGCAAATGTGATTAAAGATTTCACAGACTGGAGGAAAACAACCAATCAGAGCCGAGCCGTCTCTGAGCAGCTGTCAATCACTTGCAAACTCTGATCAAACGGTCAAACTAGGCGGCGCTGATCAAATATGAATCCCTATTCTGTTACTGTAATGCCTATGTAGCCTGTCTACCCTCTATGTATGTAGATAAACTTAGTGGTCACTTCACTCCAACAGGAGCAAAAACAAAATAAAGCAGGGTGGTACCTCTTGTGTAGTTATGTGGTCCTCCAGAGATGTTACCAGTCCATAGGCATGTGTCCATGAGCAGGAGGGTAGCACGTGGGCATAATCATGGAGTTTGGTGGTTATCCAGTGTTGCCAGAGGAACTCTGAGCATTATTGTCAATCCCGTGAGTCACGTGAGTTGTTAGTCAGTGGTCAACATCAACTAAGACCGTTTCCTAACCTAAACTAAGTGGTTGTGCTGCCTAAACCTAACTTCCTGTGAAAACGGAATCTTATTTTGAAGGGACACTATGCATGTAATGAGCATATCTTCACACGCCGTCCCCGGTCCGTCCAAAAATAACGCAAGAGATGTACCCCGTGCGTTGGTCTCCGATGCCGAGAGGCTCTGACCAAGCAGCGGTATTTGACGAGTTTGGAGTGAGAATGTGTTGTTTCTCCGGTGTTACCACTCATCGGCGTCTCTCCAGCTGGGACCCGTCCATCCCGACCGTCCCTACTATCCATCTCAGCAGCCACTGACTGGGAGCCAAGAGGGATGAGCTGCCTGTCAGCAGAGGGACTTGGTACAGGGATTCATAACCTCTTCAATGCCTTCTCAATTTCCCCCCTCACTGTCTCGTTCCAGACAGGCCCTCTAAAGTTTTTGTCAGAGCTCCATGGCCGCAGTCAGACTCAAAAAGGCTGTCCAAGTCTCTTGGCTCAGACGCAGAGAGACAAGACAGACGGACAGAGACAGCACATCTTGATAGATAGCTCCAGAGAGACACAGAGAAAGCATATAGGGACTCTCTGACAGCATAGATATATATACACACACATTGAAGATCCAAGGTGGGGGTGACTGAGAGAAGGATGTTGTAGAGGTGCAGCGAGGAGCAGCTGCGACAGAGGATGAGAGGCAGGACGGAGATGGATAGCGACAAGGCTAGTAAACAGACAGAGGCAGATGAACAGATGATGATAGATGATAGACAGGGAGATACAAGAGAGAGAGAGAGCCTGCCCTGTCCTATAGCCTGTCTCTGCCCTGTCTGAGGGGGTTAATATAAGCTGCACACCAGCACTTTAATAATACACCAGCCATGGAGTTAAAATGGATAAACATATAAAATATTCATCAACCTGTCATGGAAGAAGGCAATGGTGTGTGTGTGTGTGTGTGTGTGTGTGTGTGTTTGCGTGTGTGTGTGTGTGTGTGTGTGTGTGTGTGTGTGTGTGTGTGTGTGTGTGTGTGTGTGTGTGTGTGTGAGTGCAACCCTGCATAGTGACCTGCAATGCGCGTCCTTTGGTGTTAAACATTACAGAAACTACAGTGTAGATATCACAGCGTTAGCTTTATAAAAACGAGCTCTGCACTTATATCCCAGATTGATAAAGTCTGCTTTTGAGGCCGCTGATAAATAGCAAATGTAACATAACACTGACTAAAACTAGAGCTGTCAATGGTGAGGCATGGGGCCTCGGCACAGCCCGTCAAAAACAATTCACAGCAACAAAGGGAAATCTCAATCAAGGCGCTCTTTTCTTTATGGCGAACACAAACCACATCCATGCGTCGTCATCAGCCCTGACAGAACGCAGTCATTAATAAAGATACAAATGCGAAAAGACACACGCAGGGTGCAAACACACACACACACACATGCAGGCGCCCTTAATATATCTTAAGTGAAAATAGAGCTCAGTCTGGCGGCTTCGAAAGCTTCAGTGCTCTCACAGTTCAATTAGTGGAGCCAAATCCATCTCTTGTCCAACTCCCAGCGGGCCTGTCAATCTCACTGCCAGGACCTGTCACTGTCCTGCTTTTAGCCTGACAGCCCAGGACACACATTATGCACATACACACATCAAACATGTAAGTCAGACACACACACATATACACGTGCACCAAGGCTCTCACAAGTCAATCCCCTCCCTCCCACACGCACAGAAAATCGACCTACGTGAACTTAACTCATCTGCACTTTTCTAAACCGCCATGAGTGGATTAGAGTCTATTGTGATTCAGTAATAAAGATCTTGCCATTTAAGTAAGCAAATTCGATTATGGGAATGGCAGGTGAGATGTAGGGGTGAGTGAGGGTCAGGGCTGGAGGGTTGAGAAGAAGCGAGGACTGGGATGAAACGGGACAGAGCACGAGGGGATGAACAGACTGTTGCATTGGGATTGATTATATGTCAGGGGGTATGGTCGCAAGAAACCTAGGCAGTGAGACTCGTTCACACTACGAGCGACACAGCAACAGTCCAGCAAGTCATTTTCAATGGAGTTACAAAATGACCAGCATTTGTCGCTGCGGGATGCGCGTGACATGTTATAAATAAAGTTTCCAATGACGCAGTGAAGCTTCAAACAATCATATGTTTCGTTGTGGTAACATGAGCCGCAGAGTGCAAAACCGTGGTACATCCAGTCGCCGTCTGACTTCTGTTGTTATTATAGTAAGGATGGCCTCTGAGCAAGGTGAAAGGTTTTGGAAGTCTTGGAAAGGGAGGATCTAGAAGAGGGGTACTCCATTGGCTGCAATCTGCTACCACACAAGTAGATGCCACCAAATCCTACAAACTGTACCTGTAATGGAGGGATATGAGAGTGGTATCAATATTCTTATTTTGGTCTGCTTCAAAAAAAGCATGCAAATACTGTTCTGAAAAATGCCAAAAAAAAAATGCGTGAGTGTTTTCCCCACTTATTTTTGAATTCATTGCACCTTTGCTTCTGGCTGGTAACATCACAAAGGACTTAGAATTATTTAATAAAAGCAATAAGTACAACCCTTTCCTGTCTTCGTGTTACGACTGTCAAACCCTCACACATGCTGCTCATGGTGCCGTTTCATTACTCGTACGACCCTGTGTTAACTCTATTTGCAGGACATGTCATAGGTGAAAGAGATGGGATGGGATGAGAAGTGAATTTTCTGAACCGTCTTCCTCATATCACCCTCTTTCATCAGCCCCAGTAAAGACACAAAGGTAGAATATCTGCGGGTGAAACCGGAGAGTTCAGGGGACACATTTGTGGGAGAATAAACTGGATGCTGTTATTATCCCGTTAATCAAAGCAACAGCTCTCGTGCCCATCACACATGCGGGAATTGTCTCTGGTGACACAAAGTAGGTGGAACAGACTCGGAATGAGCAGCTCCCAACAGTGGATGACAAAACTGTAACTGACCCCTTGTCTCTCATCTATTTTAGGACGCACCAGTTGAGCCCCGCAAGCTGTAATTTAGCCAGAGTAATGCATCTGCAATTTCATGCTGGCTTTGCTCTATTTTGAGGACAATGGAGGCAGCATGTAAAAAATTAAATAGATGGACTCCTGTGTCATCGTGGAGCCGTATGGGATCGTGTAGTTCGAAGCTATTCAAGAGGATTGCATTTAACAATGCCGCACAAGCCGTCTGCTGTTTTTACAGAGAAAAGAGATGCCAGAAAATCAATCAAGGGAAGCATGACTACAAATACATATTTACGTTGAGCGACAATCTCCCTGCATAAATGCCACTTAATGTCCCCAGGAGCAGAAGGCACACATTATTTATTTCTAAATTACCTTTCCAATCTTGCAGACAACAAAATTGTTCTATATTTGCGCACCAGTGTCATCTTTTTGGTTGTTGTGATGCATATTTTAGACACTTTTGCTCTTGCAGACAAGTTGCCCCTGATATTTTAAAATAAGCAATTAATGAAGAAGTTGGCCAGCGTGAAAGTGGTCAGTTCTTCATATTAGTGCACTTCCATGGTTGATGTAGGGCAGCTCTGCAGTCTGTTTTCTAAAGGGCTCTCGTCTCCAGGGATTCACTAAACACAGGCATCAGACGGAGGAGAGGCTCAGTGAAATATCTGAAAAATACTCATTAAAGATAGACCGAGAAAAAAACACCCATTCATCAGCAGGCACACAGCTTCTACTCTGCAGTCCAACAGAGCAACATTTTGTGCATTTTTCCTGACTAAGGCAGCACAAAACATGTTAGCATCACATCCGAAAAACCTTTTCCTGCTTTATAATTTCCTCTCCTACTCCATTCTCCTCTACTCCTTATCCATTCTGCAGCTCCTCCGTCTGCCAGCAACAATTGCACGGCCACCGTGCCTCCCGGTGAGAAGTTTAAAAAGCTTTTTTGTCTGCCTTGGGGGCTACCTGGTGTTATTTTGCCTCCTGATTTTTTTTTGCGCCACCGTGCAACAAACAAAAAGATCAAATATCAATCAGCCAAAATGGGAAAAAAAAGAACTTGCTTCCATGATAATACAAAGAACCTATGCAGTGCACGGCTCTCTAATAAAAGAAGTTGATTACAAGGGCAGACACAAGACACACACACACACATAACAAACCACAAAAAAGACAGAAGAGAACTTGGAGGGATACAGGGCACCATCAATACCAAGGATGTTCACAATTATCCATACACTCCCGTTTGTAATATAGTAATTATGGCTGTCAAAGTTAATGCAATAATAACGCATTAACGCAAATTTGTTTTAACGCGACTAATTTCTTTAACGCATTAACGCAACGCGAAGGAGACTAAATAACGCTTTAAACTTATGCTAAATTTTGTCAAGGAAAAACTGGCATGGCCATATTCAAAGGGGACCCTTGACCTTTGACCTCATGATATGTGAAAGACATGCCCACTTTATGATAATCACATGCAGTTTGGGGCAAGTCATAGTCAAGTCAGCACACTGACACACTGACAGCTGTTGTTGCCTGTTGGGCTTGAGTTTGCCATGTTATGATTTTAGCATATTTTTTATGCTAAATTCAGTACCTGTGAAGGTTTCTAGACAATATTTGTCAATGTTTCATGTTGTTAATTGATTTCCAGTAATACATAATGTACATGCATATATTTGCATAAAGCAAACATATTTGTCCACTCCCATGTTGATAAGAGTATTAAATACTTGACAAATCTCCATTTAAGGTACATTTTGAACTGATAAGAAATGTGCAATTAATTTGCGAGTAATCGTGATTAAACATCTTAATCAATTGACAGCCCTAATAGTAGTATAACACTGTTTGATATGAAAGCAAATGAAAAGCAGATTGACGCTTTCTAAAATGGCATTGTTCCCATGTTAATTGTGCATGTTAAAATTGTACAAAAAATCAAATGACACCTCATGAATGAGAGAGTCAATGTTATTACCACTCGCACAATGAGGAGAAATCATGAATTACTTCATACGGTCGAGTGATTCTGTAAAGAACAAGAACTGTAATCAAAAGTGGTATGGTAGTGAAAAGAGTTACCAAAAAGAACCATGCCACTAAATGATTGATTCCTAGTTCCTAGTACCTACCATCTTTTCCAAGTATTTCTGAACCACCGCATATGTTTTGCAATCCCTCATAATACTGTTGCATTGTCTTGTCGGTAGGAGTGGCTCTGTACGAGGCTTTCTGGGCCAATGTTACTGCCTTGTGTACTGCAAAGAGAAGCCAGCTAGTCACAATAACAGGCCCACGCATAGCTTTAACCATAACTGTAGCCATAGCTACACGTGGTGTTTCAGTGCCCAACTCACAGCCAGACACAGCCCACCATAGCAAAGTGCTTACTCACGCTGTGATCACAGCCAGTGGCATTGGCTGTGGTCATAAACTGAATCCAAAATACTATCGGGAAGACACAACAAAAAATACTGCAAGGGAATGCAAAAGTATTGTGAGGACACACAAAAGTAGTTCAGCAAAAAAATCCCATTATCCTGATGTATCATCCTGAACACAACTCCAGTCTCCATTTATCTGTCCTCTGGAAGGCCAGAGTTAAACACATGCATTAATAACACAACAGTGATGCTATACAACGTGTATGTTGTTGTAGTATTAGCAATGCAGAGAAATATATTAAAGCTAGGGTTGGTAATGTTGAGAAACTATCAAGAGTACGCTAATCTGAGTAATCTGAACTCATGGGATGGCCTTTAAATAGCACCATTATTTTAAGGCCAGTCCACATGTCATGATAACATATTTTAGGCTTATTGTGTGTCGTTGCACGCCACAGCGTAGCCGTGAAACGGTCGTGGTAATGATTAGGCAACAAAATTACAGTAAAAGTCGCAGTTAGGTTTAGGCAACAAAACCAGTTAGATTTAGAAAAAACATCATGGTTGGGCTTGAAATAAGTATGTAAACTAAGTCAAATGTGTACTTAAACAATGTAATATAAGTACGGAAAACATGTCACAGACGTCAAAACACATCAAAACATGTAACTTCAAAATAACTCAACAACACTTAGAGACACAAACACCGGTCTCTAACACCATTCTCTTGGTTGAAAGTCCTGTGTTTGTTGGAGCCATTCATCCCCATATGCAGTCTCTCTCTTTAAAGCTTTTCACTAGCCCCCCAAATTATCATAATGAACGTAAACAACGAACATGGCTATTATTAGTATTCAACTGTCAAGCTAGCAGCCCGTGGAAGACTCCGGTGATGCGTAATAAGTGCACGGTCAGAGTGTGCACAGGCAGGCAGGCCACCCAATTTCATTCGGGTCAAATGAAATGATTGGACGATTATTCCAGTCCTGCGACAGCCACAGATACTGGATTTTTTTTCTCTTTTTTTTGTGAGAGCATTTTATTTATTGATTGCTGTCGGGATGTAATAAGAATTTCAACAAATATGATAAAAAAAGTTTTTGAAGAACATTACCAACCCTGGCTTTAAAAGTATAAACTTAAAAGCCCTCAATAAATCTATTTTCTCAATCAGGTTCTTACGATGAACAATGGAGTCCTACAGTATATAAACATATTTTCTGCCTGCTTCTCTTTTTATCTTTTTAATGGTGCTTTTCTCACTTGATTGAAGAGAGCAGAAAACGGCGATGCACTAATCAGGATTCAGCAATATTTGAATCTCACTCTGATGACTGTTGTGGAGGTGTTTGTTTACTGTATGTTGCTAGCACTGTCAATCAAATCACATCAAACCAGATTAGGTGAGTTTTTGAGTACTAAATTCTCACCAAAGATGTTTTTCTTCCTAAACTTTAGCTTTGATTATCGTTTATTCAATCAGGGGTATTTAATTATGTACAGAAATACATAAGATTTGAAACCAAGTGGTCAGGGGCTTTTAAGTTTCAGCACTGAATAGTACTGAAGTACATCAGTCATGAAGTATATCCACATAAATAAGAGATTTTCCATATTCAGACCTTTATTTGTGGTGGCCAGTGTATATGTATTGTACTGTATTTGCAGTCAAACTGTTATAGATGCGTTCTAGTTTTTCAAGGTGACATGAATGCCTGCATTACTACCTCTCACTCTTCATGACCTTGGCTCAAGCATAATTGGACCAGCCGGGCCTGTCCATCCAGTCTATATTGGCGCCAGCCAGCCTCACTTTCACTCCCTTTCCTCTCCTCACACACACATACTCCTTCCCATTATCTCCCCGAGCCATCTCAACCTTGTATATGCACAAACAGTGAACCATTTCGGCAAACAACACCGAGCTGCATTTCAGCACACCATTTACAAATATTAGCATTAATGCAAAATGCATTAGGAATAGATAAATGGAGATGAAGGTGGGTGAGTGTTATTTCTCATTCCCTGAACTCTTGCCAGTTAAACTATCTCCACGGTGTGTCAGGTTGAGTGGAAAGGACGAGCGCCGAGAATTTTTATGAGGTGGAGTAATTAGGAAATTGGAATCTGGGCTTGTATGGACTAGTATGCAGACTGAATAAACTGTGTGAGTGTTGTGCTGGTTCTGAAGTGGGCCATGTCACAGAAAAGTAATTGTGATGAGCCGAGTTAGACGGGATGAAAGGGGTGACTGTGCCACCGTGGAGGATGACTTCAAGTTATGCAAGAAGATGCGTCACTGTGGGACACTTCCTCTCATGGGGGTTCCTCTAAACCTGATCCTGTCTTGGAGGCATATCAGAGCAGTGCAGGTCTCTGTCTCACAACCTTAGTATCACCTGCAAAGTCCCAAATCCTCCTTCTACTGAAAAACTAATCTAGCTAAATATCTTTCTTTGCCTTTGGAGCACCGGGATTACATGTTTAATCCATAATTATCTTCTACTTAAATCAGTCACAACCTCATTATGGGACAAAAATGCCCTGTTTGCTGGAAACCACTTTTCCTGAGGAGCCTTATTCAGGTCCCACACACACACAGAGAAAGGCTCGGTGATATCTCGGATTCAATTTGGAGATGTGCACCTAGCCACTGCACAAATCTCTGAGACGGAAAAAAACTAGTCACAAGTGGAATAAGCGTGAAAACCCACAGGTGGCTCCAGCATAAACCTTAATGCTGTCTTTTACGGTCCACTCAGGGCCTGTCCCAGGAAGCAAGGATGTTTTCAGAGAAAGGAAATGCATTCAGCACGTCTATTAGGCCTCAAGGAAACCCAAAATGCATTTTGGTGAACGGAAACATAACTCTGTTGTACTTTGTTTTTGATGCGACGTCCTGTGCTGGTGCCCAATTTCCTGACGGAGCATCAAAAGTGATTCATCCACCGTCCCTGAATCATCCATCACGCAAGTGTTTGATCAATAGTTTTATCATCAGCACAGTTTCCCGAAGGAGTGTTATGACCGGAGGGGGGAGGGTTGGTTGGTACACAGGGGGAATGTAATGCAACAAGTGTAGGATGCAGAGTAAATGCTGATTATGTTTGCACACGGTGCACAGTGATGGATGCTTCATACCTTTTAGTCTCGTTACCTTGAACCTTCTTGTTAACCCCTTACCATTCCGAACTCTTTTATTAGAGGGGTAGGGGACAGGAGATGTTCAAGGGTAGATAAAAAGTCTACAGACGATGCCACATAGAAGTGGTGTACATCATCTGAAAGCTGGGAAGCTGAAGATTATTTTGTTGTTTAAGTAATTTAGTCATTACTAAGAAAAACTGATGAACAAATGAATTAATCAAATAAAATTAAATAAATTGTGAATGTGTACTAGGGCTTAGAACATTATGATAGAAGTATATGATGGCCATTCCCATGCTGTATTATGTCCCATAAATTGTTGCAGCAATTTTTAGGTTGATACCATTTGTTACACAGATTTGGTGCTGAATTTAACCTTTTTTTACCACTCAAGAATTGATAAAAATGATCAATAATCCCTCCAAAATACCACATTAAGACATCAAAGACCTTGAGGAACACCATAGAAAAAGTCATGCTGTGATTTGGTATCAAAAACCTTTGACATTTGGAGAATTCTGCAAGAATTGCATTTTTCAGTGATTAGATGACGAGCACTTCTGTTCTGGAAAATACTCAGAAACTACCCTACCCAATTTATTTAATTCCAAGACTGTTAAGGGACCCCAGTATGCAGAAATATTCAAACACATCATTTTAAGAATAGGCAAAAATAACACATTTGTACTGCATTAAAAAAACTGCATGTTTTTGCCCCAAACTTTATGTGATTATTATAATGTGGGCATGTCTGTAAAGGGGAGACTCGTGGGTACCCATAGAACCCATTTTCATTCACATATCTTGAGGTCAGAGGTCAAGGGACCCCTGTGAAAATGGCTATGCCAGTTTTTCCTCACCATAATTTAGTGTAAGTTTGGAGCATTATTTAGCCTCCTTTGCTATTCGTTTCATATGATATCAGCCTCAACCTCTGAAAGACAGAATAGTGGCCAGGCCAGCCGGCGGGCTGTCAGAGTGTTAAGGGTATTTAAACTCCCTAAATCTCAGAAAAGTGTTTCTATAATAATTTAGGAGAATTACAGGATATTCTTGTTAATAGGAGTCTTCAGATCGTTGAAATGCATTGAAGTACAGAGGATAAAATGCATGAAAGAGAAGTGTTTCAAAGGCCTAATTTCATGGAGGTGCATTTGAAATGCATGCTCCAAAATTCCAACTCCTGTGCACAATGATATTATTATGTCAGATCCGTAGACTAGAGCAAAAATGAACGTTAATGCCATGTTGATGCCTTTTGAAAGGAGGAATATGAATACTCTCAAAAATGTTATGGCATTTGCGATATGATCTGCTGTAATTTGCGGTAGAACAGAGTGTGCAATCGGAAAGCAATGGAAGACCTTCCGAAATTCCATGAAATTGACAGCACTATTTTATATAATAGTTGTCGCAAACCTGGAGTATGAGAGTGAATAAAAAATTGTACTTTCCACACACCTTTCTACCTTACCACTATTTTCTGTCTTTTTTTCTCCTTTTTTCCCCACTCTGAAACTTGTCAAAGTGTTAGCCCATGTGAGTGGTGGGGACTGAGCAGTGAGAACAGTGTTATCAAGAAGCAATCTTGGTTCGATGGAGGGCCGACCTATAGGCCGCAGATAAATGGGTGGGTGGCAAATCGTTGAAGCAGACAAACACTTGCACCTGTATACAATGTGCAGAGTCAAATGTCTTTTACCTCTTGGGTAATTATACGGCTACACAAACACTTCAACGATAAAATTAAAGTCTGGTTTGATGGCCAGTATCGGTGTCTGGCTGCTTTTCAACACAGGTTGCAATATCACCTCAAACCATTTGCTTTCTTCTCTCTATGTGTCATTTATGGGGTGACTTTGGGTCAAACGTTCTACAGTTGCAGTGGGCAATTTTGGAATAATATCCCCCTCTAAATTTCAATCCAATGTCAGTGAGAATGGCACTTAATATTCCCAAACAGTTCATTACATTTCTGTCAATCTTCATTCTTTACCCACTCTGAGCCTGCATGGCTATCAAGGTCACTGTGTCCGGCCCATTCTGTGCTATATGTTGCTGGCGTTGCACAAGAGTCCAATGATCGCAGCCGGCCATGAGAGTCATGTGACCAACAAAAGTGGCACCAGGACCTGCGGTGGCTGACACTGGTGACACTTAATGTTGAAACCCCTCGGCATTTATATATTCTTGTTACAAAGATAATCGACCCACTCTTACTGGATATGTAGGGCATACAGTATTTCCCAGCAGTGGTGTCATTATGCATATACAATATGCAAAGCACAAAACATTTTGCTGAAATAGGAAGTCAGTATTCCATATTCTCCCCAGAGTAAGATGATCTTATAGTGCTTTAGTACACACTATACATACCTGTGGATAATGCTGGATTAGTGGAGTACTGCCCTGGGGCCCCAGACCACCAGGGTCAACTGGGGCCCATTAATGTTGGCCCCAGGGGTCCCTAATAGTTTAATCTGACTAAAGACAAATCATAGACTGTGTATAAGAAGTGGAAATAGTCACTGTGATGTTACCTATTGGTTTGTGGACTGTCGTTTTGAAGCCTCGAGTTCAGCATTTTGGCCGTCGCCATCTTGGTTTCTTGCAACCAGGAGTGACACGAGAGGGTGGAGCTAAGTACACCCGAACGCAGAATAAGACATTTTTAGGCGACCAAAATGTTATAATTAACTTTCATGAGCTGAAAACACACTATGAAAGGGTTAAAGTTCTAAGACGAAAACACGAACAGCTCCAAGACAGGACAACACCGCAGTAGCGACATGTCAATCACAAGGTAGCCACGCCCTAAAGCAAACCCTGCTTAATGGTCTATTTGACTCTAAACGGGACCATCATTTATTAAATAAACATCATGCTGTATTGAAGACTTGAAACTAGCAAAAGAGACCATAAACTCATGTTTACAATTTTTACTGAGGTAATAAATCAAGGGAGAAGTAGGCTCATTTTCTCATAGACTTCTATACAATCAGACTTCTTTTTGCAACCAGAGGAGTCGCCCCCTACTGGCTGTTAGAAAGAATGCAAGTTTAAGGCACTTCCGCATTGGCTTCACTTTTCAGACCCGGAAGTAGCCCACTGGGACAAATACACACCTTAGCAAACTACAGTACCTCCTAACAACTCTGTATGAAGTAGCTACACAAAAAATACTTGCAGACTGAGATAAAGTACCTCCTTGTTTACATCGATGTGAGTGTGTCAGACAGCTTTTGACACATTTTGGGTGAAACATCACCATTCATCAACTTCACAAAGGTCACCAAAGCCACATCCATCTGGCTCCACAGGGATTGTAGTAGCTGGTGAGGAAGAAGTAGCCCTCAGATATGTTATATGCTGCTTCCTTTAGTGAGGTGAAGGTGTTCTGTAGGTACGGCATCCTGCAGTGCAATAGCTCTCTGTTTCAGTTTCTCTTTCAAGCTCTTTACAGGCTCTTTTAGGCTTCTCTGCGTGCGATGCCGCCAGGCAGAGTCAACACTGTGAAATGTGATGGGAAAGCTATTGTGAAGCCATGCAAGTTATATTAATCATCAGGGTGACACATTATGGAAAGAAACAATTGCACTTTGAAGAGTTTTAACCATAGTTTCTCAGAAAGTAGTTTAAAAAGAAGGAGGAAAATGTACCGCCGTACTCATGTCACTGCTTAAATCAAACACCGAGACGGAGAACATAATGCCGGGTTAATAGCAGTCTTGTGTGGGTTTTATGGCAGCTGCTTTTTATATTGCTGCTGACCTCCGGTCTCCTCTGCGTAGCAATGCAATCACAAATGAGTGCAGTCCTTATTCTCCCTTTGGAGATTGAATTGGACAGAATTTGAATGATTGAATTTGAGGTTTTATTTGCTAAATGTTCAATACTTTCATCAAATGTGCAGGCTAAAGCTTCTGCAAGCTACATTTTAATGTCAATATCATCTTCAGAGGTTTTATGTCTGTGGCATACATGGATTAGAATAGTTGAAATGGAAAATCAAGAGGGACTAGAGTTGGTTGTAGCTGTCAGTATAAATACATCCATCTTGTCCACCTACAGTATTGGTCTGCAAACTGGTGCTTGAACCCAAATATGGAAGATTATATATATTGGTTATGTATTATTTTATAACGTGTGCAAATTGTGGAGCTGAAAATGTAGCTTAATTTCAGTTAAACCTTATGCTGAGCAGCAAAACATTGTTAAGACCCACAGAACATTATTTTAAAGAGAGACACTACAGGTGAATTGGGTCAAAATTATAACTGATAGATATCACCATGAAACTTCACAAGTTTATTACTTACATTAAGGCAATTATTATTTGTATCACAAGTTTTCTGAAACTTTTGTTGAATATAGGAGAAATATACAGACGCATATATACAAAATGTAGTAAAATAAATACCTAAATGTGTATTTTGGATGTTTTCTTTCCACTATTCTGAAAGAAGACATGTTATGGAAGCAAAACCCCAAATCGCAAAATCGACCAGTGCATGAAATCCCAAATATGTCAGGCTAAGTTTTGGGGAAATGTGTGTAAAATGAGATGCAACTAACAATTATTTTTATTGTTGAATTAATCTGTTGATTATTTTCTTGATTAATCGATTAGTTGTTTGATCTATAAAATATCAGAAAATGGCGAAAAATGTCGATCAGTGTTTCCCAAAGCCCAAGATGACATCCTCAAATGTCTTGTCATGTCCACAACTCAAAGATATTCAATTTACTGTCATAGAGGAGAAAAGAAATCAGAAAATGTTCATATCTACAGAAGAAGCTGGAATCAAGTTTACAGTAAAGAAGAAGTTAAATAGGAAAACAATATGTTAGGGCGTTAAAGTAAAGCACACTGTTTGCTCGGTGGCATTTTGTTATTTGTTTTCTTACTGCAGTAATACTGATTTTATCGATATTTAAAGTAATCATGATAATGAAGCAAAATCCCGGTATTTCTGATATTATATACTCTGTTTGGCCACACAAGTCCGTGCATCTGTGTGCTTGTGTGTTTTTCTGTGTGTGTGTGTGTGTGTGTGTGAGTGTGTGCTGTGCTCCAGGAGGCCGGCTTCCAGCTGTCAGGGAGTGCAGCCTGCAGTCAGTCAGGGGGAACAGGTCCGTGTAAGCTGCCAGTCAGGCCCAGCACTGCAGCGGCTGTCCCTACAGTAACGATGATGGGGGAGCACATCCTCCTCTACGGGAGCTCATTAGGGGGAAATAATTGGAGTTTGTTAAGAAGCAACAGTCGCTGGCTGGGGAGGCAGGTGTTTGTCCACATTTGGGAAGACACTGTCCCCATCCTCTGCAGGGTTTTCACCTGGCAGCTACCAAAGGAAGGTAGGTAAATAGATAGATAGATAGATAGATAGATAGATAGATAGATAGATAGATAGATAGATAGATAGATAGATAGATAGATAGATAGATAGATAGATAGATAGATAGGCAGGCAGGCAGGCAGGCAGGCAGGCAGGCAGGCAGGCAGGCAGGCAGGCAGGCAGGCAGGCAGGCAGGCAGGCAGACAGACAGACAGACAGACAGACAGACAGACAGACAGACAGACAGACAGACAGACAGACAGACAGACAGACAGACACAGACAGACAGATAGATAGATAGATATTCATTCAGCCACCTCATTCAGCCCTCCAATCCCTCATCGTCTATCAGCAGCAACTGAAAGCCTCTCCTGATCCCCTACTTTTACCCAACACTGATAATCACTATAATTATTACTGCTCTCACAAATAACTGAGAGTTGGGAATCGTTTAATGGCGCAATCTAAAATTAAACACAACACATGTAAACACAGGCATGGAAGGAGAAACATGCAATTACTTGTAATTATAGAGCGGGGATTCTACCATGGCAAAGTCAATCAACCTCCAGCGCTGAGGAGGAAATTGCAGATCGCAAGAGACCAAAATAAGATTTTCTCACTGTAGCAATGCCAAAGAAAGTTAGAGTTGTATATGCCGTAGAGTTTTCATTTAAAATTCCCCGGGTCATTATTAAATATTCATCTGCGAGTTGACAAATCTGTCCATAAAGAAAACGAAAATGGTGCTTTTTTGATTCTGTAAATCGACACAAAATTCCAGTCCCATGAAGATTCTGTTAAACTGGCATGGAGGACCCTAATCCGCCTTAATGTCTGGGAGTGGAGATGCATGTCGTGTGGTGATTATGCCGCCTGCTCCCGTGTTTCACATGTTCCTCTGAGAGCAGCAGGGGGTTAGATCCTCTGTATGCCTGACTCAACTGTTGGAAGCGCAGCTCCAATATTTACCTTGACTCACCAGAAAGGGATTAGGCAGAATCACTTACATGTAAGTCACATCTGTGACAGTTGATTTAACGGAGCCAGGAATCAGAGGATGTTTCACATACATCAGTATAGGCTCCAGTATAGATTTAGGCTACATACAGTCTGTCGTATGTTGTTGGTCAGGGTTGTTGTATTGAAACTGAAAGGCATGACCTGCAGACACAACTTAGCTCAGGGCTGAAACTTCACCGTCTCTGCATGCGTTTTTCAGTTGAAAACGGTAAAGATCAGTGGTATATGTAAAGACAAAAAAATATCTATCAGAAAGTCTCTAACCAGGAAACTCAACATCATTTTAAGTATCATTACTATGAAAAGCACGAAAACCAATTTCAGCATAATTTGTTATTTCATCATAGATTTTTTTTAAATTGAATTTATCCCACACCCAACTTCTGAAACCAAACCCACGCCCTTGTGTTCCATTCATACACATTGATGCTAAATAGATTATCCATTCAGCACAAATTGAGCTCAATTGGTACATAAAACATACTGAGAAAATAGCAGTGAACTGCATGGGTGCATTTTATTTTCACTTATTCATTTTTAAGGTTTCCTGGCTTGTGACACACATATCACATATTCAGGTGTGCAACGTTAGATAAAGTTTTTCAATGTGTCAATATACTACACACCCATACAGCAATTGCAGCATTATGTAGAAAATGTAAATCCTGTTTGTGTTAGTCATATGTTTTGGAGCTCGGCTGTCTTTAGGCCATAGTTTTGAGAAAGTATCACTCATTAAGGTTGTGAAGTCTCTCGTTGATGCTATATCAGTGGGCAACCTTTGGGTCTGAAAAGTGAAGCCAATGCAAAAGTGCCTTAAACTTGCATTCTTTCTAACAGCCAGCAGGGGGCGACTCCTCTGGATGCAAGAAGAAGTCTGAGTGTATAGAAGTCTATGAGAAAGTGACCCTACTTCTCACTTGATTTATTACCTCAGTAAACATTGTAAACATGAGTTTATGGTGTCAATTGCTAGTTTAGAGTCTCCTTCAATACAGCATGATGTTCATTTAATAAATTATGGTCACATTTAAAGTCAAATAGACCATAAAGCAGGGGATGCTTTAGGCAAGGCTACCTTGTGATTGACAGGATGCTACCGCAGTGTTTTCACAGTGTGTTTTCACAGTGTGTTTTCACAGTGTGTTTTCACAGTGTGTTTTCAGTTCATGGAAGTTAATCGGAACCTTGATGGTCGACTATAAATGTCTTATTCAGCGTTCGTCACTTCTGGTTGCAAAAAAACAAGATGGCGACGGTCAAAATCATGAACTCGAGGTTTTGAAATGGCAATCCACAAACCATGATTGTGATTGACAGGTCGCTTCCACGGCGTTGTCCAGTCTGGGAGTTGTCCGTGTTTTTGTCTTAGAACTTTAACCCTTTCACAGTGTGTTTTCAGTTCATGAAAGTTAATTCTAACATTTTGGTCATTGACAAAATGTCTTACTCAGTGTTCGGTTGTACTTAGCTCCACCGTCTCGCGTCACTCCTGGTTGTAAGAAACCAAGATGGCGACGGCCAAAATGCCAAACTCGAGGCTTCAAAACGTCAGTCCACAAACCAATGGGTGACTTCACAATGATAGATCCACTTCTTATATACAGTCTATGGCTATATCTGAGTTTGGCAATGAATGCAGACTGCTTGTATTTGGAGGTGTCAGTAATGTCCATAGATTGGTAGTGAGGGGTTTACAGATTCAGGGATGCCTATGAAAAAGGTGAATGTTGTCATAGGGTCCTGCTCTGTGTCTGCAGTTATTTGCATCATCAAATTATTTTTAAAAGATCCTGTAACCCTAATTAGAGCTTTTGTTTGTGGCATTGTAAATATGACAAAATACTCGGACAGAGTTTAGTCTGGTACAAACATAAGTAAAAGTATTCAATTGTGTGTATGTGTGCATGTTTGTGCAATGATAGCGATTTTGAAGATGAGCTGGAAATGCCGTTGCCCAGAATGCTTGGCTGTAATGAAGCATGGCATGCAGAGCCACTGGCACTTTCTCAGCTTATACATCCTAATTCATAAAGAGAAATACAAATATAATGCTTTGCAGAATAAAAGTGAAGAAAAAAAAAATCAAGGGACGTTGCTTTTTACAGTCTCTCATCAGGCGTATATGGAAGCTGTTCCTCATGTTGATTGCTTCTGATAAGATTTAACATCCAACTTTTGGCGAATGATCTGAGCTATGTGACCGTAATTACTGCAGCAGTGTAGCTTTGAGAATGTGAGAGGCGCCGGGGTTGAAACAGAATATGGGCTTTGTGTCCATTCAATTCTGACCACATCATACTCTAAAAGGGAATGAGCCCAGCTGAAAGAGAACTGCTGTCCAGAGATAATGATAGCCTGTCACATTTAAGGGCAGCGTTTATGCAGATTCTTTTCTTTCTCTGAAATTGCTTCCAGAGCGAAACGTCACTCAATAACAGACTTAAACATGGCTAGACAGGCCCTCCCTCTGTGCTCTCTGATTGGTGACTCGTGGAACATTCATTGATAGAAAGAAACTGGTCAAAATCCATCAAAGATACCTGCGTCACCTCATGCATAGCATTGCAACAGATGGCACATTTAAGTTATAAGTTCATTACCTCAATGTTATACAGAGTGTTCCCTCCTCAAAGTGAGAACATCTCCTCTGGCTTCATTTCTTTTTTTAATGGCAGCCAAGTTTATCAGGAGTAATTGGCTGATCTCATTAAGCTTATTCGGCTTTTACCATCCACAACACGCCTGGGATTATTGAAAATGAAAATGTTCGCAATGTCTAAAATAAGAAAAAATAATCTGTGATGTTCACGTTCAGCTGTTGCGCTTTGCTTTTTTGAGGGGAATCAACTTTCTCTCAACCTATCTGCTTCCACTTCAATTACCGGTTTCCGAAAAGTCTTTCAACAACCCACAGAGAAAGGAAAAGTGGTGCATCCGGCTCAGCTATGTGAAGCAACATCAATAGCAACAGCAATGAGAGAGAGTTTTTTCTAGAGGAGGAAAAGTGAGCATCACAACCTGTAACTCTGTAACAAAAGCGACATGTTGCATTTTGGTCTTTTTAGGCTGCCGCTGTGAAACAAATTGGCATCGCTGCCTCTCATACGACAGATCTCTCCCCTGTAGGGGCGTCGAACATCAATGCAAATGGTGAGTCACGAAAGGATAATTTGCTGTTTGACTCTGTGAGGCTGACACCAAAATCTTTACCAACAACATAAATATTCTGCTGTCAGGCTCTGAAATCATTGATGCTCTCTGCATTTGCTGAGGGTTTAGATGGCTGAGAACATCTTATGTTGTCCACTTTTAGCCACTTATCTATTCGGATAACCAAAACAGCCTGTGTCAGTGGAATTGATTCGCTAATGTAGCTCTGAAATTTGGATTTTCTGGATTATAGGAGTCCATAATCTGTAATGATTTATTCTAAGTGATTTCAATTAATAATGAAGTTTTTGGAATTAAATGTATTTTAAAGTCTGTGCTAGTGTAGATCCTGCAACAAATGTACATCCATTCATGTAATCGAATGTATTCCTATTGATTTATTTTGTATAATTATCATTTTTATGAGGTTTCACAGTTTTATCAATAGATGTTTAACAGTAGTGGAAAGCAGCTAAGTACATTTACTGAAGTACTACTTAAATACAATTTTGAGGTATTTTATTTCCATTTAATGCCACTTTCTACTTCTACTCCACTACATTGTAGATATTGCACTTTTAATCCACTACATTTATTTGACTGATATAGTTACAAGTTACTTTGCACACTTTTGCTTATAGAATATGTATTTTAGCGATTAAACTACCACAAGCATGTCGGAGAACTACGGTGGCCTTCAGGTAACATAAAAACGCAAGAGGCTCTTTCTAGAGCCAGTGTTTGGTTTGTCCATTCTGGGCTACTGTAGATACTGTACATGGTGGACTCCTTGAAGATGACCCACTCCCTATGTAGATATGAAGGGTTCATTCTAAACTAACAAAAACACAACAGTTCTTAATTTCAGGTGATTATACACTACTGAAAACATAGTTATGAATATTATATTCATTTCTGCCAATAGATCCCCGAAATCCTACACACTGTTCCTTTAAGTAAATTAAGTAAAAGAATTATCAGCAACATGTAAATGTTTTAACAAGTTTTTCTTGTTTGTTGTTCTTATTCTTGTCATGGTAATCCTCCTGCTTATTAGTTCTTCAAAGAATATGGATACTTCTTCCAACACTGCATTTTCATCAGTTTAACTGTAAGCTGCAGACTTATAAAGGCATTACCTGCTTATAACTGCTTATGCAAACCCCAGTGGGACTAGTGGGAGGTTTGGAACAATTCCCAACGCCTTAACAGCCAGATTATTGATGTGACCAGCAGCTGTGGCCTGCGATCAAAGCTGAGCATAAAGAAAGTAGTTGAACTAAGCAGAAAACAGTCACCTGTCAGCAGAGATGAGCAGATAAGTATTCCCTACATTTGACACAGTTTCACCTATCATGAATACAGTAGCAAGTGGGAAATTGGTAAAAATGTCATCAATCAACGTCTCCTCTAGCGAATCGGCTTGTTAGTTTTGCCGGTGAAAGTGCTGCTGACATCCTGCAACAGATGACAACAGGAGAGTGAATGAAAATGGACAGTTGGAGGAAGGATGAAAAAATGTGGAGTGGTTATAAAAATGAGTACTAAAGAGGAGAGGTCCTTCAGGAGGAGGCTCATAAATGCTTAAAAATATGAGGTACAGGATATTTGGAACTAGGAGAGATCCGGACAGATCAGTCAAAATATAATGATGCTGCTCTGGGAGAAGTCACTTCTTAGTGTAGCGCTATGTTTTCACAGCAGAGCAAATGGAGCTATCCAATTCAACTAGAACTATTTCTGCAGAATAGTTCACTTGGGATCCGTTTTATGTCCACATAAGTGACTTACCAGCTCAGATAATGTGAGTGTTTGTGCTTTAGAGCTTTAGAGGTTTAGGACCAATCCAGCTACAGCTCAATGGAGATGGCTGGCATGTAGATACATCAGGCTGTAGGGCCCTGCTTTCACCCCAATGTGGAAATCAGAAGAAATTGTGCATGAAAAGTCATTATGTGGAGATAAAATGAGATGAGATGGAACGGGAATGCAAATAAAGCTTAATGTGACATCCAATGTGCACACATAAAGTTAGAATATCAAACATTCATTAAAGTCAACAAAGTTGCCTCTTTTCAAAGTTTCAAGCCTCACATGGAAATCACATTCCTTCTGGGTGCAAATTATTCATCGCAAAAAAAAAGCAAATGTCAGTGAAAGTTTAAAAGAAAAAGGACATTTCGAATGAGTTGTTGAACCATAAACTCACTGGATCCGATCAGTCAGTGCGATATTAAAAAAAAAATGAACCTGAACTCCTATAGCAGCCACATGAATAATCGAGTCTGCACAAATACTGCGGATAAACAGAAGAATGACTGTGAGTGTGAGGCGATGCAGACAGCAGGCGAGACGTAAGTGATGTTACAGAGTGAACGGCAGTCACTAAGACAGAGAGGTGGGACAGATGGCAGCGTAGTCATCGACTGGTTTCTCAGGCAGGAAAGCAGACACATCGGCAAGTCGCGACAGCACAAAACAGCAGTGGGCAGCTGCAAAATGAAGCATTTATAAGAGTAAACGAGACAGACTATTTATCCAGCTTGGCATTCACAGTTTCAGTGCAGTGCGGGCTTTGCTTGTTGGGCAAAGAGTTGGTATGAATCTGTTGACACCAACTAGTGAAGTTACTGCTGGAGCTGTTAGAAAGTTTCCTCTGACTCCTAAGATGTTCCAGGCACAGACGATGTCGTCCTAGGTTCAATCGTAATTGTAAAGACAGTGCGTTATTTCTAGCAGGACTTTGATAGCAGAATGTCTTTCTGCTAAACATCACATTATGGTGTGAGTCCCCCTAAATCAAAAAGCTAAAGCGTCTCTCTTACAGAGAACATTTTGCACCAATTTGTCTGAGAAATGCAGACCAAGAGAAAAAGATTTTTACTCCAACTGGAGCTTTAAAGGACTATAATGCAACAAGACTAGCAATGAAATGAGGGTTAATTTGTAGGTTTGAAAACATGAAAATGTGTTGTGCCATTTGTTAAGGCCAATACAAAAACGTATAAAAGTATTTATATGGATGAATAAGGGTTTTAGATTCTAGTACTTCTTTTTGTTTTGTGCCAGGTCCTATGCAACGTATCCTCATACAACAGTTCATGTGATATCTTACAAAACGTTATTCCTCATTTTTTTGTGCATTTTCCTATTAAGGTCCAGCAACACGCGTCAATTTCCGCTCATTACATACATACAGTCTTTTCAAAATAAACGTAATTATGAGAGTTAAAGCTTCTCATTTCTAAAAATCCATCTGCACCATTTAAATCACGTATTTAGTCAATTATACCCTCAATTCATCAAATTGCATCTTAGTGACATTGGTTATTTTGGGATTGCATAAATCTCACCTGGAAAGCTTTGTTGTTAGTCAAGAAATAATCAATTTTCCTCCAGGTAAAAGTAGCACCTTTTCGTGCAACATAACCTCATACAATGGTTCGTATGATATCTTACGAAAAGTTATTCCTCATTTCCCATGCGTTTCCTACGAATGTTCGGCAACAGGTGACACACGTGTCAATTTCTGCCCCAATCCTTTCAAAATAAACTTCTGTCTTCATAGGAAACAACTTGGTTAGGTTTAGGAAACAAAACCACTTAGTAAGGTTTAGGAAAAAGATCATGGTTTGGGTTAAAATAACTCATGAAGTGATGTAACTTAAGTACGAAAGTTACGTGACAAATAAATCATCGTTGACTTCTGGTTTCGCACGGGGTACAAACACCCATCTCCTGGGCGAAAGTCTAGTGATTTTTGACCCACCCATCCAACTTACCTTCTCCCTACATTACATTTGTTGCTATTTATACTTCCTGGTTCATGATTATGTGGATTACATAAAAAATAATTTTGTAGGATATTACAGCGCATTATTTGTCTTAGGTATAGCTACAAATGACGTATGAGAACAGCCTGACCTATGACATTTAAAACTGTGGGTTGCACTGGTGTCCTTCTGGATTATATTGTATAATGTGTTCAGGACTAACATAACATTACAATTTTATACAATCCAACACAAACTTCACAACCTTCTACAACCATTGCAAGGCTGTTGTATTAGCTTGCATTATGTTGTGCAGCTATAATGTCCTCTTCATGTATGTGCATAACTTTCCATTAATGAGGGAATGTAGCCTACACTTATGTAGATAAGTGGCATTGTGCAAATTAGGCTAATACAGTACTACTTGATAACACTGTATTATATATATTAGAACATAGAGGGAATAAGCAAAGATATAGAAAAAATGCCATAAACTGAGTTCCAAGAACAATAAGTACAGTAGGAAGAAACAGTTGACTTTATGCATGTGGATAGATTTGTCAAGAGACAAATGAATACCGGGTTCATATGAGAGACTGTTTTAAGCCATAAATCTTACTTGTTCTCCCAACAGCATCATAATGTTGCACACACAAAATTACTCACACACATCACACACTGCTATACCCTCTACATGCTCTCTTATACACACCGTCCATCACAGTGTCCTACACAATGCACCACTTTCTCTAACGCAAATAGCTACACATATACAACAGGAAGTCATGACATGTAATAATGCAGGACCCACTTTAAGGAACAGTTTGACATTTTAGGAGATAGTGTTTTCTTGCCAGGTGATGAAGGACGTTGCCGTTTTGAAGCCTCAAACTCAGCATTTTGGCCATCGGCATTTTGGTTTTTGGCCATCGCCATCTTGGTTTTCTGCAACCAGAAGTGACAAAACACTGAATAAGACATTTTTAAGTTTCTAAAAAGGTTCTAATTAACTTCCATGAACTGAAAATACACTGTGAAAGAGTTAACATTGTAAGAGGAAAACATTGACAAAACCGAGAGTGGACAATGCCGTGGTAGCGACATGTCAATCACAAGGTAGCCACGCCCTAAAGCATACCCTGCTTTATGGTCTATTAGACTCTAAATGGGACCATAATTTACTAAATGAACATCATGCTGTATTGAAGAAGACTTGAAACTAGGGATTGAGACCATAAACTCATGTTTACAATGTTTACTGAGGTAATAAATCAAGTCTATTTTCTCATAGACTTCTATACAATCAGACTTCTTTTTGCAACCAGAGGAGTCGCCCCCTGCTGGCTATTAGAAAGAAAGCAAGTTTAAGGCACTTCCGCATTGGCTCCACTTTTCAGAAGTTGATTGAAACAGATTTCATTTTTGGTTCCTGATTTTTAGACCTGTAATCATTTTAAACATCATAAAAATGCTTGATTTAAATACTTCTTGTAGCATTGTTAGCAGTGACTATACGGCTTTGTTTTTACTGTAAGGAAGCAACCCAAAAAAAACTGAGCATTTACAAGATAACATAAACCTTCAATCATACTAGTCAAATAGAATATATGGTCCAAACAGCCTCTCATAGCTTTTTATCTCATGTTGATTTGTTTTTCGCTGCACATCCAAAAATGCTGACCACCAACTGGCTCATCTTAAGTCTTATTGTTACTGCAAACATTTTGAATTGAAAGAAAATGTTGAGTTTTGTGAGCATTACACAAACACACAAACAGCATGCTATGTCAAGTTTGTGGTTCCAAATCTATAAAGTGGTCCATAACAGATTCTATTCACCAGCTACAGGGATCTGAGAAGAGGCCCATGTTTATCAGTCTCACGCACATCATTCCCGATGTCTGCCGGGCAGGTGGACTGTAAAAAATCAGAAATGCTCTAAACGCCACAACACATCAGCGGCATTCCTCTCATTCCACGGCCCCAGCTCGGTTATTTGCATAAAAGAAATATGTTTCGATATATTCTGTTTTGTCATTTCTAACTGGAGCAATCCAACGAATAAATTCCTGGAGAACCAAAGTACAGTACATGTCAGAAAGAGAGAGGCAGAGAGAAAGAGCGGAAGGACACCAAAAAAAAAATCTCCCGCACTTAATGGGAAATTATTCTTCTTGACTGAGAAGCATTTGCTGCCCAATTTTTTTCACCATCACTATTTCTCAAACTCCCCTGGTGTCATTAGTCTCTGGGTGAAAAGAAAAAAAAAGGTTCATTTTCTCTTTCCCACCAAGTACAGGGCGCAGTGCATTATCTCTCTGCAGATTTACACTTTCAAACACGTAGGCTGTCATTGGTGGAGGAGCAGCCTGGGGATAATAACACTGGAGCAGTGAATATAATGAAAGTAGTGCCTTTTGTTCCTCACTCACTCGATCACTCCCTCGCTCCCTCCCTCACTCACTCGCTCATTTGCTCACTGTGTGGCAGCTACGATCACAAAATTAGTATGCCAAGTTCATACATGCTGCATTAATTTGATTGATTTGGTGATGCAAAATATTGACCCACATCCAATTTCACATTGACATCGCAATTTGGGATTATTTCATCATCACACAATGGCACTTAGCATCACAATAACAGTACAAAAAATATAGTTTCAAATATCATTTCTTTGTTTAGATGCAAAAATATGTGCCAGAAACGAGTCTTTACTCTACTGGAAGGCAATGACGGAGAAAAAAAATGCTGGTGCCTTCAATTCTGCCATTGGTTTTTCATGTTTTAGCCCATTAACCATGTTTCATGTGTACTTCTACAGCGTGCAATGTTCCCTGTCAGAGCTACATCAGCATCTCATTGTTATTCAGTTGTAAGCAGAGACAGCTATGAACATTTGTTGGTGTATTCAAGGGAGATCTGGCATCTGATATTTGAGTCAGTTGGATGAAAAGCATCACATTCACAAGCTATGTTTTTGGAAAGTCAAACCTGGAGGACAAAAAAAAAACAAGCTAACATGGTTGTTGCTGGAAGGTTCATGTAAATTTCCTGCATAGAAAAGTTTGCAGCTCAAGTCTCACATTTTGTAGTTTCCTACTAGCACTTGAGTGTACAACCAGGAGGAGTTTCAAACCGTTTCTTGCTCACAACGTAATCACATGATGAATATGAAAGAAAAAAGACAATATTTAAGAGATGGTTTGGGTGTTTTGAAGTGGGGTTGTATAAGGTACTTATCCATGGTCAGTGTATTACCTACAGTAGATGGTGGTCGGCACGCCCTAGTTTGGAGGAGCAGACAGGAGTTACCGCACAGAAGCAAAGCAATGTACTTCTGTGGACGAGGCCGGCAGCAAAGCATATTTTAGACACCTAAAAGAAAGGCCCACCTAAAATCTATATATCAGTTAAAGTATATGCTACTGTATATTAAGAATATTTTCGCTGGTTTACCTTGCCGTGAGACAGCTATACAGTCTATGTTTTCGACGGGGAACTGAAGCCATTATTTGTGCTCTCGCTGAAGCCACCAGACTCCTTTGAAAAATACAGTAATTTTACCTTGCAGAACACGGGGGTTGCTGGTCTGCTGCTGCCTCAATCAGTTAGTTTGTTTGTGTTATTGTGTGACTTTGGCGAGTTCGGATTCACCAAAGTCACATAATAGCACAAACAAACTAACCGATCGAGGCAGCAGCAGACCAGCAACCCCCGTGTTCTGCGGAGTAAAATTAGAGGATTTTTCAATGGAGTCTGGTGACTTTGGTGAGAACATAGATGGGTACGACGGCTTCAATTCCCCATCAGAAAGGGCTGTCTGATGGCAAGGTAAAGTAGTGAAAATATTCTAAATATAGTGTACACTTAAACTGATATTGATTTTTATAGGTGGCTAAAATCCGTTATGCTGCCGGCCCCTTCCACAGCAGTACATTGTTTTGCTACTGTGTGGTAACTCCTGTCTGCTTCTCCAAGCTGGGGACGTGCCGACCGTCATCTACTGTATGTAATACACTGACTATGAATAAGTACCTCACACAACGCCACTTCAAAACACCCAAACTATCCATTTAAGCAAGTTTATAATCTGTTATATTTTTATACTGTACTGAAACCATTTGGTGACTGGACAGTGAGAAATACAACAAAAATACAAATTATAGTATGCACTAAATGGTCCAAATAAAACATGCAAAATGACTGATATGGTCCATAAAGTGCTGCAGTATACTCCACCTGTTAGTTAGACATGCAGCCTGGTTTATTATTGCACACTATTTCTCTGAGGAAGGTGCTCACTGTAACCCTCAAAGAAGCCAACATCTTAAAAAGCTTTACACATGAACCAACACACACACACACACACACACACACACACACACACACACACACACACACACACACACACACACACACACACACACACACACACACACACACACACACACACACACACACACACACTTTAAGCCACACTGACTCTTATGGCGGCGCCTCAACAGCATATAAAAATCTTGAGACGTTGGAAGGAGCACTGTAAGAGTTTTGAACTTGAGAACTTGAAATGAAATGAAAATGTGTCATATGCAGATGGCTTGAAGGCAGTTGCAAACTGAGAGACGCAGGAGGAGAGCTGTGTATATACTGTAAGTTATGTTTCCTTATTTTAACTGATCACATTCTCTCCTGTGGTTTATCATCTGATGTGTGTTTCTATATAGAGAAGGCAGACAGGAATAGAAGGATTCAGGTGTTCCCAGGTACCCAGCCAAATTGGGCTGATTTTGTCAAGTGTCGGCTGTGTTCTGGCACCAAATGACCAACTGTGAGTTGGGTCTGGCACATATTCATGTTCTGTATGGCTGCCAGATCTGCTCCAGTCAGTTAGCAAGCTCTGTGGGGGAAAATAACTATGTGAAAGTTTCTTTTCTTTGTTTTTATGGAATATTAATTTGCTTCAGACTTGTTTGAACAGCCTTTTTTGTTATAACAAGCATTTTGGGCTATCTGGGTTGTTGCCCTGACCCTTGGATCACACCCTAAAGAGCCTGGAAAACTATTTCCTCTATTAAGTTCTTACTATGAGCGTTTTGGTTATTTCACAAGCCAGAGACGACACGGAGCTACTGTTCGCTCTAAACAACAATGGCGGCTCCTGACGAGATTAGCGTAGATGCTGCAATAGCATCAGTTATATCAGAACTGAAGAGAATTTCTTCATTGAAAGAAGAGAAAAGAATGCCACTGAAGGTTTTTCTCAACGGAAAAGATGTTTTCGCTCTTCTCCCGACTGGCTTTGGCAAAAGTTTGATTGACAGATGGTTCATCCAATCACCTGTCAAATATTTTTTTGAAAGTGCCTGCCCTTTTCCAAACAGTTTCCAATGACAACTTCTCAGATGGTTCTGTGTAACAAACCAACACGCTCTCATCCCAACTCGTCACATATTGACACATTGCTTTTTCAGACCTATCGGCGTCACTTTTCGGTCGCGGTAAACACATGCTTAATGTGGTGAATTAATCAAAAACACTTGCTTTGGATTAGGCAACAAAACCACTATAGTTAGGTTTAGGATAAAACAACATGGGCTTAAAATGACTATGTTTTTACAGTGACTGGACGTTGTGGACATACTAACAAACAGCTGATTGTAAAGTGAAAGTGAAACGTAACACACAGGACACAAACAGCTGTCTGCTGGATGAAAGTCTTGTGTTTGTTGGACCCATCCACCTCCCCTCCATCCTGCCCTGTGTGTCTCTTTCGTTCTTTAAAACTACGTCACCACAGCACTTTCCCTGTGCGTTTACTGTTGTCGTAAAACTGTTGGTTTTACATTGTAGTTAATGGAACGCCCGGTGAGTCGCATACCGGCACTATCAAATGCAGACTGCCATGGCAAAGCGTCTATATTTGACGCCTTAGGAATAAGATAAGATAAGATGGACCTTTATTAATCCCCGGAGGGAAATTCAGGTGTCAAAGCAGCAACATCAGCAAACAGAGTGAATCACAGGAGAGGTAAAGGTATACAAAAATTCTAAAGACAATAATAGAGATATAAAAGATACAGAGTGAATGGGTGAACATAGTGTGTACAGTCCGTCAATAAATAAATAAATGTAGTATGTACAATAAATAAATAAATAAATAAATGTAATATGTACATATGTGCAGTCAGCAATAAAGTGGTATATAGGATGTATAGTGTAAAGTGAGTGTAAAGTGCGCCAGATAGTGCATGTTTAAAACGTACTGAACAAAACATCAGGTTATGTTGCCAGGTCACTGAGAATTAAATCTACAGACGAAGAAGAATACAGAAAGATTTTTTTTTTTTCAAACGGACTGTTGCTTAGTGACTATTTACTCATGAATACTTAATGCTATGGACAAATATGTTAGATGTTAAACCGAATTTTTAGATGAATTCCAGGCCCATTAGCTCCTCTCCGAGGTATAGTGCTATAGTGTTACAGGCTTTTCATGCACAGACGGAGATGATTTGCTGTGACGAAATACAGCTTTATGGCGACGGCATTGAGAGGTCAAGATTGACACTCCACAAACAAATAACCAGTAATAACAGTAGCTTCTCAGCACACTGAATTTACTGGTATTTGTCACAGACTGGCTAGCAGCAGACAAGAACCCAGTGTTAAATAGAGGTGTCTAATTAGGTGGCTGCTGAGCATCTGCAGCATAGAAAGCAGAGAATCATATGTGTCTGTGACAGAAAGATTCATTATTATTCATAGCAACGGTCTGCACAATAGTGTGGTAAGATTTCAAGTAATGGACAATTAGGATTAATACAGTGGGCATAAAGTATTAAATGTTGAATTTGATATCCATTAATATAATGTACATTAAGTTTCATCATAATTTAAACTGTAAGGATTATTGCACACTGTAATGGAGTACATCATTTTCAAAGAAAAAAGATTTTGCCATAAGCGGAGGAGCATTTGCATAAACTGCTCATTTAGTCACTGTTTCTTTACTGCCTTTGTACAATCACAAATGTGAGATAACTATTGTACTGTGGGTGTTAGAATCAGCCAGAAAGCACATTTAAATAGCAATAAAACTCCATTTCAAGCCTCAATTGTAAGGGAATCCCAGCCATATTCAACATAGAGGCTGAAATTAGCATTATGTTTGATATTCCTGTTAGATTATCACACCATGAAATTTTCACATTCCGTTACCTCAAATTATCCCTACCATTATATTATATAAATTCATGTTTCTCTAGATGAGATAACCACATACTGTATATTAATCAGCCCCGCCAGCGCTTTAGGCATAACTACTGTACAGACCCCCCAACTCTCTACCACTCTACGCACCCACCCACCCACACATCGCATTTGTTATGCAGCCAAATGTGGCTGTTTTCACTCAGGAAAATTCTCTGTAAAGAATTGTGGGCATCTCCACAAGAGAGGTGAAAAGAGGAACATCCAGAATCGGCTCCAAGAACATCAAGCACTGGCTGATTTGCTACATAACTTTGCATCATGCCATGTTATGGCCCTGAGAGGTTTTCGTGACTGAACTCTATCTCTCTATTCTCTGACAATCTTTTCTTGATGTTTTTGTTCACCATATTCAACATTTCATAGATAGTGATAGTGATAATGAAAATTGTCCTTTCTTTTTTTTAAATTGCATTTTAAGAAATGAAGGGCTGTCAGTTCATTAAAATATTGAATCGAGATTAATCGCATGATCGGTCATAGTTAATCGCAATTATCGCAAATGAATCACACATTTTTTTATGTTCAAAATGTACCTTAAAGGGAGATTTGTCAAATATTTAATACTCTTATCAACATGGAAGTGAGCAATATGCTTTCCTTATGCAAATATATGTATATACAATATGTATTATTGGAAATCAACAACACAAAAGAATGACAAATATTGTCCAGAAAGCTTCACAGGTACTGCATTTAGCATAAAGACATATGCTCAAATCATAACTCAAGCCCAACAGGCAACAACAGCTGTCAGTGTGCTGTCTTGACTATGACTTGCCCAAAACTGCATGTGATTATCATAAATTGGGCATGTCTGTAAAGAAGAGATTTGTGGGTAGCCATAGAACCCATTTCCACTCACATAACTTGAGGTCAGAGGTCAAGAGATCCCTTTGGCCATGGCACCATGTTTTCCTCGTCAAAATTTAGCATAAGTTTGGAGCCTTAGGGTTAGGCTTTCCTAGTTTCATATGATAACAGTATCTTCACTCTAGCTTTAAAACTGAGCGTGTTATAACCTAAAAATCGCAAGTTGCATTAATGTGTCAAAGAAATTAGTGGCGTTAAAATTAATTTGCGTTGACACTTTATTATCGCATTAACTTTGACAGCCCTAAAGAAATATAGTATAGTTACAAAACAAACAACAAAATAGAATAAAATGCAAATAAGATAAAATAAGAATAATAATCAACGAAACAGAGGATAAAATAAATAAATAAATAATTGATTATATAAATAATATCAATTCATAGGATATAGTTGACAGATAGCTGATAAATTCATGTCAGAGGATAGATTATACCAACTAGTAGAGAAACAATAACTGGGTGGCATATAGGCAGAATTATCTTAACTATCCATTGTGCAATTCTAAGATTATTATTATAACTATTTATTTTTTTTGCACAAAATAACGAGGTGGATGGTTGGGTCAACAAGGCCTGTTACAAATTGAGCGTAGCACAACCAAATCATTTATACAGGTGCTGGATTTAAAAAACAAAAAAAAGAATGCTGAAGCCAAAAATAGATCCAATAGCAGCAGATCCTTTGTCTGACACAGAAAACTATGGTTCATGTTCTGTTTTCATATGAACAGCAGATTGTTTTGTTATGACAATGACCACGAGTTTCTCCTATAACCTTAAAGGTTGGGGCTGGTGTTATTGTATATTTTTGTTATTGTCAACAAATCGTTTTTTATGGGATTTGTTAACAATAAGATGGATATAGAATATTGCTAGCCTTAGGTGACAGGTGAGAAAATAATACACAGTCATTCTTGAGGTATGGCAAATTTGTTTAATTTAATTGCTGCATTTAGGTTGTTTAATCCTCTATTTGATTGACGTAAAGACATTGTATTGTTTATGTTAATCATTCTGTCTTTTATTTGCTCTTTGCAAAGTAAATTTCATCCCTTTTTAAAAGGGCTGTGCACACATCAAGTTTGTTATTCTGTCAACACTGTGAGTTCAACGGAAAGAATCACTTTGGCAAACTTGGCCTGTTTGAGTTTGGGCTTTCGCCATTACGGCTTCCCATGGTTGACTGGGGCCCAGTTTAACCTCTGGAGCGGCCCTGCCCGTAATGCAGCCTGCGGGTAGAGCAGAATAGGTGGGTGAGAGAGGGTGACATGGTGAGGAGGTAACGTTTGTGATGGTGAGGGCAGAGAGGTGTGAAGATAATAGCCCCAATGGGGAGATATGCAAGGCAGGGGTGCTTTATGAGGCTTGGTCAGTCTAGTGTGAAGGAGTCCTGCATTGCACACAGAAACTGAAAGAGTAATCTTCAACTTATTCAGTTTTCTACCTCTGTTTGCTTTGGATCTCTCTCTTACTCTCGCTTCTTTTCTGTCTCACACTCTCTTTGTCTCTAATCTCAAATTCAAATTAGCTGTATTGGCATGATCATATAGTAATTAAGTATAGTATTGAAAATATAAGACGACAAATGGTTTGTACGCGTCCATACAGTATACAGGTACATTACTATATATATATATAAACATTCCTGTTTTAATTCCTTATCATATGTTTCATTTTCATTTTAGAATTTAATTAGAAGACAAACCCCTTGAGATGCACCATCGCATTTTCAAGAGTGTCCTCAGGCACAAAACATGGAAGTTAACAAGTTTCAATGACACAAAACAATCAACATAAGTGCTCTCCCTTCATCCCCTCCCAATCTACACCAACATAACATGAAAATAATGAATACTAATGATGAACATAATCATAAAATAACATTATGTCAAAGTACTGAGTCTATGTGTAAACTGACAATGAAGGTAAATACAATCAAAAACAAGAACAAGATTATCATATGTTTTTCTTGCCCTTGAGATGTTTTTTCTCTTTAATATGAGTTTAAATAACATTTACAACCCACAACTAATGTCATAGTATCTATAGCATATTAATGTGTGAATGATTTGTGTGTATAAGTCTGTGTCTACTCTCAAAAAGGCCTGATATTACGATATTGCCAACATTTTTTCCTGAAAGTAAATATTGATTTGGATTTTGGTCTGAGAGCATTTGAGTTTTATTTTGGTAAAGAACTTGGTTCTTATGTCTTCATACTGGCAGTTAGTGTTGCTCTTTTTCTGTCTCTTGTCATTGGCAGTACTGATGCAGTCTGTTTTCTTTGGGTTGCCAGGTTTCGTCCACCAGTCCCAATAGACACACTGTGGTCACTCAATCAGTGTTTGTCTTTCTCAGTTTCTGGTTGCTCGCGGCGCCTAGATAATGTGCCGCTTGTCTGTTCAGAGTTAAATAGCATAGAGTTCTTGTTGTATGTGTCCAGTGGTTGAGGTACGTTTCTTTTTCTTTGGCTATAATTTTACTGGTCCAGATTGTGAAAGAGCTGTCCTACTGTTAGAAGAGCTGAGGCTAATGCCCAGTTGGCTGATGGGACTTTTTTTTATCCTGTTGGCAACACAGAGCTTGGGTGGAAGTTTGGGCTTTAACCCTGATGTGGTGTTTGAGTCAAATTGATCCGTTCTATTTTTACTAAAAGGAAAACTACTGCTTTAAAATTGGTTCTTCATAGTGAAACTTCATGTCTTTGGCTTATTTTTGTAAAGAAAAACATCTGATGTTGAATGAGTCAATCTGACTTGAGAAGTTTGGATGAAAGTGTTTTATTGCCATCAGGCTGGTTGATTGTTTTCTCTTGGAAAGCTGTAGAAGAGAGGAATCGTTTTATAGTAGATGAAGGCAAAGCACTAGAAACAGCTGGCATACAGAGGACACAAAATAAATAAAAATCTGAATAGTTATATATGATTGTTTTAAAAAATAAACAAAATACAAACTAAGAAAACAAAATAATCTTCTGACCACATCTAGCATCTCTCAATGTATCCTCATACAACGGTTCGTATGATTTCTTTTTTGTGCGTTTTCCTACGAATGTCCAGCAACAAGGGAAACACGGGACAATTTCCACTACAGTCTTTTCAAAATAAAACTACTTAGGTTTAGGAAAAGATTGACTTGGTTAGGTTTAGGCAACAAAACTACTTAGTTAAGTTTAGGCAACAAAACTACTTAGTTGGGTTTAGGAAAAGATCGTGGTTTGGGTTAAAATAACACAGAAAGTGGCAACACTTATATGCGGAAGTTACCCGACAAAAACTACTTAGTTAGGTTTAGGAAAAGATCGACTTGGTTAAGTTTGGCAACAAAACTACTTAGTTAGGTTTAGGAAAAGATCGACCTGGTCAGGTTTAGGCAACAAAACTACTTAGTTAGGTCTAGGAAAAGATCATGATTTGGGATAAAATAACTCATGAAGTGGCGTAACTTAAGTACGGAAGTTATGTGACAAATAAATCAACGTTGACTTCTGGTTTCACACGAGGTACGAACAGCGGTCTCCTGGGCAAAAGTCTGGTGTTTTTTGACCATCCGACCCAACCGCCTCCCTGCGCTCTTTATACTTCCTGGTTCACAATTACTTGGATTATTATACAACCTTAATTCGTGAGATATACAAATTACAAAGCATTACTTTTTGTAGGTATAGCTACGAACAGTGTATCAGAAGAGTCTGCATCACTGATGGGTGTGGTCAGACGTGTGCCCTGTTGAACCTGTAACCACACCCAACAGTGATGTCACAGGGTCCTGGAGTCCACCTGTACATCACTGCAGCAAGGTGAAAAGTTAAACCACTGGAGGTCAGCAAAGACAAGATTTTCAGGACGCTTAATCTTTAAGGTGTCAGCTCAGCGTCCATTGTTTTCCTTTCTTCTCTTTCTACATCTCTCCTACACTTTTACTGTCCTCCATCTCTCCGTACCATCTCTCTCCTCCCTTCGTTTTTCTGCCTCTCTCTCATGTCTTTGAAATACCACACTCACAATTTCTTGTGTAAACAAACCCCTCACTGGCTCTCCCTCTCTCTCTCTCTCTCTCTCTCTCTCCGTCTGTCCTTGACTTTACTTCTCGTTATCCGTCTTCAAGGAGAGACGGGGGGTGGCTGGAGGGAATCATGTTTCATCATCCAGCCATATGAGCCGAGATGGAGCCTGACATCTCCTTTTGCAGCTGCTTGTCTGAATATCATTGTTGTTTACGACTCCATGCAATATTCAAGGGGAAGGCTTTCTTTTTGGTCATACAGTATGTCGAGAGGGTTCAAGGGACCAAGTCATTACATGCAACGAAAATTAGTCTCAGGCCGTCACTGTGGACATGTGGGGGGGCGGGGGGGGGGGGGATAAACCACTTATCTGTGGAACGTCTGCAGCAAGGCAGGCACTTGGCTTTATAAGGAGAGAGGGGATTGGGAGCACTCTCTACCGAGTGGTAGTTGCATGCAGACAAGCAGCTGAGAGGGAGGGGGAAAGCACTCACAAAGCTGAGTAGTTTGTGTGGGTTCGCCTCCGGAGGGTTCAGGTTTACAATGGAGAGGAGGAAAGCAAAATAGCAACTTCAAATGGCAGAGCTGTGGCAAAAGCAGCAGCACTCACGACATGATAAAAACACCTCCGAATGTCTTGTGAAAATATCAAGCGATTTGTCATGAACCTCGGATTTCCCCTTCACGGATGAAACACAGGCAAAGTTATAGGAGTAAGAAATTCATTACTTGGTTGTATGTGTTTAAGGTTTTGGCAATGGAACACTTTGAAGTGAATCTTTGGTTTGGTGTTGTGCTTTTTTCAGTGACTCACTAAATAAATCCCATAAGCCGCCATAGTATCTCTAACGGCCAGGCCGGGGTTTCTTTAATCACACCTAGACAGTGACTCCGTTTCATCCCGCGAAGCCTTCTGCTTTGTAGTTTTTGGGGAAACAACAACAGAATCAATTAAACAGCAAAGGGGGACATGGCATGAGGGAGGAGAGGAGTAAATGATGGCAGACAGAGGTCGTAAAAAGCAGCAGTAATTTGAATGAGCGAGAGACACATTATCCATTTATGGAAACGGAGCATTCAAGAACGATCGCTGTTTTTTTTTTGTTTGTTTTTTTACAATGGAGGCCGGTATATTTCTCAGGAGTGTGGACTCAATAAACAGGCGCAGGTATGGTGTGCATTTGCGAGATGGAGACAGAACAGTGACTTAAGGGCAACTCTAATACACTGCAGAGAATTGAGCGAATGAAATGATGATAAGTTATCATCCTCGGCTGGAGCTAGACTATATGAAACCGAAGACGGACCGAATGAAGACAGAGCAGTGGGAATAAAAAAAAAGTGGAAAGACCAAGATGGAATCCAATCGGGAGCAAAACAGATCTAAATTCAATTTGATGAGAATTGAACGTACAGTATATAGTCTTTTTGTCCCCCTCTCTCATCGTGAGAGAAAGTTACAGTAAATGCTGGGAGAAAGAGCGTTAGAGGCCTTCAAGGTGATACGCCCTGTAGAGGCCCAGTGCATTAATGAATTGACATTATGGCAGGATCAATGCTGAAGCTCTCAGGGTCTGAAAAACTACACTAAATGAAAAGGGATTACTCTCTTAAGATCAAGGTCTTCCACTTCCCTTCCTCCCCTCTGCTCATTTTTCTTCTGCTCTTTTGCATTCTTTCGTGTTTTCTTTCCTCGCTCCCCCGCTATTTCTGATGAAAACACACATATTCTAATTGTGTCCACAATCTGACATGGCTTCCCCCAAGGCCATTAGTTTAAATGCAAAGTTTGTCTGGAAATGTTATTTGTTGCACTGATTAGCTGAGAGAAGCTTACGTAAACATTATGTATTTATGTCTATGCACATTGATTTGTGAGAATTTGAGTCTCTGCTGAAGGCAATACTGTCTTTTGAATATCCAACACGTTCTCATCCCAACTCGTCTCACACCGTTGCTTTGTCACGCCCCTTGGCGTCACTTTATTTTCGACATCAAAACCACCATAGTTACCCTTGGCGTCACTTAAGGTTTAGGCAACAAAATCAATTAGTTAAGTTTAGGAAAGAAAATATATGGTTGATTTGTCCAGTGAAAATGACACTGATCATTGTGAACACAGGACACGAACAGCTGCCTCCTGGATGAAAGTCACCACACTCCCGGCACACTTTCTCAGAGCGTTTGCTGTTGCTGCGGATGGGTTTACTTTGTAGTTAATGGAATGCCCGGTGCATTTCATAACAGAGCTAAAGGGTGCCGTGTGTGGCGGTACCGGACGCCGACAGCCCTGACAAAGCCTCAGTCATAGTAATGTCCTAGGAATCAGAATTGGCTAGAATATCAAATATTTTTTACTTCCTTAGGTTTGAAATGTGGCTTTGAAAAGTTTGTAGCTTGATCCTTGGTGGACAGCAGCATCTGTAGTTTCACAGCAACTACAATGGATTCAAGTCAAGACAAACAATAAAAGTCAAAACATCTGTGGAAATCATTCCTGTATCATAATCCATGTTGCAATTGATGCATGCTGTATGTGCCAACCACTCACAGTTTCAACAACTTGCAATTTTTATGTTGTAGCGGGCTCAGTTTTAAAGCTAGAGTGAAGATACAGGCATCATATGAAACTAGAAAAACATAAGGAATCCATTAGTAGCAACCATGTACATTCAGATGTTCACTACATTAGTAGATGGATGTCACACTCATGCCTGTGTTGTGTGTTATGTCCTCCCGTGTGTGAGTCCTCTCTGGTCATCCTACTGTCTCTTGAACTAATGAGCCAGAACGCTTCGCTGTTCCCTCGCACACTTTATCTGCTTGATTTCACATTTCTCCTCGCCTCTTTGAAGCCATTAGTTGAGACTATTGAAGCTCTCTGTCTGTCTGTGTGTGTATGTGTATGTGTGCGTGTGCCTTTACGTACACGGAGCGCCAAACTCTCACCTGCTATGAATAATTGATCCGCTGAATCTAGGCCGCGTGAGGTTTGTATGCAAGAAGGCAGCTGCTGCAGAGCAGGAGGGTACCTTACAGTTTGTTTTAAGAGAAACATGTAAGGGGTACCAGGAGGTGGAGAACTGGTGAGCTGGAAAATGCCACCTTTCAGTGCAGGTATATAGGTCTTTACTGACCTGATGGTTCCAACGCAGAGCTATGCACCATCTAAATCATTAATCCACGAAAGCTTTTAGTTGCATGTACTAGAGGCAGGATGTGTTGTGTGCGTCTCCAAGGTTAGTGAATGTCATTTCTACACACCATCACAACATGATGCAATTTTAATCAGCGGTTTCAAGTAGTCTTTCAATCGCAACAATGTCTGATATTAAGAGGACAAGGTGGCGGAACGGAGGTTGTTGACATTGGGAAAACACGTCTCAGAGTTAACAAAACACAATTTGCTCTCTTTATTTCCTGTTGATAACCAAGCAGCAACATAATAACAATTCAGGAGCTGAAACAAATTGAATATTTGTCTGGCAAATAACATGAAATTAATGGTAATAAATGGACATTGTTAAAGCGTGGGTAGGCAGAACATTTTTGGCATCTTTGGGCAAAATTTCCATAACAACCTTTCATCATATTTTAATTCAAGTGTTCTGAGAGATAACTAGATTTCTACACCTCATCACGGCTCTGTTTTCAGGCTTTAGAAAATCTAGCCCATGGCTGGAGACTTTGGCAAATACAGGTCATTTCAGAGTGAGAGAGAGCGTTCCTATTGGCTGTTCTAGAGATACAGATGTGCGTGCATTTCCCTTCAGGTGGTGGAAACATGATTAAGCGTCAAAATATCCTTCAGGAAAAGTGACTATTCCAGCTTTGGCAAAAACTGCCTAGACTACAAAGCAACCCATTTGTCAGGAGCATTTCAGTGATGGAGAGAAAATGTTGCCATCTCCATCTCTCTAATAGTTTAACCTTCTGCGTGAGCTCACTGGGACGGCTACGGTTAGCAGAAGAATAAACTATTAGCAACATTTGCTCTCCATCTCTGAAACTAGGGTTACCAGATCCCAACAAACCAAATGTGGGACAAAGAGTATGTTTGTGTGGGACAATGTGGGACACGTTACCAAGGCTGAGAGGTAGTATACAATTTTGAAATAATGTCTATCTAACTTAAATAATAAACTATTCTGCCCCTTATCTTGTAACATCTCTATGCTTTGCCCGAATGCATCCATAGATCGTCACATCTCCTTTTGAGCCGCACGTTTCTTGTGAGACTCGCATGAACTGTGTCGCTTCATGTCGTCCTTCCACCGGCTTATAAATACTTAAAAGTAGTTTCACAGTTTCACAGTTTGTTGTAGCTGCATTTCTTTTTCTTTGTGGCAGTTATTTCCATCATATTCCGCCTAAAATCTGCATAGCTTGTGACTTTGCGGTGACTTTGGGCAATTTTCCCCATTGGGCATAGCGTAGCAAAGACGGTGAAATGTTAACCTGAACTTGACCCACGAGTGTGCAGTTTGATTGACAGCAAACACAGCCCTGTGATGTGAGCCTTCCCTGCTTTCTTCACAGCCAATTGGATAAAAGCCATATTTTAAAATAGCGTCTGTCCTGCAGTGGTTTGACTTTTGACAACTAGAGCCAATGAAAATATGGGACATCGTCTCAATATGTGGGACGTGGGACAAGAGATAAGAAATGCTGTGCAGTCCCTCGTAAAGTGGGACACCTGGTCACCCTATCTGAAACGCTTCGCTGATATTGTAGCTCGCTAGAGCCTCGAATCACAGTTTGTCATCTCAAAGGCTTTTACGGGCCCATATATGTTTGCGAAGAAAACAGGATGGTAATTCTCATAGAATTCCTGCGATATAACGCCATCAGGATCACAATGATGATCGGGATGATGTTTGAAATGATGACTATTACTTCTACTGGTTAATGTATGAAGGAAGGTGTTTGAAATGATTGACTACTCCTACCCTGGGGTACCTCTTGAATTACAATATGCTAGTTATTAAGTTGAGGTATTATGGAATTTTTCCGAAAAATAAAATGCCTCCCCCAGCTTTAGGTCGTGTTCACCCAGGCCATCCTCCTGTGGATTATAGTGTTTGAACTGACAGGTATCACTAAGATTAAACTGCAGAGCAGATTGAGACAAATTGATAGGTACATAAGCATGCTATTACACTGATTGCAATGTTACACATAATAGCTTATTATGTTTTTTTTCGTGTCACTGCATGAATTCCAAAGGGAGAAATAAATCTTTATATAACTTTTGGCTGCAGCCCTGTTTTGGCCATTCTGCTCTGCTTCTCTAAACACTGTGTTAATTTACTAACTCCGTGGGGAAATTTCACTATTTTGTTTGGCCTCTTCCACAGAAACATCAAAGCACAGAGTGAGTTAAAGAGCAGCAGCCCTGGAGCTAATGCTCAGATTCTTTGTAAGGTAACGAGGTCCACATAGTTCATGGAGTAGCTAGGGTACCATTGCTGCAGACATGTTTCCCAAAGTCCACATAGCTCCTCTTTAAAACAACCTTCATCTCACATCCCCCTCTCTGTCCGCTTTACTTCTCCATTAAAGGGGACACATCATGCTCATTTTCAGGTTCATATTTCTATTTTGGGTTTCTACTAGAACATGTTTACATGGTTTAATGTTCAAATAACACATTCTTTTTCTCATACTGTCTGTCTGAATATACCTGCCCTTACCAATGAGAAGTTTATTCAAGTGTGCTATTAGTATACTACTTTTAAACTTAAAAAAAGAGAGTATACTTTCAGTTAACTTTTTATGTACTTATCAGAGATATACTTAACAAAAGTACACATAAGTACACTTGGCTCATACTTATACAGAAAAGTCTAAGTATACTTGGCTTATAGGCCTACTTGTACTTAATCTTTTTATCGAGATACACTTAAGAAAAGTATAATTAAGTATTCTTGCCTTATAGGCCTACAGAAAGGTATCCTCGGCTTGTAGTTACTTTTTTGTAGAGGAACCTATTAAAGTGTATATTCACCCTCTGTCTGAAACGCTTCGTTTTAGCGCCTGTCTCTTTAAGACAGAAAAATATGGTGCACCTTTGCAAAGGTAGTTCTCAAACTGTGGGTGATATATTCTAATGAGGCTGCATGTGACATTGGAAGGGGAACCAAATCTGAATGGCTTGTTGAATCACATGTTTTCTGATCTAGACAGCCCACAAAAAAAACTGACTGGGTTGTCTTTTTTCCACAGTTTGTGGGATGGTAGGCACTCCAGATATCGAACTATATGTTCACAAGCAGTGACAAAGTGACTTTTTCATGATATGTCCCCTTTCAGTTAGTTGGAGTTATTACACTAAAAGATTTGTCCAAGATATGTCTTTGTCATTTGCTGTTCTGCTATCCGTCTGTCTGCTCGCTGTCACAGTATCACCACAACTCAATTGTCACTCTGACAGAGACGCGCAATGATTGGCTGTGTTGCACTCTGTCATTGACATACATGCGCATGATTGAACAAGACTGGACGAGCCAGACAGAATGACAACCATCCAGCCTGCTGCTGAAAGCTGTAAACTCTGCTCCAAACAGAGAATAACTGTCTCGTGTGAGAAACCCGAGGCGGTGTGTGTGCGTGTGTGATTAGTGTCCTTTGTGGAAGTCTTATGCTCAGTGTGTGGTAGCTTTAAATGGGCTTGGTTCAACTATTATAGAAAGGCAACTTAATTAACAGCATTGATTTATCTACATATTTAAGTTATTCAAAGACAAAATCAGAGTTTATCCAGAATAAGTCTACATTTTCTGCCCACTAAATCCAGAATTTCAGTGACACTTAAATATAAAGATAGCAATTTACAACAGCCTTATGTTATACCTTTGCATTTTTCTAAAGCCATTATTAATGCATGTCATTTCTGGAGGTAATCAGCAATTCGGCATGTATGTTTCACTATATGTACCGTAATGTTTGTAGTAGTTACACTTAATTTAAAGAGGACCTATTAAACTTATTTTCAGGTTCATGCTGTACTCCTGACCTCTGTCGCTCAAAGCAAATTGCTAATAGGCAAAATGTGATTCATGAGGACTACTCATTACTGTATGTAATCGCCCTTTCATTCAGAAATAAATCGAATTGCAACTTGCCACATGTTGTGATAATGAGACAGATTTACCATGCATTTTACTGCCACTTGTGAGATGACGCTGACACCAATGACTAATCTTGTATATTGTGAAATGGACTGTAAAGATATCCTTTGCATCATAAGAGCTCCTACATTATATCAAACAACTTCGACCATGAAGGATAATTATGAGCCACTCCACCGACGGGAATTTGCATTATAAATGCTCTCTGTCACTTGCTGAACCACATATGGATACACTTTAGATGATTTATATATTGGTAGGACCATTAGTTTACTTTGGCCGGTGCAGAGCGATACCGCCACGGGGAGTGCAATTTATTTGAATCATTTGGCTTTGTGCTGTCATGATGAATGAATGTAGTTGGTGGCTGATAGTGTTGCCCCCCCAACAGCGGTGATTTGGCTAGTGTGCCTGTGTATGTTTGTGCACTGAATGTATGTGCGTTTTGTCGCCGTATGGCATCTATCAACCTTCAACAGAATGCTGTGAAGGCGTGAAGAGACCAGCGGGTACAGATGCGCCTCTAAATGTAAGCAAATGGCATTAGCACCTAACTAGACATCCATTAAGTGTGCGAAAGTAAAATGTAGGTGCTAAACATCTGTGAATAGCTCCGCCTTCAGCCATCCGCCTCTCTGTCTGGCCTCTCTCTGCATTTCAAGTTCCATCCTTGAAATAAATGACACTCTCCGCAAATCTTCCCCTTTTATTCTGTACATGCTCCATATGGTGCCGCTTGTTTGGAGGAGTTATTTTTAGGGCCCTCTGATTCCTGAACCTGAGAAACACTGCTGTCACTCACATCGTCTCTGCCCTTTTTATGTTTGACTTCCCTCTGGTTTCGCTTGCTTGCTTTTATGTGTATGTGTGTGTGCGTGTGTCGAGTTCCACACAAACTTAGTATTCTCTCTCTATCTGCAGTTTTTCACCACATCTCTTTACTTTCGTCTTCTGTCACTTTGTTTGTTCTAAATTCATCGACAGGGGCGTCTCGTTGACCAGCCACAATACCAAACGGCCATGAAATAGCTCTTAGCAGACATAAATATCAATAATGTTGTGAGCACGCTGGTCCATTTAACCCTTACTTATAACTTGGCACTCTGTATGCCAACATGTTACTGGGCTGAGTGACTGGGCTCCAGTTCTCACCTGCTCTCTCTACTTTAACCGTCCTTCTGCCTCGGCAGGGATGCAGTCAGATACATGAAGCGGTTCAGCCCTTTGAAGCGAAGCCAACCCGACAGAAGAATGATCAAATCATAATTAATGAGAGTGAGAGCGTTGACACTTAACAGTTTCACAAGCACACACTGTGCCGGCACACACGGCCCGAATTAAAGGAATCACACATGGAAGAGAACAACCAAATGTAAATCAGTAGTGCGAGCCCTGCTGGTCTGAAGAGCAGCTTTGTGCATCATAATTTGGGACATTTGTTTTTACAATATCCTGAATGTCCAAAATATATATTTAATAATATTTAGTATATTTAGTATTTTTTAGGGCTGTCAAAGTTAAAGCGATAACGCGTTAATGCAAATTGTTACACCACAAATGTCTTTATTGCTTTAATGCAACTTGCGATTTGTAGGTTGTAGCGAGCTCCGTTTTAAAGCTAGAGTGAAGATACTGGTGTCATATGAAATTAGATTAAGATTAAGACTAAATAAACTAGCTTGTAGCAAAGGAGGCAACATTTTGGCAGGGAAACACCATCATGGGCATTTTCAAAGGGGTCCCTTGACCTCTGACCTCAAGATATGTGAATGAAAATGTGTTCTATGAGTACCCACGAGTCTCCCCTTTACAGACATGCCCACTTTATGATAATCACATAAAGTTTGGGGCAAGTCATAGTCAAGTCAGCACTGACACACTGACAGCTGTTGTTGCCTGTTGATTGTATGTATGATTTGAGCATATTTTTTATGCTAAATGCAGTACCTGTGAGGGTTTCTGGACAACATCTGTCATTGTTTTATGTTGTTAATTGATTTCCAATATTAATTATGTACATACATTTGCATAAAGCAAAGCATATTTGCCCACTCATGTTGATAAGAGTATTAAATACTTGAAAAATCTCCCTTTAAGGTACGTTTTGAACAGATAAAAAATGTGCGATGAATTTGCAATGAATCTTGATTAATCATGGACAATAATGCAATTAATTGTGATTAAATATTTGATTCAATTGACAGCCCTAGTATTTTTATGAAGTCATGTGATAAGGTGAACTGAGGTCAAAGCTGATTGATCTCTCTCATAAAATCTATATCAATCTCAGAAGAGAAGATGGGGAGAAAAAGAAGAATGAAAAAAAAAAAAAAAAAGCTTGAACTCATTATCAGGAAGATACCCTTAATATTTAGTGAATTCATTGTATATACTAATTACACTATCAGCTCCGTGACCTAATTTATTTGTTGTGTGCTAGCATGAGATAAGACACGAGGCCTGTTATGATGCTGCTCCAATACAGACAGAAACACAATCTCTCTGTTTGCTGATGCCTCTGCGCCATGAAGAATATCACCACGACGACGACGACGTGCTATACTTCTGAAATATTTCCATTCTGCTGCATTTCTCAGAGATCTCAGCATTGTCACTGTTCTCTCCCATTTCCCTTTCATTCACTAGAAGAATAGTCAGGCAACCTTATGAGGTAATATCGCCTGCAGTGGAGCCGGGGAATGGCAAATGAGACAAAATCTATAACGTTCTGCGGCAGGCTGTGAAGAAAAAAAAAAAAAAAAGAGCAAATATTCCCGGGCAGAAGTGTTGCTGGTCACAGCTGTCGGCAGGACTGTTCATGTGTGAGTTTGCTGTTCCGTCAGAAAAATAATGGCAGTAATCAGTGCGTTTAACAAGTCAACAGAGACTTTCTTTTAAATGGTAATGAGAAACAGCTTGGGTTTTGTGCCATTATTGCCGTTTCTTTATCCTTTAAGAAATAAATATTTGCATTTGTGCTTTTGTTCCAGCACTGTTAATTAAAATAAATATGCAATCACTGACCCATACTGGAAATGTCAGACGCTGATGTTCTATTCAGAGTATTCTTCAGCTTGCTGTGAAACCAAGGCTTAAATAAACTAATATAAATAGAGAATGATTTTTATGTAAAACTTATCATTTATTGATGCTGCTCCTTATTTTAGCATTTGGTATTGTTAATATTGACTGATTTTGTCCAAGTCGATCAAAAGATGCCTGAGATTAAAATATGATAACATATTAGGGATGTAAATCAAATGATGTGCTCTGAACCGATAGGGGCAGCATTCAAATAGTTGCAGTAATATTAATGCAGTTATTTTTACCACATCATCCAATATTGATGACTGGCAACTTGCATGACTTGACAGTAGATGGGAAAATGACAAGCTCAAGTTAGGGACCATTTCAACAGTGCATTTTTGTCAATTAAGAAATGTTCTCTTTTTTTCAGAGACACTTCAGAACAACATTACACTTGTCAGGCATTCCTCATTATATACACAACCTTCAATTTTTCAATAAAAGTCATGCAAAATTAGCAGTGTTAAAAGCTTATCTCGCTCTATTTGCACTATTCATCTCCACCCAGACCATTAAAGGTACAGTGTGTAGGATTTGGCGGCATCTAGTGGTGTGGTTGCAGATTGCAACCAAATGAATACCCCTACGCTCACTCCTCCCTTTCCAAGACTGCGGTAAAGTGAGCCGCCAAGTGCAAAACTGTGGTAACGCCGTTCGCCTCACTCAGAGGCCATGCTTACCACATCCCACATCTGTTCTGTGCTAGTGTTAAAACATGGCGGAGCGACATGGCGGACTCCGTGAAGAGGACCTGCTCTAAGTTAACGAAAACACAACTATTTTTAGTTTCAGGTGATTAAACACTAATGAAAACATAGTTATGAATATTATATTCCATTTCCGCTAATGGCTCCCCCGAAATGCTACACATGTGCCTTTAACAGTCCAGCCCGTTCTCATTCCCAGGGCGTCAAATAGCAAGGCTTTATCACGGCCGGTGGCGTTCAATACAGCCACACAAGGCATTCTTTGGCGGCGGTATGAAACGCACCGGGCATTCCATTAACTACAATGTGAACCCATCCATGGCAACAGTAAACGCTCCGAGAAAGTGCCGGGAGTGTGGTGTCGTATAGTTTAAAGCGCGAAAAGACACACTGAGGATGGATGGGTCAAACAAACACAAGGCTTTCATCCAGGAGATTCATCCGGTGTTTGCGTCCCTTGCGTTAAGTTTCACTTTCACACTACAATCAGCTGTGCGTTTGTGTCCCGTGTTCACAACCATCAGTTTCATTTTCACTGTACAAACATAGTAGTTTAAAGCCCAACCATGTAGTTCTTCCCTAAACTTAATTAAGTGGTTTTATTGCCTAATCCCAAAGTGACGCCAAGGGCAACTGTAGTGGTTTTGATGCCGAAAATAAGCGGTGATATGTGACGAGTTGGGGTGAGAATGTGTTGAACAGTCACACATCTCAGTTTAGACTCATACAGATATTTTGGCATAAAGAGATACAGACACAGATAGCAGTGTGTTACATCCCTATAACATAGTATAAGTATAGTATAATATTACAGATCCTTCATATTACAGATAGTGACTCCACAGGGCGATAGCGACACTGCACACACGTTCTCAGTCGAGTTTTAAGCCACGCTCCTCTTCGGAAGGATGAGCCTTTTCAATCAATAATCAAATATATTGCTTCACCATTAATAACCACCGTGTGCATGAACATGTAAACATGTTTTTGATTGTGGAGCGAGTCGAGACATTATTTAAAAGCAGCCAATAGCGCGAGCGAAAACACCAGGGTGCTTATCGAGGTCTTTGGAGAGACACAGGAAATTGAGTTTGTCCAGTCTAATTATGGGCAGAGTCACGCAGCTCTACAGACGTACCATTTCCCTCCCATTAGCAGAGATGTGTTATTCATGAGGGCAAATCTTGTGTGAACTATGCCTCACTGATATTCTACACAGTCACTTCTCAGTCTGCCAGGGGACCCGAGACCCATTGTGTTTTATTCATTTATTTATCTATTTCCGTTTCTGCGACCCCGAAGAAAAAAGGGGGCTCGGCGATGACGGGGTCACAGGGGTCAAACGTGCTTGTGAGGAGCTATCAATAGCACCTGTTATCAGTAAGGAAGCTGCGCGGGGAGAGACTTGGAGGTGAAAGACTTGTGACGACTCTGATAACACGCTGCCGCAGACTCCAACCGGAGATAGCTGCACCTTTTCCTTTCCAAAAACACATTATCTCTCTTTCAGAGCCTCCCCTTTATTCTGCCAAATTCCAATAGGCACTATTGGCATATATATGCTCCGTTGTGTCCAAAGCTATTTATATAATAAAATCTGGGCTGAATGGCTCATTGTGTGAGCGCACAATGCAGTTATGACAAACATTAATTTCTTACATTTTCATTTAAGGACAGCATTCCCACACAATACTTGTTTTTTCCTCTGTGCGGAAAACCAGTCTCCCTATCCAAAGCCGTGTAAACAAACGCCATTCAGCCTTTTATGCTTGTCACGCTGACATCATTCATTCATTTCTAAACCTGATGCATGTGTTAAAGCAGCAGTAGGTAGAACTGGAGCAAATTTGTTTAAAAGAAAGTTATTTTTACAAAGCGATCACTATATCCTGATAGTATGAGACAGGTAATCTGAAAAATTAATGTGCCTCTGTTTCTTTCGGTGCTCCTCATGGCTTCTGCAAAATTCCACAGACTGGAGGAAAACAACGAATCAGAGCCGAGCTGGAGCCTTGCCGTCTCTGAGCAGCTGTCAATCACTTTTGAACTCCGATCAAACAGTCAAACTAGGCAGCGCTGATCAAATATGAATCAATATTATGTGACTGTAATGCCTATTTCTCGCCTCAAATGTTTTCAGAAACATCTTGTAGTGTACTGTTTAGCTGGAAAATGAGAAAGTTTGTGACCATCCATGTTGAGATCAGTTGAGGAAATACCAAGCACCGCCCACCAGCTGGAGCAAACTTTACATCTTCACAGTGCACTACAAGATGTTTCTGAAAACATTTGAGTAGGTGTTGAATGGGCATTACAGTAACAGAATATTGATTCATATTTGATCAGCGCTGCCTAGTTTGACCGTTTGATCGGAGGTCGTGAGTGACTGACAGCTGCCTCCGCTGAATGAACAGCCAATAGGACCGCTCTCTCTCTCTGAAATGACCTGTGATTGGCCAAAGTCTAGTCTAGTCTAGATTTGTTAAAGCCTGAAACAGAGCCATGAGGAGGTGCAGAAGTCTAGTTTTCTCTCAGAACACTTGAATTACAATATGCTGAAAGGTTATTATGGATTTTTTGCCCAATGATGCCAAAAACATTCTGCCTACTGCTACTTTAATGCTTGGGAATGTTTGTCTTTGTATATCCACGTACATGCACTATATGTGTGAATGCCTGTGTGAATTTATATTTACATCTGTGTTTAAAGTAGTGTTTGGAGGTGTAAATACATTCGGTGATGAGATCCGGCAGGTGTTAAAGTCTCCAGTGGAAGTGTGAGTTATGCCAGCTTCAAAATAGAGCACACATGCCCTTAGTGGGGCTGAAAACAAGAAGAAAGTGCATGCTTCTCCCTCACTAAATCTGCAGGCAGAGAGGAGAGTGCATGAGATACTTTTAATAGCATCCACATCATAAATTCACATCTTCTAAAGCCTCATCAGGGAGGAAGTTTAAAGATTTTGTTCATGGGGAAGGAACAGAGGAAGATATTACATCCCTTATCCACCATGTTTTTATGGTTTTCTCTGCAAAGAGGGGTATTTGGCAGTAAAGCAGTAAAAACTGTCATTTAAAATGAACACATTAAGCAGGGTAACAAAACTATTACTTTGTCCTGAGAAGCTGAGGAGACCGAGAGAGGAGAGGAGGCCCATCCTTGTGTCCGACGTGATTATCAGATCACTGATTCAAATTGTCTCGCTATCTGGGCGGCATCTACGTCCCTGTGTATCACCCTTATCACTGTCTGTCTCTCAACTGCTCTGATCGTTCTCCTGTTAGAGATCTGCTACCAAACTCTATTGACACGCATGATGGAAAGTGTTAATTGGAATGAGAAGAAGATCGGTTTAATGAATAATGGAATCTCTTGGATGAATTCCTGCTGAGGCAGGTGATTAAAACAGGTATCATTTAATCTCAGAACAAATGTAAAAGCAAAAGAGAGATTAAATTTGTAGTATTTCATGTGTTCTTTATAGAAATGCTTCTTTTGCAAGAGTCAACATTCTAATAAAATGTGAAATACCCAGTGCTTGAAGTTGAAAACAATAAGCTTATACACATATTGGTGTGTGTGTGTATGGGCCAGTATCAGCAATCTCTTGCAACTTATTCCTGTTTATTTATTATTTCTTTAAGCATTTTATACTGTGTCAGTCATCAGTTGTGATTTTATTGCTATATTATTATACTTGGGCCAATAATATTCCAACTGGAACATTATAGGGTTATGGTGGTGTGTTTGTATATAGTGTTAATAGTTACAGTGCTTTTGTAGTATCGCTCTATAATATATTATAGGATACCTATAGGCTGGAATCAATAACAGCCAGCCAGACAGGCAGGTATGCATGCAGAGCTGAGGTGTATGAGCTCTTCATTCAGGTTTTAGGAGCAGTGTCCCAGTCAGGATGCTCCAACATATTATACAGAGACACATTCTGAATTGATACAGTTAATAAAAGATAGGCTACTAGGAGATATTAGGTTTTGGGCTCCTCCTCCAAGAAAATTTTAGAGTTTTTACCTTGAAACTAGACAATTTTACATAATTTTAGACCATTATTATTACTAATTAAATTATTATTTTATTATTCATCACATATCCCAGCCTTCTTCTGAACATATAGAGTAAAATGAAGAAGTGGCGGTACGGTGTAGCGGTGAGTACCGGCCCACGCTGAGCACTGGAAATACCAAATATTTGCAAAATACCTCCCAACCTACCTCCCAATGCCTCCCAAGTACCTGGTCTCTGCAGCTTAATGCAAATGTTCCTCAGACAGCGGCTGTAAAATATACTGTGTCTTGTCTTGCTTATTCGTCCGATACATAAACCTTTATTTCCCAAGAGCAATGCAAAACGTTTATGCCTATTTACTCAGTCAGGAGGTGCCATGCTTGATACATCTTCATGGAAGTGGTGAGTAGAGAGAAGGACGGAGATAAAAGCAGCTGCAGAGTGACAAAAGAGTGAAACATTGTTGTGACAAATCTGGTTATAACCAGTTATATACTAAAGGATCCATGTCATGATGCAGGTCATGACATTAAGATGAAAAGTCTAAATAAAGCCAAGGCTTATTGTAGCGCCGTCATGGCATGTTATGATCTCCAACATGAATATCCATACAAACACATATGAAAACACATATTCAGAATCAACCTTTCAACAGTGTTCAACTGTGAAAAATCACCTCATTTTGTGGGCACGTTTCAGGTTTAGCAGGATGCATGTATTCTCACTGTTGGCCCAGTGGCAGGGTTTAACAAACAGGATTAGATTCAGATCCGTGCCCGAGAGAGCGCACTCACTGTTCAGGTGACACACAGCTCCATGCTTCGGCTCTGCAACTAGACACAGAGAATTACTGTTAAAGGTCAGCGGAGTCGGACGCTGAATGTCACAGCTTAGCCACAGTTTGGCGAGAAAATACATTAGATAAATACGCCTGTCTCTTGGTGGAGAGTAATTCTGCAGCTCCTGAATTTCCAGCATAAAAAGACCCAGGATTACGGGGCGAGTTAAAAGGCAACAGAGCCATATCGATTAGAGGCAGTGAATCAGACCTCTGCTATGCTCTGAATAATAAATTGTGGAGAAGACAGCCAGGGGTTGTCAGATGGAACTGGCATGATGGGCTGTGAGTTGTGCTCATTTCGGATGCGGCTGTGGATAAGTCACATCTCCAGTCTCGAGGATCTGGGGAATCATGTCACCGATCAGGAAGCGCCTCAGAGTGGCTTACTACAAGTTTAAATAAGCATTCCTCGCCCCATTTAACAGCACAAAAAGACTGATCACGGCCTCCGCTCGCTGCAAAGTAGTGCCGATGGATACAGGGAAGGGGATTGGACTCTTAATAGCACATCTCCCCGGTAGCAGAATATTGAAAAGGGTAATTTCTGAAATAGCAGCATAGGTGTCGAATAAAACGAGACAGTCACACCGGGGATCCAATCAGCTTCGCAAAGACGTCTTGTGACTCACTGGAGCAGGTGTTATTGTGTGCTCTCTTCAATAGGCGCCTTATTGTGAGGGCCTAAACACACTCTGTGGATCCAGGCAGTAAACTGCAGCAGAGAGGGTCCATATGTAACGCGTGCTGTGGCACAGGTGGAACCAATCAGAGAGACAATATTGTGAAGCAGCACCACTCTGGTCCTGACTGAGATATCTCAACAGCTATTGGATCGATTGTCGGGAAATTTGGTTCATTTGTGGTCAAGAGGTTTGCATTTGTGGTTCAGAGTGAAAAGTTTTGATCTAATGTTTGCAAGAGAACTTGCTGCAGATATCAAAGGTCCCTAGAGCAGTGTTTCCCAAACTTTTTTTTTTAAACTAAGAGCGAATTTGCGTGTAAATGAACGTTCCTGACCGTTTTTACGGCCATTTCCACATCACATTATATTATGGTGTCTAGAAGGGAACCCTCATGTTGGGGAAACTTTCGCGCGATGGTTAAGGTCTGATATTGATCTTAAATATATAGTTAAGGTTAGGATAGGTCGTCGGGCAGCAAGTCTCACGAGAGTTTTTGCAAGTTTTTCCAGATCTCAGATCGGATTTCGCAATTTGCGGGTTACCTTGTAGACACAACCTTATAATCTTGAATAGGTAAACCAGCCATGTCGAGGAGATATACATTTGATACACAACTTTGTTTCAGGCATGTGTTATTGAAAACATATACACATGTTAAATACTTTAGAAATAAGACCAAATACATGCATTTAGGCGAGTTAAGAGTCTCTTATTTTTTTCCTCTCATCAGTAAAACAAACGTACGCTAGCCTTTCATATTAGATTCATTGTTATAAGTAGGCTACAATTATCAGAACAATACGAACAGTCAGGCTCCCTCATGTGGCTAAAATGTTAAATAAAAGACTATGGAAGAAATTCTGCAAATTTATTTGGTGACCCTGATAAAATATCCTGCAACACACCTGTGGGTCGGGTTGAGACCAAACCCATTTTTTGTACCAGGCTGTAAACGTGTTTATTTCTGCTGTAAAGTTGGGCATGTTAACATGGGGGTTTAAGGTTGACTCGTTTTGGAGCCAGCCTCAAGTGGCCATTAGAAGAACTGCAGTTTTTGGCACTTCTGTGTTGGCTTCATTTCTCAGCACCAGAGGTTCCCGCTTGGTACGGCCTCACGGAGCCACTATCGATATTTCTCCTTTTCAAGTTTTCTTCTAGACAAGACGGCACTAACTCTGAATTTCAAGTTAAAATGCTCTCACTCTGCATTTAATTAATTTTCTTTTTTTCTTTCCTTCTTGTCTTTGTGTGTGTGTTTGTGATTTATGTCTCCTCTCTTTCTCAACCTTCCTCTTTCTCTCTCTCTCAACCTGTGGACGTGTATGTGTGTGTATGTGTGTGTGTGTGCTCACTGCAGGCTGTGGGCTGGAGTTCCTGCTGGTTCTCTGTGGGCTCGAGTTTTCCTGGTCCTGCCCCCGCCACTGTATCTGCTACACTGCGCCCAGCACCGTCTCCTGCCAAGCCCATAACTTCCTGTCGGTCCCCGAGGGCATTCCTCCCGACAGCGAGCGCATCTTCTTACAGAACAATAAGATCCATCGCTTACTTGGGGGCCACTTCAGTACCAACACGGTCACCCTCTGGATCTACTCAAACAACATCACATACATCGAGCCGTCAACCTTCCACGGCTTCACGCTGCTCGAGGAGCTGGACCTGGGAGATAACCGCCACCTGCGCACCTTGGCTGAGGACACCTTTCACGGGCTGAGTCGGCTCAATGCGCTTCACCTGTACCGCTGTGGGCTCAGTTCAATCCCTAATAAGATCTTCCAAGGCCTCAGAAACCTGCAGTACCTCTACTTGCAGGTAGACTGTTGTTTTCTGGTTCTTTTCCTACCACCAAGACTCAATCAGGGCAGTCACTTTTCCACAAGAACAAATTAGAACTAACACATATTTATGCGAATTAATTTGAACACAACCCACGTAGCCTAATCCTAAACTATGTTGTAAAATTAATGTGTTGTTTATTCGCAGTGCCTCCGCCGCCTCACTTGACTGACAAGCTGGCAGTTGCATTTAACAACATCAGCAAACAGCCTTATCCACAATGTTTCCATCTGTGGTGTCAAATCCAAAATTCTTCCACACATTACTTCTCAGATGGTTTGGTGTCTGTCATGATTTTCCATTCTCCATTTTTTGAAAATAACACCTAGTTTACTGAAGTCACGCAATAGGTCCGATGGACGCTACCGCTGGAGTACAAGACACAGCCTATAGTGCTTATTCACAGAGAATTTTGAATGTGAACAGATGATCACAGATTCAGCTGGTTAGACTGTTATCAGGCCATTAAGTTGTTATAAGCCTCATAGATGTGGGTCAGAAGGGGCCTGCTACACCCACTAGTAGGTTTTATCATCAATTCACATGGTAGATCACTGAAAGAAGGAATTAAGGAAGACGACAGCGGCCTCTAGCGACAGTAGTATAAAAATAGCAGAAGTCAGGTGTTGTAGTACAGGCAGTGTAAAACTCAATGGGGTGGAGGTCGGGGGCGACGGATGGGATTTATGTTCACAACCTTGTGTTTGTTATGATGTAGGAGCTCTTAAGATGTAAAGAAATCTTTATAGTCCATTTCATAATAAAGAAGATGAGTCTTTGGTATTGGCGTCAACTCACAAGCTATAGTGGCAGTAAAATGCACAGTAAATCTGTCTCATTATCACAACATGTGGCAAATTCCTGTTTGATTTATTTCTGAATGAAAGGGCAATAACATATGTGTAACCACAGTCTTCATGAATCACATTTGTTGGCCATTTTGCCTATGAGCAATTGAGTAGAAGTCAAGCAACATTGCCGCTACGAGGTAACGAAACCCTCCATCACGATAGACTGTGCTAATCAACCGGCTGGGATGTGTGGGTTAACAGCAATTTAATCAAAAATGTTGGCTCTTCACGGTAACAGTAAAGGTAGTGTTTATTTTGTTTGTGATATTGAAACTTCAAAAGTTCTTTGTACCACTTGTACACAGCAAATTTGAGACAAAATTACAATTAATGAGAACAAAGGACTTTCTAATTAGTTTATTTACAGATGAAAATATTGTGGTTGGTTATAGCAACATTCAACTATTCATCAAAATGACCAAAAAGTAATTGACTAAAAACTAATTTAAATTTATTGTAACTACTACAACCATTACAGTACATATAGTGAAAACATCAGGCCATTAAATAGACGTTATCGGTCGCTATAAGCACCATAGATGTGGGTCAATAGGGGCCTACTACGCCCAATATTAGGTTTTATCATCTTTTTACATGGTAGATCACTGAAGGAAAGTATAAAAGAACACGACAGTGACCTCCAGTGACTTTAGTAGTTATGAAAGGAGCAGAAGCAGAAGTCAGGTGCTGTAGTACAGACACAAAACAGGTTTTTCACCTTGGAGGCAGGGGTTTGCATCCTGTGTGAAACCAACAAGGTGTATTTGAAAGTTTCACTTTCACTTTTCAAACATAGGTTTTTAAAGCCAAAACATGATCTTTTCTCCCCGAAACTTAACTAAGTGGTTTTGTTGCCTAAACCTAAAGAAGCCTTTTTGTTTGTGTTGAAAACATAACGTTTCATTCAGGACACATTCATTACAATGCAGTGGGTGTAGCATCTATGAGGCTCATACCAACTGAAAATCTCATTTAATGAGCTGATAACAGTCTGATCGGTTGCCAGATTGATACTATTTTGCATAGTATGCTGATTCATAACATGTATTCATGGCTTGTACACACAAGTCAGTGTTACAGTAATTCAGTACAATAATGTTGGAATGAAAATTTTGCATAATATGCAGTCTTGTGATTGTTTTCTCTCTGTATCTCCTCAGGAAAACCATCTGAAGTTCCTGCAGGATGACACATTCAAGGACCTCCACAATCTGAGCCACCTGTTCCTGCACGGAAATCGTCTGTGGAGCCTTAACCAGAACACCTTCAGAGGCCTTCGCGCCTTGGACCGACTCCTTCTGCACCAGAACCAGATTGAGTGGATCGACCGCCTGGCCTTCCACGACCTGAAACGTCTCACCACCCTCTACCTGTTCAACAACACCCTGATCGAGCTGTCTGGACAGTGCCTGGAGACACTGCCCGCATTGGAATACCTGCGCCTCAACGACAACCCCTGGTCGTGTGACTGCAAGGCCCTGTCACTATGGGAATGGCTGAAGCGTTTTCGAGGTTCCACGTCTTCTGTGGGTTGCCAGGCGCCGGATGATATGGTTGGGAAAGACCTCAAGGAGCTGCGCAGGGAGGACTTCCCCAACTGTTCACCAACTATACCGAATTCGGAGTCCAGAGCCCAGACTAATAATTTATCTGGCACGGTGAATCCGTCTATGAATCGCGGTGTAGTGGTGGGCTCTGGGGGGCAGACCCACCTAGTGCACCCTTCGAGGCCCGGCCGTTCTCGGAACTGCACGAAGCCTCGCAGCAGGGTGAGCAAGGGGAAGGGTGACAATGAGGTTCACCACTCAAAAGAGATCATGGCAGACAAGGAGGATTCCTCCCCAGATTTCTCAGACGGGGGCAAACATGACCACACGTCCCCAGACGGCACCGTCACACGGAGGAAGCACAAGTGCACCCCCCGGACCACTGTTCGCCCCCCTAGTGGGGTTCAGCAAGCCAACAATAGGGCGACCTTATCCCAGCCATCACTACATGTCTGTGCCCTCTTTGTGGCCTTGATAACGACAAATATTGACTTCATCCTCCGTTGACCTACGGAGGGTTTGGCAAAAGAAAAAGAAAAAAAACACAGCTCTCAGACCCTCTCTTGCTCCTGCACTACAAGGCCTGTGTGTCTTTTATGTATGTGTGTGTGAGTGTGATTATATGTGTAAATGTAGTGTAGGGAGCTTTACTGTTCAGACTGAAACGGGCATCAAAAGCATCAAACATCTACAACAGAAAAGACTCGCGGCACAAAAATCGAAGGGACTGAGCGACGGAGAATGATAAAAGACGAATGCAGACCAAGCTTGCACTGCCACTTATGCCAGTATGATTTCATCTTCATACGTCTTAGTATCTTATGTATTTTCTAACATCTGTTTTTTCACTCAACTGGAGCTCAGATAACCAAAATTGGTGAAAATAGAGAAAAGGGGGAAGAGATGACGCAGCAAACGGGGTAAAACCTGTGAGCTAGTTAGCTCTGAGACAGATAAGCTGGGTATTCGAGTGCTCCATCCAGCTTTAATTTTCAGTTGACAGTTTGTAAATTGTTATCAAGAAGCAAATAGTGAGTCGATGACCCCGTAAAGCCTCCGGCGTCAGTCCTATCTTGCTCTCATCCTGTCTGCCAAGTGTATTTTGTCCGAATAATTGGCTGTAAGTGTTTCTCGCACAATGAAGTAAAGTGTAAGCACGGCAATAAATTGTCGAACAGTATGAGACATAGGAATGTGCCATTATCACAATGGAAGAAGTTTTAAGGCTATAAACAGAGCAGCCATTAGCTCATACACTATGAAGCCAGAACAAATTATCTCTACATAACGCTGTTTTTTCAGGTACTGTTCCAGCTGTTCTGCCTATTTAAGAGTATTTCTCATTGGTATTACATCCCTACACACACACAACTCCGTTTCCATCTCCATTCACACCACTTCTCTCCTTCTGTGCAACTGAATATTAAGCTGTTAATTGTCTCGAGATGGCGAGGACCGCCGTGCGCTATTTTCATTCGCTTGGGAAACAACGGGAGATCAAGCTGTGAATATTGAAGAAGTCTGTCTATATCTTGTGTCAGATGTTGTTCATTTGATTTTTTCTAAGACACAAAATGGACCTCGAGACGGATCCCTGCTGCGCTGCGGGGGCCGACAGGAGCCTTAGAGGTGGAGGGTCAAAGGAGGGGGGTTTTCTCAGTTTCCCGGTGAGGTTGTTGCTGAACTCATCCCTCCTCGGCGAGGGCGTCCCTCATTGAGAACGTGAGGAACACATTTCTTTTCTTAATACAAGGAATACAAGACTCGGGAGAAAAAATGTGTGTGTACCTTCAAAGACTCAATAAAAGATTCAAACATTCTGAATGGAGCATGGCAAAACAGGGATCATGCGGAGAGAATTATGCCTCTTAATTAACTGACATGATTGTCCATGGATGTGGGGATCCAAAACCAAGACAATCGCTTCGGAAGTAACAATGCAGGCCGACAGACAATTACGGGACATCTCGCTGTGTACTTCTGGAGCTTTTGTGCCTCCCTTAAATCTACTGATAAGCTGGTGTTTGTATCAATGATGTGAACTATAACAACGGAGACAAGAGGACTTCTTGCAGTGCTGATATTAATCATTTACTGTATTACTATGAGAAAAACAATATCAGTGACATCGACGATGATGATAACAGGGTTTTCCGCTCCTCCCGTCAGGAGGAGTCTTTCGATTTTTTTGATTTTCTGGTGATTCGTTAATTTACGTATTTTCCATGTTATATTTTTAGAACCTTTTTATTTGTTAATGCACAATTCCTCACCTCCCAATTTCTTGTTCTACTGTATGCCTATTCATCTTCTTTTCTTTGCCATGATTCAATTGTTCGGTAAGTTATCATCAGAAAACAACAGTACAAAAATGTTTATAAAGATATTAAAATCTATATCTTCTTATGTCTACCGTTGCAGTCTGGGTCTGTTTATTGCTGCGTTGTTTGGAGAAAGTAAAAGGCACGCTCGATCCCCTCTTTCTTTCCCTTTTATTCATTTAAACCAGAAATTGATTATGTCAGCAAATATAGCTTTTTTCCGCACTGTTTCCCCCTCTATCTTTGCTCGAGCTTGCAATTTGTCTCCCCTGATCAGACCTGCTGGCTAAACTAAAGCTGCTTCCTACAAACAGATACTCTTCCTGCAAACATCTAGGATTTATGTACTATATACAATGTAAATATTAGTGAATAGAATAAAAAAAGCACATTTTATCACCACGCACAGAAGTTCCTGACAGGGAAGGGAGAAAAAGGAAAATTCAAAGTCGACACGCAGACCGTGGTGTGATATATTGCAGTTCAATAAATCATTTAAAAGCACCGAGGATATTAATGAAAGTGTCACATGGGATCTGTAGATATTCCAGGCTATTATTATTATTAATGGGCCTTTAGAATCTAAATTCTATTTCCTCTTCTTTAAATTCCCCTCACCGTGATAGAAATTGATCCACTAGTAAGTGTTCCATTTTACTTCTTTCTTCAAATTTTGTTAAATGATAAATGAGCACAGGAGTGGTTATATGCATGGATGAGAGTGCGCTGTAATTATATTCAAACTGATAGCAGGTCTGGCATCTGGTGTTTGATGCTCAACTACACACCAGCTTTAACCCCTTCCAAGCTCATTCTAACACCCACCTCGACTACTCTTAATCTGCATCTCCCAATGACTTCACATAACTCACTAAAATCATTAGTTTTGGTTGCAAGATTAAACATTTCATTCCTTGAAAATCCCAAAACTGTGAAAATGAAACAATTAAATTACGCGAATAAAGCATCCGATTTTATTCCACAAAATGTTGCTTTGGCCAGATCCCAAAGCCCACACAAGTTTTGCAAATTTTCTGGTTTTGATGATGATATACTCAGTTAAAGTACTTCTTACCATGTGAAAAACATGATCTTTTTGTTTTTATGACACCAATTATACAGTGTATATGTAAATCTTTTAAGATTGCGAGTCCATGTCATCAATAATGATGTAGTCCAATGTCAGCGAAGGGTGATTTTAGCTTTTCCATGTTCATGTTTGAGTGAGCTGAATGAGATGTTAAATGGTAAACAGGGGAAAAATGAGGCATCCCTGCATCCATTTATAACTATTTGCAAAATTTGATGGGGTGTGGATTCTCTAATAAGCTTGTTCACATGCACATGAACATCCATCACTGTAATTTAAGTGAAAAAAAAAGATAACATGCATATTTGCTGTGCTAAATGGAACATTTTACATTTTTACAGAAACTTTGCATTTACACTGACTGCATTTTAAATTAAAGGTAACTTTTAGTTATACATGGAAGCTGTAAATTGTTAAATTGTTTCAAAAGAGATTAATTTTAATAATAAATGATGTACTGACTCTTTTCAGGGTAAGCTGAACTGTCTAGTAAAATGGTAGTTAAACTGCTCAAATTGCACACTGAGATTCATTCTTCGCCTCCAGATTAGTATGTGATGATCAACTCAAGGTCAATTTACAAGCTTTTTCTGAGTTTTCGTTGTAGGACACATGATGACACCTGAGCCAGTTCCATTCACTGATGACGACCGTGACCTGTGTTTGAAAGAGCTCATCACTCAGCATTCAGTCGCTCATGTCCAGTGTCCTTGTCATGTTCCCTACAGCTACACATGTTGTCATACACCACTCCAGCTTTCCTCTCGGGGTGTGTGCTGTCTTTAGGGTGTACACCAGTGACCTAAACAAAATATTCAACATAATAATTCAACATTGAGGGAAACTGTTATTTGCCTTCTTGCAGAGAGTTAGATGAGAATATTGATGTCACTCTCCTGTATGAGACTACAGCCAGCAGATGGTTGGCTTAGTTTGGCATAAAGACTGTAAACTGTAGCCTGGCTCTGTAAAGCATAGGCGGCACCGAAGGCGGTCTTACGGGGCTTAAGCCCCAAATGTTTTCAGCAATCTTTTACTGTTCAGCACGCGTGGCGTTTTTTGTACCAAACCCAGAGCTGCGTAAGAACCAAAAGGTCGGAGTGAAGCGCTGCCGGAACAGAAATCAGAACCTCTCCCTCCCCAGGATAGGCCTATACTCTTATAAAGCAAGTCCTGTATATTTACGTCACATTGTCCCTGATATTGTAGTAGCCTAATGATACTGAAGTGTTTAAAGCTGGGGTTGGTAATCTTCAGATCATCCTTTATTTTTTGAAATTCTCATTACATCCCAACAGCAATCAATAAATCTAATGCTCTGACAAAAAAAACATTTTTTTATTTGTGGCTGTCGCAAGACTGTAAAAAGTCTACCTGCCTTCCTGCTTGTACTCATTGCGCATCACCAGAAGCTGCTAGCTTGACAGCTGTGAGTACTAACAATTGCCATGTTTATTGTTTACGTTCATAATGATGATTTTAGGGGAGTGGGTTTTCGGTTGGAGAATTTTAAAAATCTAGCATAGTCCTGCTAGTTTCTCAAGATTACCAACCCTAGCTTTAAGTTTCCACCTGCCACTGTTCTACTGCCTGGTCTGAGTCCAACTGGCAGACCACCTGCTTTGCCCTTCTGCCAGATCCCAAACAATATCACAAAGTACTCATTGACATTGCAATATTTATAAATCGAAGCGTGACTCCAGACTCTGGGCTGAGCCCCGGATCTTCACTGACCCTTGAACCGCCTCTGGTACAAAGGTAACAAAATCCACCCACCAGCACCTCTAAAGCTCACTAACTCACATGTTATATCTGGGTTTGTTTTATCCATACAAAGAAAAGTAAAAACAACAATTTGTGGTATTATGTGCCCGATTATTTCTTGGCCAGCGGGGGAGGTAGATTTGTTCCTACTATTGCAGTCTTTATGCCAAGCTAAGCTAAACATCCCCTGGCTGTAGCTTAACAGACAGACATGAGAGTGGCATCAAACATCTCATCTAAGTCCCTGCAAGAAAGCGAATAATCGTATTTTCTCAAATGTCCTTTATGGTGTTGAAAGCTTTGGGGTAAGTGCTGACTGTCAAACCAAAACCAGTCACAGCATCAACTGGGAAGTCAGTGCACAGCCGGGGAAAAACCAAGGAGGTCATTCACATCCGACACCAGTGGCAATTTCTGAACAGAGACAGCGGCTATCTACCCCTCATACATGACAACGTGTTATCGTGTGACGACTGAGCCGGTTCCATTCGCTGATGAAGACCATGAGATGTGTTTAGAAGCAATAAAAAAAGCTCATTCAACTGCTTTGGAAACACGGATACAACCATCTCCATATGCAAATGTAACCTTTTGAAAATATGCTCATATTTCAAAAACTAAACAATAATGAAACTTCAAGGTTGTCCTTGGGCTGTCATTATTTATCAAAGTTAACTCTATAAATGCTATAGACTCATTAGTAACAAAACACACAATTAGACATTTTACTGTGATATCAATTCATAATATAGCCAATTAGGTAATCACTGGTAAGCTCAGCAAGCTTTTCCAGAGCACATGGCATAACACCTGAGCTTTTGTCAACATGCTAATTACACACATTGTTGGACTAATGAAGCTGGACCAAATGCTGATAAAAAAAACCTGGAAATAAATGGCACTACTGTGATTATTTCCAGCCAGAGTTATCTTGTAGGTGGAGAGTTTCACACAGAATTGTTTGATTTTCCTCAACTTTGAGGTAAATTGGTATCTGACTCACGGATACTCTCCTCTGACTTGACCCAGTTATTGGGAGAGCACATCAAAGGCAGGGACGTAATTGTAATTGTCTTATTGCAGAGAGGAAATCTAGGATTGATCAGCGTACAGTGAGGACCTGGTTCAGCTGGCAGATCCACTGCGTAAAAAAAACAGGTAGGACACCATCTGCATCGTCAGAAGCCGGAGCCCAAACGCTGCTGCATAATTAAAAGATGGGATGGGGAGAAATAAGTCTCGAAATGCGGAATGTGGTATCATTAAGAAAATGAGAGAAGCAGAAGGGGAGGGAGCGGGAGGCTACAGTACATCGGTAATTGAGCGGTTAGAGGGAGGGGAATTGGCTGCGATTCATGGGGGAGGAAATGACACACAAAGGGAACACAGGCAGATATGTGATATTATACAGTAAGGAAACAGAGAAGAAAAGAAGTGAGGAAACAAAAGCACAGAAGCATAAATAAAAGAGGTGTTTGATTTACGTCACAACACTCCAGGAGTCTTTATGTATGCACCACAATGTCCTTATTATACATCCCCACAACACACTCCCGATATAGCATCGGCACGTGCGATTTTTCGCATCACTTATTCATGCAGGAGGGAGAGGCAGCTTGTTGATTCATCCTAAGGCGTGACACTATTGTGGAAGCGCTGCTCTCTGACAGAAATACCCCTCCCAAAAACATTCTGTGCCCATTTTCTTGGCTTTTAACAGACTCACTGTCACTTCTGTGTGGCTTTAATTAAAACCAAGCAATTAGAAAATTGAAAAGCAGATGAAGAAAGTGGGTGAGCTGGGAAGGGAGACGGCGCACTGGGGGGATATGATAATTAAGAGCAGGCACACCACAAAATGCCTCAACACATGCACCTCGCGCGGCTCTCCGTTCCCTCTCCTCCTCCGAGTCCCACTCTCCCCGCTCAATCACAAAGCTAATATCGTCTCTTTCTCCAGAAAGCCCTTTCTTATTCCAGCTCTTTTATTTTGTCTATTTATTTAGCTTAAAATCCCCCCAGAGCGGCGGTGTGCTCCAATTCTCCAAACCAGCCAGCCTGCATAAACCGAGAGGACTCGAGCAGCCCAAGGCCACATCACCACCTGCATGGATTAGAGGCTCGCTAATCCTCTCGTGTTTGACCTCAAGTCAGATGGAATATGCAGAAAAATTACTGAAAGTCAGCATGGCATGTTTCTCCATAACAATACATCTAGGTTACATTTTTTTTTTTTGGGTAGGTGGAGGAGGGAGGGGCTGGTTAGTGCAGTGTTACTTTTCATGAATCACATTTCCCTGTTGCTGATGTTACAGTGGAGAATGCTGACTGTGATGTGCTCTGCAGTGCTCGTGTTTTTTTTTAAAAAACTCAAATCTCCTGAACACAATTTGGGACTTTTTTTTTTGCCACAACAGTGTACTCACCATTGTTGAGATCTGCATGGAAACACAGGGACACAGCTACACAGAAGACCTACAGGGCAGGAGACAAATAGTCAGGCCATCAGAGCAGGTCGTTAGCAAGCCAACATTAACAGTTTATTTGGAGGGGAAACTGAAAGATACCTTGGATGTCTGCTGGAAGTGTTTCAGAGTGGAAGCATCTTTAAGAAGTCGGTTCTTCAGAAATAAGATGTTTAGAGTTGTTCTCCAATCCTGATGGAGACAAGACAGACAAAAATGTTTGGTGAATTGATAGATAGATAGATAGATAGATAGATAGATAGATAGATAGATAGATAGATAGATAGATAGATAGATAGATAGATAGATAGATAGATAGACAGACAGATAGATAGATAAGAAGTGGACGTAGTCACAGTGACGTCACCCATTGGTTTGTTGACTTCAATTGAAGCCTCAAGTTCGGTATTTTGGTCGTTGCCATCTTGGTATTTGGCTGTCGCCATCTTGGTTTTTTGCAACCAGAAGACCTGAGAGGGTGGAGCTAAGTACAACCGAATGCAGAATAAGATGTTTCTAGGCGACCAAAAATGTTACAATTAACTTTCATGAACTAAAAACACACTGTAAAAGGTTTAAAGTTCTAAGACGAAAACACGGACAACTCCCAGACCCGGACAATGCCGTGGTAGCAACCTGTCAATCACAAGGTAGCCACGTCCTAAACATCCCTTGCTTCATGGTCTATTTGACTCTAAATGGGACCATAATTTACTAAATGAACATCATGCTGTATTGAAGAAGACTTGAAACTAGCGATTGAGACCATAAAGTCATTTTTACAATGTTTACTGAGGTAATAAATCAAGTGAGAAGTAGGTTCATTTTCTCATAGACTTCTATACAAGCACACTTCTTTTTGCAACCAGAGAAGTCGCCCCCTGCTGGCTTTTACAAATAATGCAAGTTTAAGGCACTTCAGCATTGGCTTCACTTTTCAGACCCAGAGGTAGCCCACTGGACGTGAGAATTCTGCACATACTCAACTGCCCAACAATGCATTGCGTCTGGATGCCTTGAGACCGGCCGTCAGTCTTGTGAGACTTTGAGCCAGGCTAAAAGCTGTTAATATGTCACTCTAATAAGTTTTAATGCAAGAAAGTAACCATTTAGATTCCACATGTGTTCAGTTTATCCAAATAACACCTGTTTGAAAATTTGCTGCAAAGTTTTCAGATATGTGACGGGGTCACTGGTGGGGTGCCTTGAAACAGTCTGCTGGTAAAATCATACTTAATCAATTCTTAATTTAGTAGGCAGTATACATACTGATTGAGTACGCTAGTATGCGGTAAGTTAGTATGGAATTTCGAACACAGCCATAGTGTAGCCTATACTGGAGAAGAGTTGTGCGATATGTTGAATGATGAATTTTGATGGACTTGCATTGAAATTCACCTCCGAAATGTGCACCTCGCTGTGTGCATGCTCCAACAGTAAGAAATAGCCTACAGCTGTTTTCCCAACAGTTTATAGTTTTTTAAAAGTATATTGAATACTCCTTTGCAGCTAATTCATGATCAGTGTGGTAACAGATACCACACATAACACTTAAAAATAAGTTACACAAAATTCTGAGCTGTAGAAAGAGTGACCTGACCTGATAATTGACGAATCATTAATAAATAGTCCCTGAATAAATCGTGACTTTATATTAGATAATGATGAGTTATGGGAGAGCAGGAGATCATTAATGAATCATTATGTAATGATTAGTTTATGAATTGAATGTTATGCTTCAGAGACCTGAACTGGTCCAGAAAAAAACAGACCTAGAGTAAAAACAGCAAAGTGGAGCAAAGAGTCACGCGTCAAGGGTCCAGTAGACATTGGAGGTAAATGTCCGGAATAATCCTCATTGCACAAGAGCGCTGTGCACAACTACAGCAAGTACGGTAGGTCAACAAAGCTGGACAGGGAAGTGGCTCACAGACAGTTTGCGTTAGGATTATGCCATTCCCCATTGTTTTCCCTTCCAAATAACTTTGGCTGACCAGGAGATTTGTTTTGAAACCTGTTTGATTGTCTCATTTCCATCTTGTTCAGTCAGACTTCTTTTTAGCAATATCATGGGATTCTAAGATCTTAGCCATTCAACTTGGTAAGTACAGTGTTATTAACGATGGCCAAAACTATGAAAGTAAGACCCAGGCTGTAGGAAATCTTAATTCTCCTTTAAGACAGCAGCACTTCTCCGTTTCTTCCATCGAGCTCACATCCCCGTTGAAAAGGCTCTTTTGTCCTGATCAATGCCCACAATTAACACACACAATCAATTGAGGAGGCCTGAGGAACACAGACGCCGTCCTTTGAGTGTGAAGCAGCCGTGGAGCCCATCACTCCTGGAGGGGTCCACGCTCCAGTCAAGAGGCTAATGACACACACAGCACTTTCTCTCCCCCTCACAATTAATCACCCCTGTGGCGGATCTGACAGAAGGAAAACTCCTCGACACAGCAGCATTTTATTCTGTCCTCTTCAGGGCAGCTGCTGAGATGTGCCTTTGTGTGTTCTCCACTGATTGTATGCAGATATACAAATATTCTTAATTGTAACATAAAGAAAAAAATGTCATATACAATGATTGAATTTATATGGTATGTACATCTATCATAATACAGAATTTAATTAGCAGGTTATGCTATATCTAAGAGTGATTATGTTGGGGTTAAAGCAGCCCAGTCTGCAGGAGGCAAGTACTTAATATGTATTCCTTCATCCACTTTTTATAGAGTCACATTTGACAGTGACTTTGGCTACAACTTATACTTACAGTAATTTAATCCAAAAGCCTAAAGACCATTTACTGTCAAAACCTTTCATGAGATCAAAGTGGGTATCTGTCAGGCTTTAAAATGATGTGCAAATAATGTTGTAGGTCTGCGATAATCCTGCTCACAAGAGGCCAAAAACATCTTCAAAAGGATCCAGTGACCTCTATCAGGGGTAAATCAGACAAAAAAAACATGTGAAACCAAGTCAAGTTACTTACTTTACCTTAGTTGTTTTATGTAACATATGTACTCAGCTAATGCCAATTACATAACAAACATCCTTATTTAACGCAACAATCATACTTATTTAAAAAAACTACGTACACCTATGTTAGAAGTTTATTTTGAAAAGAGACTGTATGCATGTAACAAGTGGAAACCTGTGAACTGTGAACACGGAAGTTTATTTTGAAAAGACACAATGAATGTAACGAGCGATAACTGACACGCCATCCCTGACACATCCAAAACTGACGCCAGAGACCTAGAGCGTCATAGTTTGAAACGAAGGGCCACTGAACAAGCGGCGATATTTGCCGATTTGGCAGTGAGAATGTGTTGGTTTGGAACCACTCTCATGTTTGTCAGTTGCAGTTTTTTCAATTGTTAACACAATAAAATAACACATAAAGCACTATTATTGAACCTGACAGAGAGCAAAAAGCTCAGCTCAGGTCTCCAAAACTCTAAACACATTTTCAGCTTTGCACCCAATTTGCAATTCAACCTGGCACTTTTTGTAACACACACTCTTTCAAAACACTGCCATTCAAAATGACACATCCATGGACCAATTGGCCAATACCCATGCCACCTGGCTGAACACCTAATTGCTTGATTCATCATTCAGGATGTAAGCACTATAAAAAAGATCACAGGTGAGTACCTGTTTGCAACAACAATGGAAGCCAACGTCGCAACGAGAGACCTGTTTTCAAAAACTTACTGGCAATTGAAAAAAACTGTAATTCAAGTTTCCTTTTTTTGTCTCCACAAATCTGCTGTGTTATATACTATATTATATTTAGAGCATGTTCTGTTCTGATTTTCAATGCAAAATGCAACCTCTGGAATACATGGATGTATTGACAGAATTGTACAGTGTGGAGAGAAATAAATATTTTCATCAGTGTGTTGTACAACACACTCTGTCAAAGATCGTTTAGCTAGCTTTGCATAAAGATGGGAAAATGGGAAAGTAGCCTGAGCCTTACCAATGGTAACAAAATCCACCTCTAAAACTCACTAATTAACACAAAGAGTAAACTCTATAAAGGCACGGTCACACATGTGCAAATGCAGGTGAGTGACCATCGCGTGCTGAGGGCAGTATTCACTGAAGTTAAATTCCACACGAATGCAAAGATGCGAATTTGCTTCGCACCTCAAATGTTTTTTCTCCCCTTCGCTGGCATAGAATGGAAGTGAATGGGAGGCAAATGTTGATTTCACACAGGTGTGAGCACTTAAGCATTTTCACTCCAAAATGGCGACAGCGGCTGTTGTAAAAAAAACACCAGAGTTTCGTCTCTTTGCTTCTATACTCTTTGTTCTGTATTTCCCCTTTAATTGGTGCTAAATATATTTCTCCCAAAGAGAATTCCTGGAACTTTGTGGACCCATGAAAGACACTGATACAGAAATATCATAATCAATGATTTGCATCTGCACTAAGACAGATTTTGTTGCAAGACGTCATCATTTAAATCCATCCGAGGAATTCTGGGGAGTTACAGGGCATCGACAGACAGCTGCTCTCTATGAGCACTGAGCAAGAAAGGCAAAATTATAATTTTTTTCACAGTACATTTTGGGAGTCCATGTCCAGATATCTCCCAGTTTTTAATTTGAATAAAACTCTGTTCTGATCTTCTGACAAAGTGGCTCTCTGGCTCTCTGGCTCTCTTACCGCTGGGTACAAAGAGAATGAAATATGTTGGTGTTGTAGTGATTTTGTCACTCACCTTGAGGCTAGCCAGTGACAGACCCTCACCAACTCACTTAATCCTCTCTGCCTTTCTAAGTATGGAGAAATAACACAACTCCCCTGTGCTTCGGCGTAGCGCTGTTTGAAATGCAATGAAGGGCGTCAGTTGCAGCTGATGGGCCTGATCACTGGGCCAGCAGTGTCTAATTATCATGTCATATTCTGGACACATTTCAATACCATACTGGCAACACTCCCAAAGCCAATACTTTGAAGCTGTGTACTGATTATGCACAACAATAGAGCAGAGTTTAATAATCAAAGAGGGATTTGTTTCTTTATCTCATTGTCTTTAAAAACAACACTGCGATTCACACTGTTTCGAGGATTACAGCAGAATACAACATCAACACTAATGAAGACGACACGGATCACTAATCAAACACATCTCCTGTGTATCGGCTAAGCTTAATTTATTAAATATTACTGTAAGAGAGGAAGCGCAGAGTGTGATTCTCTCCGCCTGATTATAATGTTATCAGCTCATTAAAGGTGCAGTGTGTAGGATCTGGCGGCATCTAGCTGTGAGGTTGCAGATTGCAACCAAGTGAGACCTTATTGAACTTCTATGTGTGCAAAGCGTGTAGGAGATCTACGGTGGCGATGCAAAAACGTGAATGGCGCTATCTAGAACCATTGTTTGGTTGGTCCATTCTGGGTTACTGTAGAAACATTGCGGCCGGCTCCATGAAGAGGACCTATGTAGATATAAACGGCTCATTCTAAGGTCACGAAAACACAACGATTGTTATTTTCACCTGATTATACACTAAAGAAAACATACTTATCAATATTATGTTCTATTTCTGCTTATAGATACCCCAAAATTTTACACACTGTTCCTTTAAATGTGTGTTATCAGTCTTTATGAGCCTCATAGATGTGGGCCTGCTACACCTACTACATTGTAAAAGTGAAAGCGAAACTTAAAAGCAACACGTTCTAACACAATGTAAAAATTGAATGAAACATTACATTTTGAACACAAACTAAACAGGTTGTTTAGGTTTAGGCAACAAAACTACAACTCCTTTACACTAAGCTAAGTTTAGGGAAAAGGATCGTGTTTTGGCTTCGCCCCCGACCTTCATCCCATGTGGAGTTTCATGCTGTCTATAATACAGCACCGCTTTCGCTCCTGTCATAATTGCTACGGTCGCTAGAGGTAGCTGTTGTCTTCTTTTATTCCTTCTTTTGGTGATCACCCATGTGAATCGATGATAAAACCTGCTAGTGGCCCCTACTGAGCCACATCTATGAAGCTTATTACTGATAACGCCCATTTAATGACCTGATAACAGTCTAATGTCTGGTTCAGACTACATGATATCAGCCTGATTATAGCCCGACACGCCCATCGTAGGGTGTCAGCTCGGGAACAATAATGAGTGTTGTGCGCAACAATCAATCATTTTATCTCGTGTTGAGTGTAACAGTAGATGACAACTGACGCCGCATCTGGGTCAACCTCACGACTTCCCAACAGAAAGCTAGTATGTTTGATTTTTTTTTTTGCCTTCCATGATGTTTTCTGTCACAAAACTTTGACTTTGATGGGCCGGGCACAGAGCGATCTGCTGCGTAGACGCGCACGACTGTAAACAATAGCGAAGCGAAAGAAGAACGATGTTGGTGCTGTGAGGTGGAATTGTGAAATGGAGGAAAGATTTGTGGAGCTATGGCAACAACACCCTAGCCTTTTTGATTTTTCCTCGAGGTACTATCACAACAGAGTGAAAAAAGAAAAAAAGCTGGCGTGAAGTAGCAGAGGCACTTCAGCAACCCGGTGAGTAGGCTACTTCCATTAGCATCAAGCTTCCTTCCTGATGACATCACGCACGTCATGAAAGACGACCAGCGATGATTGGTCGGGGACCGAAGTGTCAACACATTCTCACTCACAAACCGCCGCTTGGTCAGTTCCCCTCGGCATCGGAGACCAACGCATGGGGTACCCCTCTTGCATTACTTTTGGATGGACCAGGGACGCCAAGAATTTATGACCCTTAATCGCCCAATCTGACATTGTGACCATCGTAACCGTCAAAAATATTGCGTAGTCAGAACCAGGCATAACCAGCTGACCTCTCTGTTTGACGAGGCTTTTCTGCTGCCGTTCCTGGGTTACACTGTCGTGAAAAGTTTTGCCACTCCAACAAAAGAGGACACCACAAGTCCCCCCCTCACATCCACATGCGTCTCCCACTCAGTGGGACGCTGCGGGGTGTCTGAGGTTGAGTTCATGCTCGTCTCACTCCCTCACTCCGTGCTCTTGCCCCGCGGCGCAGGCATCACTCAGATAAACACACACCCACACTGACACGCAGCGCCGCACATTACAATAATACTCGCACAACATGTGATGCTCATCGCCCTTTTCTCTGTGAGACACATGTAAACCAGCGTTCATGGGTGTATCAGTACGCCTGTACAGCTTCCAAGTAGGTTTGTACCACCCACGCAAGCACCAGACCCCAGCTGTGTTTACAGAAAACAAACCCCGCTGATGATCTCAGAGACTGTGGCCAAATGCCAGACTTCTGTGTGTGCTAATGCTATATCTGGATTTATACACACAATGTACAATTCTTCAAAGCTGACAAGTGGTGCGGTTCGTATGCAATAAATTAACGTAGCAGCAGTGTAACCAGAAAGTGTAAACCAACAGATATCTTACTGAGCTGAGACTTCAAATTCAAAGATTTGTATATCATTACGTGTATTTTGCCTAAATTGATTTTCTGACACATTGCATTGTTAGACAAGAGTGTCCATCTCTAGAAGTTTACCCAGAAACAGCGCTGGTCTGTGCGACAATTTGGCCTTAGTGTCCACAGTTGGACATGCAGGTCACGTACTGACTTTTTCCTCCACACAATCATTACAGAAGATACAGATGTATAATAATGAATGCTTTTCTTTACATTTTTGAGTCCAGAAAACTTTCCTTGGAATGAATGGGGCCCAAAGCAGGAAAACAAACATGTCCTCGGTGTAAGTCTCATTTTATTCTTGCATTCAAATTATTTGAATGTTGAACAGGCTAAAACGGTGCACAATACACGCAGATGCGAGTTGTGAAGTCAATAAAACTACTCCAGTAACATTTGTTACACAATAGTTTGTTAACATTAGCAGATGTTCATACCTGAACCAGCGAGACCCCTGAGGAGAGGTTTGTTTTACCGCTGATACATTTATCTCTCTATTGCCTCATGAAGAATTTCTTCATCCGGAATGCACATATTTTCAGTTAAAAGTATATTTTGATTTAAGAAGAAGAAGCTTTTTATTTGTCAATCAACACAAAGCAAATTCACACAAGGCAGTTGAAATGTATCTTTTTTCATATCCCTCCTAGATACCACACATGCATTTTCGGAGGGGTCACAGCGCAGGGTCAGCCGTAGTATGGTGCTCCTGGAGCAGTTTTTTTTTGGTGCCTTGCTCAAGGTCATCTCGACAGTGCCCCTGAGGCGAACTGGCACTTCTCCAGCTACCAGTCCGCACACCATATTTAGTCTGTGTGGGCACTTGAACTAGGCGACCCTCCGGTTCCCAAGCCAAGTCCCCACGGACTGAGCTACTGCCGCCAATGTAATTTCCAATAAAACAAACCACTTACAGGAGGCCTACTACTTTAGCGGTATTTCAACATGTTCTCCAAACTGCACAATATGTTCTTCGTTGCCTTCCAAAATGACACATGAACATTTATTGATCTGACCAGGATCAGTCAGTCCCTCTCCTTGTTTGCTGCTATATTAGTGCTATGGATATCATAGCCAATAGAGCACCTTTAATGTTAGTCAGATAAGGCACAAAAAAACGATTTAGTTAAGATTAGGTAACAATCATGATCAGGGCTAAAAGAAACCAATGTTGACTGTTGGGAAAACAGGATGAGAGAAAATCACTATTAAGTGACTTTTTCTGTGTTACTTTAATGACTGTTTTGCTCCAGGAAAAAAAAGCTATATATAGTTTAATATCAATAAAGGGATTTGATGAGAAAACAAAAGAAGCTGAATAAGCTTACGGGGCAGCTAATGTCAAAAGTTGAGTAAGCATGCAGTTAAAACCAAATGTTATATCAAAGTGAAATATCCCTTTGAGATGCTTGTCAGCTTATTTTCATTACTCTTGAAATGTGCCAGACTTGTGCAGGGAGGAAGATGGCAGGCTGCATAAAGACCAAAATATCCAAAAGGATTTTTTTGTTTTACAAAATACGCCCATCTCTACAAAAACAATAAAGAATATGAAAAACAAATACTTGTCTGTGATCCAGTGCAGTTGCTGTAACAAGTCATTTGCTGCTCTCTGACAGTACTTCAATAAAAGGCTGTTGTATCACATTCAGCGAGTAGAGGGGAAGGAAAATGACGGTAAAGGCAGGAAAGACGTCACTTTGTTCACACCATCCAGGCGCCGCTGCCTCTCACGTTGGGGGACAGATCTGCATTGATTTTGTGACAAGTGAATCAGGCTCTGCTTTAATTGGATGTGTGCATTTGCAGTCCTCCAAGCTAATTGCGCAAGGCCATGGCAAGCTCAAGACGTGCTGCTGGGACCGGACCAGCGTGACACTCGACAGTTTCGGCCTGGTTTTACAGCCAACAAAGGCTGCAGCTCTTAGCAGAATAATCGCTCCAGGTCGGTGGCAGAGGACCGACCCGGTTTTATCACTGATGTGTCTCTGGTGTGACAACATTGTAACGCCAATATCATCTTAGGAGGCAAGTGTTTTGGTCAATAGCTGATGGGTGAAAAACATCCTTGTTAGTGTAAGTAGTAAGCTGCAGGTGCTAGTGAGTCAACTGATGTTGCACTGAGTTTTCATCCCACTATATACACAGAATGTATATATAAACAGATACAGCTATGAATGAATAAATAACCTAACGTTAAAGTCCATGTTGACCTGCACCGCTGACTTCTCTCCTTGCTGCGGTGATGTTGAAGTGTACTCCAGGATGTGTCAGTACACCATGACATCACTGTTGGGTGTGGCTGCAATTTTTTTTTTAAACTTGGCAACACTAGCTGATTTATTGAAAGAGTCTGCTCTTTATTCAACCAACACCTTTAGCAACAGGGCCTTTGTCAGGTTAAAAGCACAGCCTATAAGATACGCGGCTGAATTAATTAATTATCCAACGAGAACTAGGAACAGAGGTCACCAGCCTCTAAAAGATGCTTCTCCTCTAATGGGAAAAACTCAAGACTGTATATAAGAAGTGGACGTAGTCCCCGTGACGTCACCCATTGATTTGTGTACTGCTGTTTTGAAGCCTTGAGTTCAGCATTTTGGCCGTCTCCATCTTGGGTTTTTGCAACCAGAAGTGACACGAGAGGGTGGAGTTAAGTACAACAGAACGCTGAATAAGACATTTTTAGGCAACCAAAAAGGTTATAATTCACTTTCATGAACTGAAAAGATACTGTGAAAGGTTTAAAGACGAAAACACCGACAACACCCAGACCGGACAACAGCGTGGTAGCGACCTGTCAATCACGAGGTAGCCACGCCCTAAAGCATACCCTGCTTTATGGTCTATTTGACTCTAAATGGGACCATAATTTACTAAATGAACATCATGCTGTATTGAAGAAGACGTGAAACTAGCAATTGAGACCATAAACTCATGTTTACAATGTTTACTGAGGTAATAAATCAAGTGAGAAGTAGGGTCATTTTCTCATAGACTTCTATACAATCAGACAATCAGACTTTTTTCTAATAGCCAGCCCCCTGCTGGCTATTAGAAAGAATGCAAGTTTAAGGCACTTCTGCATTGGCTTCACTTCTCAGACCCGGACCTAAAGGAATATTGAAAACTGCTACTAAAAAAAACAAACTTAAATTTTATTTGTATCATCACATACATTATGTAAATGAAATGTAACCTCTGCATTTTATCCATCTAAACAGGTGCAGTGAGCTGATGTGTAAAACACCCGGGAAGCAACTTGGGGTTCAGTGACTCGCTCAAGGACACTTTGTGAACTGCCAATCTTGTGATTAAATGACAACCCGCTCTAACCCCTGAGCCACAGCCACCTACAGTACAATAACTACAAAACTCACTTTTGTTTAATCACTTCAAAAAATAACTGAGAACTGTTTAAAGCTGAAACTTTCAACCATAAAAAACTCCAACACTTGTGACCCCGCCTATCAGCGATGGTGAGTGTTTCCAGCAGTGCCACAGACTTTCAACTAGTGAGAAGAAAAATGCTTTTAAGCCCGGTGTTAAGTTACTCTTTAAAGGTACCCTGTGGAGTTTTCTTCTTTCTCATTCACCCTCTTACTAAAACACATTTATTGTGTCGTTCAGACCTAACAAACAGGTTGAATGCCTTTTCTACTTGCAAAGCTGATTTTTAAAAATATATATTTTTAAAAAATGCATTGTTGACATCCATGTTTGCTAACTAGCAACCTGTGCAGGTGCTAGCATGAGACCCATTCATTAATTAAAACATCGCTCCATATGGTAGCTTAGTAGTTAAAAACTCCACAGGGCACCTTTAAGTCTCCACTGGATCATAACCTCTCCTCCTTGCGCAGTCCAACCCTTACCAACCTTGCCCAGCATGTTTCTCTTGGCTTTGGGAGAGCACAGCTGGCCTGGACAGATGTGCAACCAACATGTGAGGGAGTTCTGTTCAGCTCCCTAAAGTCCATTATCTGATGCAGTAAGTGATATTAGTACAGGAGAGGAATACCAACAGCCCTCTGGATTTCTAACACAGCTGGCATGCCATAGAAATCCTCCACCTCCATCTATCTTTTATGTAGATAGATACTGTAGATTCACTCGAAAAAAAACATATTTATGAAACTTACACAAGGATTTATTCAACCTTTTTAATCATTAATGCCATAGTCTGTGCTGACTCTACTGAACTGCATTGTGTTATGAAATGTTCTCTATTGTTTTGCATACTAATGCACACCTGGATGTATATATTTTTTTCTTGTAATGGCAGATAGGTCTATTTTACTGGCCTCCACTGTAATGTTTATGAGTCATTGAAAGGTTCTCTCAGAAACAAAAGTTTATAAACTAAAGTTTTGAATATGAAAGTGGGGGTAGGCAGTATATTTTTGGCATCATTGGGCAGAAATGTTCCATAATAACCTTTCAGCATATTGTAATTCAAGTGTTCTGAGAGATAACTAGACTTCTGCACCACCTCATGGCTTTGTTTTCAGTCTGTAAAACATCTAGCCTGTGACGGGAGACTTTGGCCAATCACAGGTCAGTTCAGAGAAAGAGTTTGCGAGTGATTGACAGCTGCTCAGAGTCGACAGGATACAGCTCGTCTCTGATTGGTTGTTTTCCTCCGGTCTGTGAAATCCTGCAGAAGCCATTAGGAGCACTGGAAGAAACCGGAGGACACAGAAGCACATGATTTTTTTTATAGATTACCTGTCCCGTGCACTACTGTCAGGGTGACCGTTTTATAAAAATAACTTTTTTTTAATCATATTTGCTCCAATCTTGCCTACTGCTGCTTTAACCATGATAAGGAAAAGTGATTTGGCATATGAATTTTTACCGGAGGCAGGTGGTTAACCTAACTAGAAGGAAAACATGTAAAAACAAAAAATAGTGGGTTAGGGAAGTCTTAGTGACAAGCGTGATGAATGGGAAGATAGATGAAAAGATAAACAGAGAACAAAGAAAATGAAAAATGGTCTGGACTTCCTTTCTCATTTTACTTTAAATGGCGAGGAATGGCCTGCCATCTTTAGTAATAACGGTTGCGGCGCGTGCTATAAAAATGTACCGAAAAGTGTCCTCTGCCATCTCCCTGTGGGTTTGAGCTGGAGAACCAGGCTCCGGCGTCACATCCCCACAGCACTGACAGCAAACGGTGAGGCAGCGCTGCGAGTGCCACTCCGTCACAGGGGACTGGTGGTACCGCTACTCATGCCGGCGCGCCGCTCTATCCTCGCGCTCTAAAAATAAGATGTTAAACCCTTTGGAAAAAAAAAAAATGCCTCCCATCTCACTTGGTTTGCTAAGTCGTTCTCAACAGGGAGACTCTAAGAGATTCCATCTATCCCATCAGCCTCGGTGCAACTCCATCCCACAAGCACTCGGGAGGCAACTGTCAGAATCTGAAAAAGCTATGTAACACATTGAAATTATTACCTTCACATCAGTCAGCGTGGAAGGTGGTGTGCACAAGATAACATCTATTCAAGGTCTTTTCATGAAGGAAGGTTTCTGATCAAAGAATGCCAAAGAACGCAGAGTTTCCTGTGAATACAGGTGGTGCGAGCTCTCTTTGGTGGGTAACAAAACATTTTCAGGTTGCTCTGTGATGGATTTTAAACTTTTATAACCCATACTTTAAGTATGTAAAGCCTACACAGGCTGTTGCCGTGGTTCAAAGTGACAAGAAGAACCCCCCGTCTGTCAACACTGAAAGAACTGAGCAGAAAATGGAAACCACCTCTGCTTCCTGTCCGTTCTTCTCGTGCGTCCTCTGTAGCCCCCATCACAGTCAATTAAATTCAAGCTTGTCAGATCAAACAGGCTTCCCCCTGCCTTTCCCGCTCTCTCACACACACATAACAACCCCCCGCAAGGACACAAGGAAGTGAGGCGATGCCTTTATAATTCACGGTGAGGAGGAAAAAAAAAAAAGCTGACATTTGCCGACAAGCGTCGGCTCTGCCCAGAGAAGCTGTGAGGCACGCGCACGCCGGCCAGTGCACTCAATTAGCGACATGCTCCGTGGAAGCCTTTCATCTGCTTTTATGTGCCGTGGACATGGCTCAGCATTTATTGTGCAACAGCCACAGAGGCGCATACACCCACCCAAGAACGCAAGAACACAATGCTCACATGGGCACACACAGTCCTGAGCTAGAAAGATGGAAATGTACTGATGCTTTCAATGTCGAACATCTATTTTATTGCAAAATTGCTTCACTGCTGCTTCACTGCTGCTGTTTGTTGTGTGGACATGTAATCTGTCCTCTTTCCAGGTCTCCATGGTACACCAAAGTCGCTCACCATTCTTCTCTGATTTATACTTTAACTCAAAAATGTATTTGCTCTATCTCTAAGGTCAGAATTTTAAACCTCTAAGAAATGGGAGGAATACTGAAGAGTAAATGAACAGTATGATAAAAATAATACATTCAAACCAGCCTGTATGCATATAAGTGCCTCAAAAAGTGGCACATATGTACTAATACATTTACAGTCTAATATCACTAATAGGGCTGTCAAAGTTAGTGCGATAATAAGGCGTTAACACAAATTTGTTTTAACGCCACTAATTTCTTTAATGAATTAATGCAACTTGTGATTTTCGTTCAATGGTACCTACCATATTATACTACATATTATGTTCATACTAGCTTATCAGGAAGAAGGTTAAATAACGCTCCAAACTTACGCTAAATTTTGACAAGGAAAAACTGGCATAGCCATTTTCAAAAGGGGTCCCTTGACCTCTGACCTCAAGATATGTGAATGTAAATGGGTTCTATGGGTACCCACGAGTCTCCCCTTTACAGACATGCCCACTTTATGATAATCACATGCAGTCTGGGTCACAGTCATAGTGAAGTCAGCACACTGACACACTGACAGCTGTTGTTGCCTGTTGGGCTGCAGTTTGCCATGTTATGATTTGAGCATATTTTGTTATGCTAAATGCAGTACCTGTGAGGGTTTCTGGACAATAGGTCATTGTTTTGTGTTGTTAATTCATTTCAAATGATAAATATAAACATAAATTTGCATAACGCAGCATATTTGCCCACTCCCATGTTGATTAGCGTATTAAATAAATTGAACAGATGAAAAATGTGTGATTCATTGCGACTAACAATGGAAAATCGTGATTAGATTAAAATTAATTTTAATCAATTTTAACAGCCCTAAGCAATAATAAGCTAATGCCTTGATTTACACAAGCCATATCTATTTTAATATTATTTATCCAAACCTTAGGTGTCCACTCCATACAGAATTAATCATTATAAGCATAATTTTTTTATGACTTTCCATTATTGAGACTGTCCATGAAATAGATTAACAGGCAATTTTTATAAAATCCAGAATAAACCACTGATGGATTTTGTTTCTATTAACTCACAATCTTGTTTGGCCTTGTGAATTCTCACAGAGGAGCTTTCTGTGGGACGGTCAGGGAAAGGTCCGCGTGATTAGAAACACTGTACACTTGCTTCACTACCCTCTTTTTACTCTCTACTGTAGTTTTACCACTTAATCACCTAACTGCCAGTTTAACACACACACACACACACACACACACACACACACACAGTCAATATTTAACAGACATAACTTTGATTTCAGTCTACTGAGAGGGATTTCTGTAACCCCCAGAGGAATATAAACCATAACAGTGATGAAATGAAAATCCTAAAAACATTTTAATTGATACATCTGTTATTCTGACAAGGCTGGCAGATGAGATTAGCGGACAGTGAGAAGTTTAATAAAAGCATGATTGCTTAAAATGATTCTGCCAAAAAAAAACGTATGATATCCGCTGTGATTCGGTTTGATCAAATTCTAACAGTGTTATTAGTCTGGCTTTCTTAAATTAGCAAATGAAATGTTGTTTAAGAGGTAAACAAGGAAACAACAGATTCAAAATTAGCTATGAGGTCCCCCGAATGACCAAGCAAAATTCATATTTCTTTTTAGGAAGCAAGAATTTGACTATTGCACATTGTTCAAGGATAGAAATTCAAAAGGGTAGTTGCAGAAGCAATCCATCCTCAAATGTGTATTTATTAAATTAATTATCAAGCAATCTCTTTGATCGCTTCATGGTTGTGTGCCTTTGCCAACCCGGCAAATTGCAGTCTGTCATCATTTCATCAATTTAGCCTATTAGACATTTGTGTGAAATTGTCATAATTAACATATGAATTATTGAGCTATGGACAAACCGTGACCACCAAAATCGAATCCCCCCCCAGACGTTCCCGAGATATCACATTCACGAGAATGTGACAGACGTGAGGTGCACCTTGACCTTTGACCTCCAAAATCAGATCAGTTCATCCTTGAGTCCAAGGGTCTTTCTCATACCATCCCCTACACTCTCTCCCTACGTACTTTCACTCCGTTTGCATGTTCACGTGGAGGGTGCACCATATTAAGTGCAATCCCAAATCAATTAGCAGGGAGTGGAAGTGGGTTATACAACTATCCAACAGCGAGCTTGCATCGATGCCGACTTACTGGCCACGTGCAACAGCGTTTTGTGTTCGTCATGGAACACGCTCCGTACAAATGTAAGTTCTGTGCAACTACTCGTACAAACGTAAACGGCTCAAATAAATTCATATTTAACAACTTAAGGTTACATTGTATTTAAGATAAAAATCTACCCTTGTCTAGTCTAGAAAATGGTAGATTTGATTGTAAAGTGTTGCATATGTACGGGGACTGTTGCAAAAACCAAGCTGCTCAGAGTTAAAAACAAAAGAAGTTGTTTGCAAAAAATGAAAAGAAATGCTACCACTGAAGCATGGTAGCAAGTTTTATTTTTTCATTTTTTAGTTTCTCTGTATATTGCATATTCTTTTTATCCTTAATACTGTGAACTTTTGCACATCTCCTCTTGACACAAAACCATGTTTACGAAACGTTACGACAGTTTCCATCCGAGAGAGGGAAGTTCGTCCCCGCTATATTTATACCCTACACCTCAAAGAAGGGTGCTTCAATCAGCTGTGAGTGTGACTACAAACTGAGTTCACTCCGTCACGGAGTGGGAGTGGGGACAGTCCGGTTTGAGAAAGGCCCCAAGTGGACGTTTGTGCCAAATTTGAAGAAACTCCCAGCAGGCGTACTGAGATATCACATTTATGAGAATGAACTGTTGACGACAGACAACCAGAAAATATGCCTCCGGTCATGGCTGATGCCGGCACGAAACATAATAAAAAATGAAAGATAGATCCCACAATTTACCAAAATTGACCAATGAATGAATCACATTAAAATAGTCCTAATAAACTACACAAACCTGATGCATACATGACCAAAACAGAAGCCTCCCCTGTCGCTGCATAACTTTAAAAACCTAGATGGTTCTGGGTTTTGGGGTCATCTTTATTTCCAACCACAGCCCATACGTCAACGCACACACAATGACACATAACTTTACAGCCACAATTAGCCCACTGATGACAGAGATCAGGTCAAACGTCCCTCTGCATCCTCACGCAGCACTAAGCATTTTGTCAGCACATGTCACAAAAACATACATTTAACATGACAGAGGCCTCCAACTTAAAGGTCAGAGGTTTCATCTCTGCCACTCAAAACTCCAAATGTGCCCTATTTAAGATGTATGGGGTCAGGAGGGAATAATATGCGCTAATTGTGATGCTAATTTTAATCAGACATTCGCCACTTACAACGATGTGACAGGACTAAAAACGAAAAAATATGATTCAAGGGGTGCTGTACACTATAAAGTAGTATTTTATTCCCAGTCATGAGCCGTAGCTTATGTTGCATTACTTTTTATTCCTCTCTCAGAAGGGACAACAACGTGTAAACAGTGAGTGAAGAGCTCTCCTGTATTCCCACCGTACTAAAGTGAGAGTCCTCAGTTCTCCTCATGGGCCTTTCAGGAAAACACTATGACAGTTCGTGCTGACTTCAGAGGCGCCCACCGCTCCTTTACCTATTTCATGGACTCTTGGAATCAGAAATTCAAGGATTAACTTTTTTTCACCCACAAAGCAAGTGGAAATTTTAATAAAAAAATAAACAAAAACACATATTCTCTGCTCAGTTTCCTGTGACAGAAAACAAAGCGTCTGTTATTGTACATGGGAACTGGTTTTAAGCCCACTGCTCACCAATTCAGTTGATTTATTTGCCCATGTTGTGTGGAGTGCTTAGTTTGTAGTTTGTGAATGTGCCTGCAATACATTTCTAAGCACACTGGCAAAAGTCTTTAGTTTTTGTGTAATTCCATCCGTGCAAAACTTTGGCTTAAACACTGGCAACATGGTTACTTAGGTTTGTTTGCGAAAGAAGTGGCATTAGTATGTGAAGCAGAAGCTGTGTTGGAATACTACAACTTGCAGACACTGACATGGTGGAGATATGCCAGTTTTTAGTCAAACTAACTGTACATTGTACATAAACATTAAGAGAACAATGTTCATCATAATGACAGACAATGTATGCAGCATGCAGAAGAAGAAATACATCTCTGCAGAGTAATGCATTTGCTCGTTGGCTAACTCAAGACACTACTAGTGTTTTTAAAGCTGCTATACTGGATGGATCAAATGAATTTTTGTAATGTGAATTAGTTGCTTGGAGTGATGAAGTTCCCTTCAGCTCTGCAAAGCATTTTAGTGTCTTTCAGCTCAATGTTTTGGTTTTCTGACCCATAAAATGTTTGGTTCACTCTCACCGTTCTCATCGGCATTGTTTTCAGATGCAACAGGCAGTTTTTTTCACCAAACATCTCAAAAAACCCATTGCACACTACCAGCCCAACACTTAGCAGTAGACAATGTTAGCAACTAGCTGTTGACATAACTGAGCAACTAGCAGCTAATGAGATGAGATAATGAGATATTTCCCAGGAGTTGGTATAGACCAAAAATGGAGCTAAAAGGAGAACGGATATTTGAGTCTAGGTGGTCAGAAACACAACTCCAAATGAATGATAATGTTGTTCCGTGTCTGCTGGATGTGTAAACAGCCAACTATTTGCAAACACGTAAGCCATATCAACCTAAAAGGTGATATGTCAGTGTTTACCATAGACTGTATAAGTGGACGTATAGTCATCATGACGTCACCTATTGGTTTTTGGACTGCCATTTTGAAGCCTCGAGTTCTGCATTTTGGCCGTCAACATCTTGTTTTTTGCAACCAGAAGTGACACGAGAGGGTGGTGCTAAATACAACAAAACGCTGAATAAGACATTTTTAAGCGACCAAAATGTTGAACGGAAAACACACTGTGAAAGGGTTAAAGATGTAAGACCAAAACACGGACAACGATGTGGTAGCGACCTGTCAGTCACAAGGTAGCAACGTCCGAAAGCATCCCCTGCTTTATGGTCTATTTGACTCTAAATGGGGACCATAATTTACTAAATGAACATCATGCTGTATTGAAGAAGACTTGAAACTAACGATTGAGATCATAAACTCATGTTTACAATGTTTACTGAGGTAACAAATCAAGTGAGAAGCAGGGTCATTTTTCTCATAGACTTCTATACAAGGACACTTCTTTTTGCATCCAGAGGAGTCGCCCCCTGCTGGCTGTTAGAAAGAATGCAAGTTTAAGGCACTTCTGCATTGGCTTCCCTTTCAGAAGCGGAGGTTGCCCACTGGCGTTTACACCTTGTTCGCGCTGCCCCCAAGTGGCCAAAATATCAATTAATGCAGGCCTACAAAAAAAAATGTATTCATTGAACAAAATAAATGAATAAAGTAAATAAATAAAGATACCCTCAGTGGTCTTGGGTTCTTTTAAGCTCTCGCAGTTTGGAGACACTGATCAGGCACCAGAATAAAAGAAGCATTTATTAAATCCACATAACGCACATGAACACTACACGTGTAATGTTGCATCCTCTTCCAAGCACACAAACAAAGCCACTGAAGAACGCCACAAAACAATCAATGGTCGCAATAATTAAGGGGCAGCTTTGGCAGAGCTTTTCCAATCCTGCGCATAAGTGATTTTGGTTAATGAGGGAGCGTTTACAGTAACAACACAGATGCAGTCAACCCCATCCAGGCACCCGGTGGCTGCCAATAAACACGGCCTGGCGCCCGTTTCCCCCATTGATCAGCAGGGCCGGTCGGGGTCATTGTGCGGGAGCGCCATCATAACTACAGGTCGCCTTTCATAAAGGCTTTGGAATCAAAGAGAGAGCAGAAGGTTTACAGAGCATTTTATGGGTGGCGAGTTAAGTCACAGTAGCTCTGATGACGATAATACCGTGGTGTTATGAGGAAGATTAAATTGCTCTAAAAATGTTTCTCTTTTGTGTCGATTCAAACTCAGGTTTCGTCTTGCCCTCATCATTCAGCACTGCTTGAGACAGTCAGAATTGCCTCTGCTCACTTGCTGTCTCGGCAGGGACATCTCTTTATGCAAACCTAATGGCCCATAATACATCTTAACCCAATCACTCCATTTCTACTTCAGACCATAGTCCTCTGAAAAGCCATTTCAAGTCATAATCCATTTTAGCCAAATCAATAACTCCTGGTAGAAGAGAGAACGTGGCCACTATACTCTCACTGAGTTGTCATTTAGACAGTTTGCTCCATCTGTCACCGTTGTCCGTTATCTGCCTCAGCTCTATTGTCTGCCACTTGATGTTATCTCATCGACAAGCACACGCACGAGAAGAAAATGCACAATTATGTCAGCAGCGCCGTGCTCCGTCGAATCGGCCTTCCAAGACAAAATCCCCCCTCAACATGCTGATTTTAATAACACACCACCTTGAACGCCGCTTGCTTTTTATTAACTCCAGTATGTTCACAGATCCGCTGCACACAAGATACTCTTTTCTTCAAATCAACATTCCTCGCAAAGCAATAAAAGATGTGATTTATTCACATCTACATGTGTTGACATTTGCTGTTACGACCGCATTACCACGGCAAATCGGAGATCTATTTGTTTTTCCCTCTCATTGAGCAGCGTGGCCTTAAAGCTGGAGGTTTTAGCTTCTCGTTTCATTTGTTCCAGATACTCCCGACTGACTGGCTGGCAGGCAGGCAGGCAGGCAGGCAGGGAAAACAGCTGAAAGATAATTGAAACTGTGTCATTAAACAATTTTTGATATTTGTGGGGAAAGGGGTTTATTTATCGTATTTACCGCAGTAGCGTTTCGGTGATGGATAATGTGGGTTTTGGCCGGTAGTGTGATGTACAGTATGAATTAATGGAGGTTGCGAGTGTCTCACAGAAATAATTGCCTTTGCCTGCAAATGCATGAAGCTTCGAGAAGAAATAGAGCTAATCTAATACTCGTTTTATAGGATACAGTATGTACACAGCCTCTGGTGGCGATGAGGACACTTCTTCATCTCCAACCATAAAAGCTTCCCTCATGTTGTTTAATATTTTGGCCAATATGTAATATATTTACTGTAATAAATCATAAAATGACCATGATATGTCATCACAGATTAAGGAAACAAGCTAAATTGAAATACTGACTTCTCCTTCTCCTCTCTCTTTGGAATTTAGATTTCGGTCCGGAACATCTGTTTTTGTTTTGGTCGGTGTGATCCCGTCCACTGCCCATTTTGACATGCTGTTGCCACAAATGAAACAAATTGGCACACAAACACATTGTTCTGCAGCCATGGAAGCAAGCAAACGAACTGAATCAACAGAGATAACCTTAACATTAGATTCTACCTGACCTGAAAAGCCTCGGCACATCTCTCTGTCGTCCGTGTGCAGCTTATCGAGGCAGCGAGTATTTGAGACACACAGCCGGTTATGTGATTCTGGCTACTGCTGGTGGCCAGAGGCTAACACGGTCGCGTCTAAAAGGTAACCCTCGAATTGTGAAAACGTGCGCTAAACTGCTATCAGTCACACCGGAGGAGCTGACGGGCCACGGTACCATATGTTTTGAATTTTGACTGCTGTTACCCCATTTTTAACGCTAGCTATCAGTGCTAGATATTGTTCCTTTAATTGCGATGTATTATGTGATGTTGTGATGTGGCATCTTGGCTCACTAGTAAATCATTTTTAAAGCAGATTTCATTCATAACTCTCAAAAATATATAGGACAATACAAGCCAAATTGCTAGCTCTGGGGTTGCTCCATGAGGTGACACAGCATCAAACCAGTTTAATGTGAAGTATCGCTGTGGCTGGAGCGACTTGATGCCCAATGATATCATTTGCGCCGCTTGACTGAACCTGCAAATAAAAGTCCCCACACCCCCACTAGCTCTCTTTAGCTGCATCTTCCAGAAGACACTGGCATGTGGTTAGTTGAAAAAATGGCCGCCTCTGCAGGCTCAGAAAGTCATCTTTAAGGATTACACAGACTGACAGATGTGTCGATATTTGTAAGGACATTTCCAATGGCATGTGGGTTTCCCATTTATCTTGAAAGAAGCAATATCAGCCCCAAAGATGAGTCTTCAGTGAAAGCTGTGTACCACTCAGAGATGCAACTGCTGATTTGTCAAATCAGTTTCGGAGTATTTTGACTGCAGGTAACAAGTTCCCTGGACTTTTGGACCTGACATTTTATTTATTGAGAAACCATTAACCCTCTGAGACCCACAATAGACCCATTCTTGCCTTTTTCAGGGGAGTACAGGGGGATTTAGGAGGAGACAGCAGGTCAACAGTATATGTCACATAGAAGTGGTGTAAAGCTGGGTGTAAAGCTCCTCATTTTGAGGAGCTGCTCAGCACGGTGTGTCAAGTTCCTCTAGTGGTAAATCAGAAATAAACATTAATTCATTCATTCATTCATTAAAATAAATTGTAAAAGTGTATAAAGATTTAGAACATTATGATGGTCATTCCCATGCTCACTTACGTCTCATAAGTTGTTGCAGCAATTATTGGGTTGATACCATTTGTTACACAGATTTGGTGCTAAATTTAACATTTTTTACCACTCGAGTATTGATAAATTGATCAATAATCCTTCCAAAATACCACATTAAGACACACAGACCTTGAGGAACACCGTAGAAAAAACATGCTGTGATATGATATCAAAAACTTTTGACATTTGGAGATTTCTGTAAGAGGGGCATTTTTTGGCGATTAGATGATAGACTTCTGTTTGGAAACTGCTAAAAAAAAAAACTTATTATCAATCTAGCTAGGAAAGCCATCCATCTTCTGAATGCCCAAAGTCTGTAGTTTGTGGCTGCAAAGTTTCATGAGGGTGTGATTATCCTAGAGGTCACTAGAGGTCATTTTTTACAGTGAGGTCAAAGTTTAAAAAGTGATCTCAATAAATGAAATGGCTACTATAGGGACTAACATCTTCACACATTAAACTTGGCCTCAATGAATCCACCATCAGTCTCAGCTTTACAGTGATACCCAATTTATGTAATAACTAGACTGTTTAGGGACCCCAGCATTCAGAAATCTTCAAACACATCATTTTTAGAATATGCAAAAATAACACATAAATACTGCATTCAAAAACAATTCAGCTCTGAAATATATCCTTTATCAAGCTCCTCATATTTTATTTTTTTGTCACTGTAAGGAGGGTATTAACTCAACTCCGCTGAAGCTGTACTCTGTGCTAGTATTGTGTTGAACTGCATGATGTGTTTAATATGTTGTCCACTTGAACAGTTGTCCATTTGAATATATGAAAGGTGAACAAAACATTAAAAGACCTCCATGAAAGACTATTCACTGCTTTTTTTTCTCTTCATCCCTGCATAATTGGCCGTTAAAGGGTCAGTTCACCAAATCGCACAAAACATATTTTCCCCACATACTCCTTGTGGTCTAGCTGCGCAGATAGTTTTCCTTTTATTTGCCGAGGTTTTATGGTATCCGCTGCTCAGACTAATACCTCACCTCAGAATAATAGGGGTGAATGGAATTCGGTTTGCGGCGCTCAAGAAATTGATAATGAAATTAGAAAAACTCAGCAGCTATGTACCTCTCCAAAACAATCCCTGGGTTCCTCCGGTTTATCTACAGACCTCGCTGTGAACTGTTTTAATTTAAACTATTTTCTCCTGAAAACATAGTCCCCATTAAACTGTTTACAGCAACGTCTGTAGACACACAAACAATAAAAGCCAGCTGTGTACTGTTTATCTCTACATTTTCCTTGAAGCAAGACTATGTAATGTTTGGGGAAAAAGAAGCACATTCTTCTTTTTACAAATACAAAGTTGGATTCATAAATAATAAACACACCCAGTAGCTTATGGTGGCTAATGTTCGCTGATGCTAGCAGGATATCATTGTGCAGCTGACATTCCTGAGTCAGTTTGCTGACTTTATGACCGCGATTTAGCAAGTCGCAGATAAACATTTCAGTGGTTTTATCACACTAATAAAGAAGATATCCGCATACTTACATCTATGCAGTGTACACTTTATTTGAGCTTTCGGTGTAATACACCGAATCCCAGCATCATTTATCACAAGAATACAACAAGACGTAAACACACAGTACCTCACCAGGAGCCATGTTTATTGCTTGTAGTCCCAAAAGGCTTTTTGAGCAAGAAAAGCACAGGTGTGAGTAATAACATTAACAATGGCTCCGTTCCATGAACTGTCTCAGTAAGCAGCTCCAATGAGCCAGCATGTATAGGTCTACCAGGACCCTGGAACTGGCACGCCTAAATTATTAATTCATTATTAGTTACACCTGTGCTTTTCCGGCTATGACTATGTCTAAATATCTGCCGTGAAAGAGATCTACTGTATTCCCGCCGCTCTGACGATGTCTTTAAAGAGTAAAGGAGAGTAACAGCAGGCTGAAAAGCAGTGCTTTGCTGCCCTTTCTGGTTGAAACTTTCAAGTCTGTTCGACTTCAAAGAGCATGGACTGTAGAAGTGGACATAGCCGACGTGACTTCCCTCATTGTTTTGTGGTCTGCCGTTTTGAAGCCTTGAGTGCGGCATTTTGGCCGTCGCCATGTTGTTTTTTTGCAACCAGTAGTGACACGAGAGGGCGACAAAGCCTGCATAGGGAAGAGGTCAGGGTGGATGGACGAGTCAAACAAACAAGGGACTTTCACCCAGGAGACTGCTGTTTGTGTCGCGTTATAGTTATTTTACATTACTTCTGTACGTAACGCCACCTACGTAAGTTATGTAACAACCATAATTATTTTACGTAACAAACGTAGTTACTTTTTAACCCAAACCACGATCTTTTCTTAAACCTAACCAAGTAGTTTTGTTGCATAACAGGTCCTGCACTGCAACGGCACACAGGTCGCTCATGTTGCTGGACATTCGTAGGGAGAACGCACGAAAAATGAAAAACACTTACTTTTCGTAAGATGTATGTATGAGGATACAAAGCAGTTCGTATTCCCTACTGCTCTGATTCACGCACCTGACTGGCTTCTTCCCCATGGCAACGGCAGGTGAGGCTTATGGGTATGATAGTATTTCATCCCGTTCTCATTAACCATGGCGTCAAAGATCGAGACTTTGTCACGGCCATCTGTGTCCGGTACCGCCGCACAAGGCACCCTTTAGCGCCTGTATGAAACGTACCGGGCGTTTCATTAACTTTATTGTAAACCCATCCGCGAAAGCACACCAGGAATGTGGTGATGTAATTTAAAGAGCAAAAACACTCACACCGGGCGGGCGGGGGCACAAGACCTTCATCCAGGAAACTGCGGTTCGTGTCCCATGCATAATGTTATCAATCAGCTGTTCATTCGTGTCCCGTGTTCACAACAATCATTGTCATTTTCACTGTACAAACGTAGTAGCTTTAAGCCCAACCATGTAGTTTCCTAAACCTAACTATAGTGGTTTTGATGCCGAAACCTAACGTGACGCCAAGGGGGCGTGACGCCAATGGGCTGACAAAGCGGCGGTATGTGATGAGTTGAGATGAGTAAGTGTTGAGTATTTACAGCCATGCCAAAGTGACAAACATGATTTCTCAGAGGCAAAATTAAAATAATTAAAACTGGTGGCCTTAACATACACCTGTAAACAATCTGTTACATTAAGCTGGAGAGTCCTGCTATTTCTACATTAAGAAACATTGAAGATATTATAACAAAATACTCTATCATCTCCCAATGTGAAAAGGTTACGATGTCCTTCTTTCGGTTTCTTTTTATCCCTAGCAGAAAATGTGTTTTCTTCTAAACTCTTGCACTATACTGTTTATTCATAACAGCATAAACAACCTCACAGAATCCCCCATGATTGAAGCAGCGCTCCCGGTGACACCAGATCCTGGGCTTATTTCTTTATCTGGATAACTCAGAGTATAGAACATGGCAGGGGACGACAGCCGGCCCTCTGTCTTTATACGCAGTGTAAACCTCAGTCTTAAGGGGTTGTTGTTGATTCCAGAACTGACAGGCATGAAAGAAGGGATTTAAGATGTTGACCCAAACATCTCTCCACCTGGCTTTGAAGCCTGCGAGTAAGGCCCGGTATCACGCTGTCCCACCACCTTGCTTTGTGCTGTAAAGCTTCCCGCGCAGCTCCCAGTCAAAGACATATCCTCGGGTTCAACTGTGACATATTTTCCTCCTGCTCGTCTACTCTCGTTACGATTCCCAGTGTGGTTCAATGGTGCAGCTGCTGATAGGATAAACAGGCCAAATACTGCCCAAAACACACAGACCATTAAATTCCCCCCCGTGGCTACCTCACCATGAAAACTTCAAACACCGGCCAGAAAACACACAGGTCACCGCTTGGCCAAAGCAGGACTTCAATTAGGCAAAAACAACGGGTGCTAGTTCAGGCTACTACTGGCTCGAGGAGACATTCCCACCCACGCAGCAGCGTTATCTCTCCCACTACAGACATGCATGCATCGCCCGGGGCTCCCCAGAAGACACACAGTTGGCACTGGGCGTTCTTGTTTAATTATAGCTCTTCAGAGTAATGCTGCACATTACCTTAATTTTCCCTCATTAATGATAGTCATAAAGCATCCCTCGGCTTCCTCCCGCTACCCTGCTCTCAGTTTGTTGATTTTATTAGTCAAACACGAGGCACGCAAGTGGAATGATAGCTGCGGGGCATCTGCTGAAGCAAAGCATGGAGTTGGCAGGGCAGAAGCTGAGGCACCTTGACAGCTAAGGTGTTTGTGGCAGAGTAGTTTGACAATGTGAGAGTCGGTTAGAGGAAGAAGACGCTATAATTTAAAAGTCCCACTCCAGAAAACGAAACAACCAAGAGTTCACTGACTCTATCAGCTCTGTAGTGGGTACCCATAGAACCCATTTTCATTCACATATCTTGAGGTCAGCGGTCAAGGGACCCCTTTGAAATTGGCCATGACAGTTTTTCCTCACCAAAATGTAAAGTTTGGAGCGTTATTTAGCCTCTTTCATAGCATAAAAGCATAAAAAAAATATATGCTCAAATCATAACATGGCAAACTCAAACCAAACAGACAACAACAGCTGCAGTGTGTCAGTGTGCTGACTTGACTATGACTTGCCCAAACTGCATGTGATTATCATAAAGTGGGCATGTCTGTAAAGGGAAGACTCGGGGGTACCCATAAAACCCATTTACATTCACATATCTTGAGGTCAGAGGTCAAGGGACCCCTTTGAAAATGGCTATGCCAGTTTTTTCTCGCCAAAATTTAGCGTAAGTTTGGAGCGTTATTTATCCCCCTATCGCAACAAGCTAGTATGACATGTTTGGTACCAATGGATTCCTTAGGTTTTCTAGTTTCATATGATGCCAGTATCTTCACTCTACTTTTAAAACTGAGCCCGTTAGTTGGCGTTATTACGTTAAATAAATTAGTGGCAAAACAAATTTGCATTAACGCGTTATCTTTGACAGCCCTATTAGTGATATAAGATTGTAAATATATTAGTACATGTGCCACTTTTTGAGGTTGTTATATGCATACAGGCTGGTTTGAATACATTTTGTATTGTTGTTTTCATCATACTGTGCATTTGCTCCTCAGTATTACTCCCATTTTATTGAGGTTTAAGCTAAATTGTTGCCCTTAAAACAGCAGTTGAGAGCAAATAACACATATTTGAGAAAGAAATTAGTGGCGTCAAAACAAATTTGCGTTAACGCGTTATTATCGCATTAACTTTTGACAGCCCTATTTCGAATAAATTTCTTTTACAGCTCTAATAATTATAGTCTGGAATACATGGTCCAAAGTTTCACCTCAGTAACAGTAAACACATACATTGTCTCAGTAATGAGCTCAACACAGCAACAACTCTGTGGAAATACAAAAACAGTGAAAGTGGTTCCAAGAGGATTTTTCATTTCATTTAACTTCAGCTTTCAATCATCAGCAGCTTTCTCTTTTTCCATTACATTCACACGACTGACTAAAGAGGTTCTCCAGATCGAGCCTCGTCTTCAAGGGGTCTGTAAAAAGATGTCAAAATATCATCTTCCAGCAGGAAGTGTGCAAAGCCGCCTGTGCCGGCACTCTGAGACAGCACAGTCGCTCTCCCTGACTTAACCTTTTTTCATCGTGTTCCAGAAACAGGAGAAAGCTTCCACTGACAGTAAGTAAATATAAGCCAATTGCTTTTCACTTTGGTAGGAGGAGGTGGGGGCAACTCAAAAGAGGTTTGTGTAAATGGAGTATGGTGTGCAGAATGCAAGGAGAAAAATGACTGTGTCACCGCGGTGCATCACCCAGAGCATCAAAAGGGCTGGACTACTGAGACGTAGTGCAGCGGGGCCTGAGGCTACGGCCTCCCCTCGAGGGGCGACTCTTCTCCCGGACTTGCCTGCTTGACATGGAGATATAATCTGTATCCCGGGGAGAAACAGAGGAGAAAGCAAATTTTGTTTTCCCAACAAGACCTTGGCACGGAGTCAAACAAACATGTTTGAATGCATGAGTTCCACTTCCACAGGAGATAATGTGCAGGCACTCACTGAAGATAACGTAGTATAACGATGTAAAAGGAAAAGGCTAAAACTGAATCTCCACACTGAGGAATACTATAAATTTAGAAACCTCGTGGAGTGTACAGGGGAGGGGAGAAAGAAGCACAGAGGATGGGGAGTCTGAACTAACTACGAGTTGTTGTGGTGTCCTGGAGGCACCTGCGCAAGAACACAAACAAGATGTAGTACAGGTCACGAGCCTTGAGGGAACTCCACCAGCATTTCTCAACAATTAAAGCCCCCAATGCATGAAAAAGTGAAGACGGGGGAGAGAGAAAAAACAAGAAGGGAGGGGAATAGAGGCACAGAAGCAGGGCCCAGTTAAATAACTAAAACGCCTGCCTGTCCAAATCCCTCACCACAGGGACTATTAAAAATGTCTGTGAAAGGAGAGCAAAGCAGAGTGGTGGACAGGCAGGGAGGAACTGGACGGGGTGATGATGCAGAAGAATCCAAGAACTGTTCAGTATCAGCATCACAATAAAAGACTATTTATAATGCTCTCTGAGTTCACTCAGGGAGAGAAGTGTTGCCAGAGGGGAAAAAACGGACATAGATTTGATATTTTTCCATATGGCGATGGGCTCTGACAGTCTCTCGCACCATGTCTCCTCGGCACGGTCTAATCACTTGTTATCTTGACACTTCACTGAACTCGGAGATGATACCACTCCTCAGTGTTCGCTGATGAGCGGCCCGTATTCAAAGCGATGGGTCATCCAATTAAAGAGAACCTAGACAAGGTCATCCGCACCTGTACATACAGAATGAAGACCCGCGGATCTGAAGGCATGGGGTGTCAGTTCCTTTGTGAGGTTTACAAAAGAGCAACATGGAACTTCAAAGTTATTTTGATATCGGAAACCATACCAGGAATAGTAATTTCAGTGACGTGCCGATCCTTTGATGTTTTTTTTTTCTTATTCTCCTTCAATGTAATGAGAATCTGAAAAATATTCCACCGGCACTGTTCAAAACGCCCCTGTGGTGCTGATTCTGTTCCTTTAAGAAAAACCTGACAGCTATAGAGACAAACCCCCACCATGGGCTTTCTTAAAGGGATAGTTTGGCTGCTTTGAGGTGGGGTTGTATGAGGTACTGGACTGGTCTGGAAAAAACCATGTTGCCTCTGTGTCCTCAGATGCTCCTAATGGCATCTGTAAGATTTCACAGACCGGATGAAAGCAACCGATCAGAGCCGAGCTGGAGTCTGCCGTCTCTGAGCAGCTGTCAATCACTCACAAACTCCGAAATAATAATTGTTGCATTTCCATTAGCTTAGAATGAGCTCTTCATATCTACATAAGGAGTGAGTCCTCCTTACTGAGCCGGCTGCTTCTACAGTAGCCCAGAAATGACAAACCAAACACTGTGTTAACTCTTCCTGCTTGGGCCGGAGTTGATAACGTTATACTCACGTTGGAGTTAACCTCCGTCACTCCACTAAGCCACCTGGAAAAAAAGACACGGGAAACCTCTGTTGGTCTCGAGGAGCTGCAGCATTTATTTACACAAACTGCCACTTCCACTTCATTCACTTGATATTCTCAAAGCTAAACTAACTCTGTCTTCTGCTCCACTAGCTCACTTATTCACTAACAGACATTCGCCACCACTCTCTCTCTCTCTCGCTTCACCACTCACTTCCCTAGTACACACACACGATCTGCTATTCTCCAAATGACCTAAGCTTACGACAGCTGGTTCTAGAGAGGGCCATTCACATTTTCACATCAGCCACCGTAGTTCTTCTACACACTTGGCACACGGGAGAAGTTTAAATTGGTTGCAATCTGCAACCTCACCACTAGATGTCACTAAATCCAATACACTGCACCTTTAAATGGTGAAAACAAAAATGGTTCCATCCTCGGAGATGTATAGCCTGACTCCAGACCTCTGAATTGCTGCCAGTGTTTCCTCATCTTTTTTTCAGTTATTCAAATAGTGCAGAATTGATCTAATAAAATAAAACAAAATCACATTTCAGTCTAACTATCAGGTTATAGAATGGAGACTGAATGAATGCTTGATGGTAAAGTCATGAGACTCAAAGGGAGAAGAAAAAGCTAGCTGTGCTCTCTATAAACATAAGACCTTTATTATAATGTGTCAGAGCTAAAACTGTTGTTACATCTAACCCCATTCTTTCCTACAGCGACGTTTGAGGTAAACTAGACTGAGAGCGTATTTCATAGCACCTACGAGCTCCTCTCACGCACACGGTCAAGATAAAGGTTACTGAATATTGAATTACAGGAGGACAGAATTTAAACAAATGAATAAATAAAGAGTTTGCATTTCAGTGGAGGGTTGATGGCACAAAGTCAGACAAAAGTAAGTACCTGGTTCTAAAATCGAATGATATAACACTTTGTCTGAGACAGCGTACCCCGGGGATCAAATCGGCCTCATTCTCCACCCTGAAATATCAAACCATCGCACCATGTCCACTTCTCAAGCCGTTACCTGAACTGTTAGTGTGGAGGGGAAATTTGCAGCGACTAAAAGTCTACAATCTTTGGAGATTGCTACCACGTTTACCATGAGAATTGTACGAAGCAACTTTCTCCTTCTCTGACATTTCAGTGAGAAGAGTCGCGAGGGAGAAACAAAACACAGGCCTGAAAATGATTCATTGAAATTGAATCTGAGTAAAGTGTGTTTTTCAGGGCTTTCTAGCTTTGACAATGACAAGGAGACACTGCAGAGAAAATAACAATACAAACTCGCTACATGACCTTATAATCTAGTGCTCGAGAAGACAAACAGAACTTTATCTATATACCCAAATCCAATTAAAGTGGGAACAGGATAGGCGCCCGAGACACGTTTGTATCTACAGATTCAATCTGCGCTGCTTTTCAGAAGCAACAAAGGATTATTACTTTATTTGATTGGGACAATTATTGTAACGATCAGCTTTCCACCTGCCAGACATTTTGACTGTCGGTGCAATTTTCCGCACCCCATCTGAAGACGAGAACACAGATCCAGAGGCAGAAACTCTCATTTTCTCTCTCACACCTGCACAGCTCTTGCAAAGCCAGTCAGGAAAAAAAAAAGGCATCCATGTGACCAGTGTTTGGTCAACAGGTCCCTAGACTAGACTGGCTGCATGCTCAACACACACACACCCAAACAAACAAGGTCTTGCACCTGTGCCTTCTTGAACACATAAGCTAATACCCCTGGCTCAGGAAAAGCAACGAGACCCATGAATCTTTAGAAAAACCCAAACTGCTTACTCCCATTCATTACAGCAATACCCCAGGCGTCCTCTTCCTGCCCATTTGTCTCCACGGTGTCAGGGCCACGGGCTTTCCTCCGCTCAGCCCAGCGCAGAGTCTACAACCTGCCGATCTCCACAGGTCCAAAGGAGAAGCACCAGTAATAAAGTTAAACAACCAGCAGATTGGGCAAGGACACAGCTAAGGCACTGCCGACTGCCTATGAGCACAATAATTTATGATGATTTGCACATATGCTCCTTTAAAAAAAGATCCTGCAGTACGTGAATACATTGTCAGTACTCAGGCACTCCATAAACACTAGACAGGTAATCATTTTGGCTGGATCCCTTGTTAATACTGCTTCCACATTTGGGTTACTGCAATATGAACACATTAAATTTCTGTAATGGCACCATTACACAGTTTCCATTAATTGAGTTTGCATAGGATTAACTGCTTTATTTTCAAAATGACTATGCACTTACAGCAGAGGAAAAGACAACCATCTAGTCCAGGAGTATATTGTATATGTATGTATGTACATATACCATAGACTGTATATGAGAAGTGGACATAGTCACAGTGACACCCATTGGTTTGTGGACTGCCGTTTTGAAGCCTTGAATTCTGCATTTTTTTACTTTTTAGGCAACCAAAATGTCATTATTAACCTCCATGAACTGAAAAAATACCCTGCTTTATGGTCTATTTTACCCGAAATGGAACCATAATTTACTAAATGAACATCTTGCTGCATTGCAGAAGACTTGAAACTACTGATTGAGTTAAAGGCACTTCTGCATTGGCTTCACTTCAGACCCTGAGGTTGCCCACTGGTTAAAATTAGATTTTAACACAAAGCAAGACTGGGCCATAACATTAAGCAATGATGAATAACCTGCTTCAGTTGATATTGGACTTAACTGATGCAAATACCCACGAATATACAACTGACTAATTAATCAAATTTTTTAGGTGATTATACATTAAAGAAAACATACTTATTAATATTGTATTCCATTTCTGCCATTACTGTTCCACACTGGTCCTTTAATAAATGAACACCATGTTGTATTAAAGACTTGAAACTAGCAATTGAGACTATAAACTTGTGTTTACAATGTTTACTGAGGTAATAAATCGGGTGAGAAGTAGGCTCATTTTCTCATAGACTTCTATACAATTAGACTTCTTTTTGCAACCAGAGGAGTCGCCCCCTGCTGGCTGTTAGAAAGAACGCAAGTTTAAGGCACTTCCGCATTGGCTTCACTTTTCAGTCCCGGAGGTTGCCACTGGCATGAACACATTAGTTTATGACATGTAATATGGGAGACAATATTGGCATATTCATAAAAAATATGCATGTGATATTAACCCATAGTTGTTATTGAGCAAGCCCCTGGTACACCCTCATACACTGCATATTAGCTCTTGGTCGTAATTCCTTAACCTCCTCCTGTTGATGAGTTTCAAATAAAACCAAAAGCTTTAAACCTTCAAAGCACCTTTTATGTGAAGTGTTGGATGCCAACATGAAGTACAGTTGATCAAACAGAGGTGTCTAATCTTGAAAAGATGGAAGCAGCTGCCAAGGCTCAAGATCAACGCGGACCAGGCACCATTGAGAATTACAACGTGCTTTAGGTGCTCAATCTTATGGGCGACTGCGTTTAGAATGAAATTGATGTCATTCTTTAAGGCCGACGTGTAAACTTACAAATGATATTTCCCCACGCTGAGACGGAAAATGTCAAACCCATTAACACCTCAGTAAAATAGATGAGCATACCGGCGTAGCAATCAAAGGCTCAACAGTGTGGCATCTGTTGATACCACAGCAGCAATGTGTATGGTTTACCAAGTCTAGTGTAACCTGTAGGGCAACAGGCACGGTCTCTTCAAAAAGGTATTTGAAAAATGATTTGAATACTCTGGCACAGCATAGGCAGTGGTGTTAAGGTTAAATTCCACATTTTATCGAACATCATATAAATGTCAGAACTGATGTTTAACCAAGCGTACAAGGACCATCCACAGAAAATGATGTGATATCCTTCTTAAACCAACCTTAATAGCACTTGAAATGCCAAAATCCATCCGGCTGTACAAATGAAATGTGATTGAATACATTTATTAAACATCATGTGTAGTCAATAAAGATTCAGTGTAATTAGTAACTGCAATTGAATCCCATTATATCTCATTTATTGTTGGACACCTATTGACCCCCCACCTATCTCTTAACGCTTAGTGCTTTTCTGTATGGACCATAAACTGTATTTGAGAAATGGACATAGTCACAGTGACGTCACCCATTGGGTTGTGGACTGCCGCTTTGAGGCCTCGAGTGCGGTATTTGGGCTTACGCCATCTTGTTTTTTTGCAACCAGAAGTGACACGAGAGGGTGGAGCCAGGTGCAACCAAATGCTGAATAACATCTTTTTAGGCAACCAAAAAGGTTATAATTAACTTTCATGAACAGAAAAACGCCCTGTTTTAAGTTCTAAGACAAAAACACGGACAACTCCCAGACCGGACAACGCCGTGGTAGTGACCTGTCAATCACAAGGTAGCCACGCCCTAAAGCATACCCTGCTTTATGGTCTATTTGACTCTAAATGGGACCATAATTTACTAAATGAACATCATGCTGTATTGCAGAAGACTTGAAACTAGTGATTGAGACCATATACTCATGTTTACAATGTTTACTGAGGTAATAAATCAAGTGAGACGTCATTTTCTCATTGACTTCTATACAATCAGACTTCTTTTTGCAACCAGAGGAGTCGCCCCCTGCTGGCTGTTAGAAAGAATGCAAGTTTAAGGCACTTCTGCATTGGCTTCACTTCTCAGACCCGTAGGTTGCCCACTGTTATGTACCTCGTTACCTCCAAGTTCCAAGTGCACACAAAGACCCAGAAACCAATCCTTACTTCTATGTTGGATTAAAGCTAATAGGCCCCAGATTTATATCAGGTCAAAGGAATATGCACCTTGAGAGCTTAATATAAACAAAAATAAGGTTAAAACTACATTTTGACACAGCAAGACTGTACCATAAGATAAAGTAATGATGAATAACCTGCTTCAGTTAACTGATGCAAATACCTACAACTGACCAAATGACCAAAACCCACTGATTCACAGTGAACCTGGGCTTTTTGGTGCCCATGTTGGTTCTTGTCTATCCAGCCTTGTAGCTGCAGTGGGTTTGGTATTCAAGTTCATACCTGTCTCGTGTATCCACGGAGGTCCTTGAATCGCTTTGTCAGATACTTCATCTGTGATCACCCTACTAAGGAGCAGTTGCCCCTGACAACACAGCTCCAAGGATGGATCCCCCTCCTCCTCCACAATGATGGGAAATCTGAAATTGCATAAAAACCTAGAGAATTAAGTTGAATAGACAAGAGCAAGACTGCAAATGCATACCCCAAATAAACAGATTTTTACAAGGACTCAGCACGACACTGACATCCATATTTAATTGTTGATGGATGACTCATCATTCGCAGGGTTGTCACATTTTTGAGTGATCATGAAGTGCTTTATGGCAAAGGAAACGATAAGATGTCAAAACTAGTTACCCATCAGCAAAAGGCTAAAAACAAGAAAGCAAACTAATTTAAAAGTGTCACACTGAGCCGGGAGAACACAATGAGCTGAGTTACACAATGACAAAAACAAGTTTAGCTTAGCACATTAATCAGAGTGACTTCAGAGAATCTTAAAAAGGAAAAGGGGCAACCCTGCTGGGATCTTCAGTCAAAGCACACAAGTGAAGATATTTCATTTGTTTACTGTCAAAAATGTAATAACAGAAAAATATAATGCAATTATCCCCTGGATACATATTAATTCTTGACATCTGACACAGGTTTTTGGTTATCTGACAACCAGAAATTAATAAGACTTTTGGTCCAAACATGAGTTTACATTTTCAGTATGCTGTAGATGGAGATGGGATGGAAATAAACAAACCATGACCCCAGCAGAGTGCCATCACACAGAATATATTCTGATTTTGACCATGTTGTGTGACAATGCCATTTAGCCATGCTAACAACTATTCCCGAGACGAGCGTAGTTCAGCCCAGTTAGTCGGCCAATCTTGTCTAGCAAGTGCAAAATCAATTATAAATGCATTACAATCTAATTTTTCACTAAACTAGAGCTGCGTAATCGGCTTAATCAGAATAACAAAACAGGTGTGAGGAATTGAATTATCAAAGCGACTTCGTTTGAGTTGAGGCTTGATCAATAGGTAGTCTTCCTGTTTCAAAGGGAAGGTTAGGGGATGTCAGAAAATAACTCGCTAGACCTGACTCCCAGGGGAAACCGATGTACCCTGGCAGAGGTACAACCTTTTTTTCTCAGCGGCGCCATGTAAACTGTTTCACTTCAGATGGCTAAAGAGCCACCGGGTCCTATGAGACCCTTTCTGCTGTTGCTGCATATTGACTGGGAGTTTGAGGCAGGCAACCTTTGACACTACCTACAATGACTGACTAGTGGTGTTATAAAACAAGGGTTCTCAAACTTTTTGGGGACAGGGACACCTTTCAAGGGAAAAACTTTTCCAAGAACTCCCTCATAATCGTAACACCGATTAAGATCACTACCATATGTACTCTTACATGCCACTGAAATACTGTTTGTATTCTAAAACTTTCAAACTTAAATACTTCAGACTGGTTTCATAGTGATAAACAGAAACATTTCAATTTGAATCAAGAGAAGAGGAGGTGAAGAGGAGAGGAAACGGGGATGAAGAGGAGGCGATAAGATAAAACCCGGAAAAAACAGGCCCCGGTTCTTCACATTAAAAGCAGTCTACAGGCTGATAGAAGAAACCCAGAAAGTCGCAGAAAGTGTCATTTAGGTTAGGTTACAACCGGTTCACACATTGGAAATAAAAAATGATTTGTGTAAAAAGTTACATTCTGTCCCTTTAATTATAATGAACTTTTTGCTGTGTGTCACAGCGTTGTATATCAGAGTTTCTCTTGACCTAAAGCTAAAGTTGGCAGGAGTAATGGACACAGTGTGCTCGTTATATATTGGTGCAAATTGTCCACATCTGCAGATATGTCTCTTTTAATGATACAGCACGGCAAATTATTTAGCGGACCCCCACTTTGAGAATCACTGTTCTAAAAGATCTATAGCTGTACTGCAACATCTCGCAGAGAAAGCACATTAATAGTTAAAATAACCAAACAGTGCCAGCAGGGAGATGTATATAGGGAGGCGATCACAGGCACAAACTCACATCAATAATATCTCCAAGCATGGCTGGCAAAATAAAATAAATAAGTAAAACTTACCTTTCCGTACCATTTAAAAGACAGGTCTAATCCATCTCGGCACACTACAGGCAACAGATGCAGCGCTCAGCAGAAACGAGATGTTATCACGAGAGAAATGGGGAGGTGCAGCCGCACTGATGTTCTGCTTTAATACAACATGAAAGTCTGGTTTGCAGGGGAGTCTGTTGCACATCTGAGCAAAACCAGAGGAGATAGAGGCCATTGTGCGCCAGGCCGCGGATAAATCCTCTACACAAAAAGTGCAACTCCTAAAAAAAAAAAAAAAAAGTCTACATGTTTTTGTTTGCTTTCAATTTGCACAGGTTAGGATCAGCAGCTGTGAGGGATAGTTGTGTCAGCTCCACAGATTTACGATTATGTACTTCAATTAATACAAATAAGACAATAATAAAACACTAACTTGATTACAAACATCTTTATTATCACAGTTATCACAAAGAAAACGAAAAATACAGAACACAAAACAGTTCCGGGCATTGAAAAAATAATAAGATACAATAATATTGTATCTACTTAAATAGACTGCAGTACATTTCCCACTTAGGTCTGCACTGTGCATGTGTATATGTGCTTATGTTTGCAAGTATGTGAGAGACGGAGCACAAAAAAAAAAGAGAGTGGGAGAGTAAACGGTCTTATCAGGGATGTGCAGGTCCAGCCTAGCTGTTTTTGAGTGCACGTCAGAAAAGTGAAAAGCGTGCTAGCTGCTGTACTCGTCCTGGGCTTAAAGCAGCCACCACCCACACATGACCACAGTCCAGGAACAACTGGCTGACTTAAAGACAGACACGCTGATGATTTTCTTTTGTGGCTTACTGACCCACTCTCTGTTCTGCTTCCCCAAATAACAAAAAGAAAGAAAAAAAAGTTGTGTCCGTTATTTTCACAAACAAAACAGAATCATGTCGCCTGTCATTATTTCACAAAGGACAGGTGAATAGTCATAAGTACTTTAAAGGTAACTCATTCACAGGAAGTAAAATAAACAAAAAGCGCTTTGTAAGCAAAACGTTGTCGTACATTAAGAGCGTTTTTTGAATACACAGAAAAAAGCAAACTTGCAAAATGAGCAAAAGAATACTTTGCAGAGATCAGAAGTTCCTACTGAACAGCCAGTTTCCTTATGTTCATGATCAACCTCTGGATGTAGTCCCTGTGGTTAACGGGCTTCACTTCCATCACTGTAGCCTTGATCCTGGATTCATCCTGTTAAACACACAATAAGAAAAATCATTCAATATGACATATAAACCAGACCGGCAAATTCTGACACACAGCTTTCAGTGTGTGGCCGCCAAACAAAGATTACGTAGTTAAATAATTTAGGAACTACACACTATTTTTTTTCCACTGTACACATAGATTCTTGTCGGCATATGATGTTAATACAGGTGATTTTTCCAACAAAATTCCTATTGTGTTTAAAACTAGCTTGTATAAATCTGCCTGGATTTAACATACTCAAGACTCCAAGGTGCATTACATATGTTAACACACACCATCCATCAGAGCCCGACCGATTTTATCGGCTGATATTAGCTTATCACAGATATATCGGTATCAGTGTACTGTATATGTTGTCAGATTTTCGCAGATATTTACAGAATATATTGCGGAAAAAGTCATTTAGAAATGTTGTCATCACAGTTTGTTCAGCAGAGCATGCTCCGACTTACAATACTGTGGCAAAACAATTTGTGAAATACATAGCTGGAAAGTTAATAAAACAAAATAGGGGTTGGCTTGGCCACTATTCTGTCTTTCAGAGGTTGTAGCGGGCTCAGTCTTAAATCTAGAGTGAAGATACTGGTATCATATGAAACTAGAAAAACCTAAAGGAATCATGTCATGTCATGTTAGTTTGTCAGGATGAACGCTAAATAATACTCCAAAGTTGCGCTAAATTTTGGCGAGGAAAAACAGGCATGGCCATTTTCAAAAGGTGTCCCTTGACCTCTGACCTCAAGATATGTGAATGAAAACTGAGATGAGCAGAGTGAAAACTGTATCTTATTAGATAAATCAGACTGTGACCAACTGCATACTAAAAAATCGAATAAATCACAATATATCTTATCGCAATACTCAGCATATCGCAAAATATTTAAAATCGCAATAAGATCGTATCGTGACTTAAGTATTGCAATAATCTATCATGGAGCCTCTGGTGATTCCCACCCCTAATAAACAATGACCCCATCATTTTCCCTTTTCAATATAATTAATATAATACTGTCCATGACAACCTTTGTGTCACTCATTCTCAGTCCCGCCATGTGTCTTGCTGACGCCCCGACTGCACACAGGTCGCACATTATGCCTGACTTCCATCAACATACCGACTGCGACACATAGGCGGATTACACACTCTGGATCATCGATACTACATGCCATTCAATATGGCTACAGCGGAAAAACGTATTTGGGAAGAGCGCACATGCGGCCGAAGTAAACAATCTACGACGCATGCCGAGAGTTCAAGAAATGGTCGCTCATTTTCTCTTTTTTGTTCCTCTTGTTTTCTGAGCAACTGACTTGATTATTTAATTCCCATTGAAGTTTACGGTTTCAGTGCACTGATGTCATTTTGGTCAATGAAGTTTAATGTTAAACATCTTTGTCACAAGTGTCTGATTTGTGTCAAATTTGAGGGATCATTGCAAAAACTGTGTGTGTGTGTGTGTGTGTGTGATAAACGTATCGGTATCGCCCCAAAAAAATCCAATAACTTTTGGGCTCTACTGTGTATCTATCCATCCTGGAAAACTACTATATATAGCCTTCCTCTCTTCCCCTATGATGAAGTGGGTTACTGTTTGGACTATGTGAATTGTGTTGGCATTCAGATGAATGTTTCAAAAATAATAAAAAAGGAGGCAGCTTTTAAAGCCGTAGCCACCTCCACAGCTGTCTAGACGGGGGAAGGTCATTTCTGCCAGGGCCATTATTCTCTGCATTTAAACAGAGGTTACACTCCTCTCGTCTCCATTAATCCTCTGCAGCTCAAGTGGGTGAAATGTAAATCATCTTCCTTTGGACCGGTGCCCGCATTCTTTCAAAATAGCCCGTTATAAATCTCTGCTTGTTTTGTATGATGCAAGAGAAATATGGACAAGTATACAAAAACATAAAATAATGTAAGACTTCATCACTATAGTTTGACATCAAGTAGAATGAACTGTCAAACTAAACCTCAATATAGATAAATGAATGTGATACTTAAAACTTTGGTAATGCATTGTACAAAACGAATGTGTCACTTGTGGATTACTATCTTGGTGTTGAGTTAGGAAATGGGTGCAATATGGGAAACGGGTTAAAACCCCCTTTACTGCGCAGTAGAAGGAATACATGTGGATCATCTTTGAGGATTATGGCAATATCTTCAGAACCAACCCGTTCTCACTCCCAACTCGTCACATACAGACATTTGGTCAAAGCCCCTTGGCGTCTGATACCGACGTACCAAAGCACCTTTTAGCGTCTGTATGAGACACACCGGGCTTTTAGCTAACTCCAATGTAAACCCATGTTTGTGTCCCGGGTGAAACCAAGTCAACGGTGACTATTTTTTTTTACTGTAGTTTTATAATGTTTACTTATGCAACGCCAGTTATGTAGCAAACATACTTATTTTAACCTTTTCCTAAGCCTAACCAAGTGCTTTTGTTGCCTAGACTGTTTGCATGTAACGAGCGGAAACTGTACGTTTCCTGTGAACACAGAAGTTTATTTTGAAAAGACACTATGCATGTAACGAGTGGAAACTACGTTTCCTGTGAAGACGCAAGTTTTTAAAAAAAAAAAGAGAATGTGTGCATGTAACGAGTGGAAACTGTACATTTCATTTGAACACTTTATTTTGAAAAGACACTATGCATGTAGCCCTGTAATAGTCTGGCGACCTGCACAGGGTGTGTACCCTGCCTTCACCCAATGTCAGCTGGGATTAGCTCCAGGCCCCCCCCCGCGACCCCAAATGGGATAAGCAGATAATGGACTATGCATGTAATGAGTGGAAACTGACATGCTGTCCCTGACACGTCCAAAACTGACGCTAGAAGCGAAGGGCCACTGACCAAACGTTGGTATTTGACGAGTTGGGAATGAGAATGTGTTGTCAGATCAGTTGTTAAAAGGTGCCCTGTGGAGTTTGTGACCTCCAGTAGCGCTATGGAGAAGTGTTTTTGAATTAGTATAATGCAATTACACTGATCAACAGTTAAACATGGATTTAGAATATGGGAGGAAAAAAAAAAACAGCTTTGCAAAGGTTTGTGAAAGTAAGAAAATGCATTCACACGCACGTTCGTCAGGCCTCAAGGATACACACAATGTGTTTTGGTGGGTTACACTGAATATAAACAGAAACTTTGTTTACAGGGGAAACTCCACAGGGCACCTTTAAGTGTTGTTAGCCGACCGTCTGGCTTTCTAAAAGGTCGCCGTGGATTTAACTTTCAGGAAATGAGATGCTTAGCTCTGTGACTGGAATGTAATCATCAATGCAGAAGTTTCAAATGTAATATCTGTAAAGGTGAAGCCCTAGTTAATACCTGCACACCCCCGTCTGGCCAGACACTTTTACACACTACGGTTAAATTACATTTTGGCAAAGGAAGAGGGAAATCCATCAGATTTTTTAATTGGAACATGATGCTAATCGATAATAGAATAACAGCAGGGTTTTCTTCCTCTGCTGAACAGGGCATTAGAACAGTGTTTATGAACATGCATCATACACACTGACAGTGATGTTAAAACTATGGTTGCGGTTGATGAGTGGGTGAATATGAGGTGTGTGAGTGAGAATCTGTATGCAGCCAACATCGCAAAGCCAAGTTGGGTGTTGATCCACACTTGGGCGACCTGTGCTGACTCCCCCTACAGCCATCACTGCTGGTGTGTATACACACACACACACACACGAGCACCACAGGAACAACACACACATAAATTTGTTCCACTGTGACCTTTTTCAAACAGCTTTAAACTTGCCAGGAACACTTACAGCAAACAGCAGCCAAGGAAACTAACCGTTTCATACTTGCAAAACAGAAAATGTTATCTTCTATACAGCCTTTAAACAAGAGCAGCGGGGAGGAAGAGTCAACTGCAAATTGGCACGGACGCTCGTACACCAGCATCCTAATGAGTAACTAAATCAGTCAAATCTTCACTTTAACCCTTTGAACTCTGCAATAGAAACTGTCCGCCACTGCCTACCATTGGTGTTTTTTGCTCATTGTGATGTCATTTCTTGGAGTATCTTCAAATGCTTCATATCCTCAAAATCTGTACAACCTAAACTAAAAGGTTATGTAAATCAATAAACCATAATAATTCATTAAAGTGTTGAAATTGTGTCATAAATTTAAAAAGAAACTAAAATCTGACATGTAAAATATACTAAAAATTTTTACTAAATAAACACAAAACTAGGGCTGTCAAAGTGAACGTGATGATAATGCGTTAAAGCAAATTTGTTTAAATGGCACTAATTTCTTTAACGCAATCAATCTTTCGGAGGTTGTAGCGGGCTCAGTTTTAAAGCTAGAGGTGACGATACTGGTATCATATGAAACTAGAAAACCTGTGTCATACTAGCTTATCGCCAAGGAGACTAAATAACACTCCAAACTATGTTAAATTTTCTTGTGAAAAGACCGTCACGGCCACTTTTAAAGGGGTCCCTTGACCTCTGACCTCTAGATATGTGATTGAAAATGGGTTCTATGGGTACCCACGAGTCTCCCCTTTACAGACATGCCCACTTTATGATAATCACATGCAGTTTGGGGCAAGTCATAGTCAAGTCAGCACACTGACAGCTGTTGTTGCCTGTTGGGCTGCAGTTTGCCATGTTATGATTTGAGCAATAAATACATACAGTACATACATTTGCATAAATCAAGCATATTTGTGCACTCCCAGGTTGATAAGAGTATTAATTACTTGACAAATCTGCCTTTAAGGTACATTTTGAACTGAAAGAGTGCGATTAATTTTGCAAATATAAATTTAATTTAAATATGGACAATCATGCGGTTAAATATTTTAATCGATTGACAGCCCTACACAAAACATATAGATTCAAAAGATTTCTAAATGTAGAAACGTGAACAAAATATGTCACACTCCATAAGTTATTTGAACTATGCGTATTGTTTAGTTTTTGAGATATGCTCATATTTATGAGCAGCAGCGATCTCCTGCGGCCTTTAAGAGGCAATACTCTGGCACCACTGCACGTTTCACCACATTTGTACTGCACATAACATAACATATTGATGTCATCACAAGCATACAACGTGATGACGCCAAAGACAGAAGCCGTAGCTTTCTGCTGCAAAAAGAATGAATGCCGTAGCTATTATGGTTTTTATTTTAGATCCGAGTTAAACAGGATCGTGCAAACAACGATCTCCGTTTTCAAAGGCTTAAATCTCTAACCTACATGTTACCTGGATATTTCATCATTGCATACAATGATACAGCAGCGGTTCTTACGCTGCAGCCCTGGAAAACTGGTCAAATGCAATTGATATTCGGTGGAATAGAAAACCAGTAGCAGTAAGGACAAGAAGTGTTGGGAACCACTTCATTACTCTCTATACTCACACCTTACCCTGCTCTGTTGCCCCCAGAATAACGTTACAGACCTCATCATGCGATCACTGATGGTCACATCTTGTGATCACTGATGGTCACATCTTGTAAGACAGGCAGGAAAATATTAGGCGACTGATTTGAAAGTGGGCCTGCAGTGGTAAAGACTAGACCGTAGCTGCAATGAAAAGCCTCGGATGTTCAATATCAGCTTTGTCATCAAGTGTCATCCTTTTGAGACACTTAAATCAGTTACAACGTCTAGACGCGGCCTGCAGGGACAATGAGACCTTAATAACAGCACAGCAGTTTGGATATTATAGCCGCAAGCAGACATTCCTAATGTCAGGCGAGTAAAAGATTTAAGACCGTCAAAGAGTCAAGTACTGAGTGGTAATATTCAAAAGATTGATTTTTGACAGTAACGCATGTATAGTAATAAAGTCACTTATCCACTGACATTTTGAGAGTTACAATGCAATCACCTACACGCAATATCAAAATAATAAATATCTGGAATGCCAAGTTTGCCATTGATTTGTGTGAAAATAATTACATTATGCATCACGCCCACATGAGCCGACAGCTCATCTCACTTGTTTTGATAAATACGCAGTTTTTATTTAATAAGCAAGAAAACTATCTTAAGTGGCACAACTTTGGCACCCCGTATTCATCCTTAAAAAAGGCTTTATGCTCATTTATATGAGAATGTTTATGCCAGAGTGACATTAATTAAACTTGAACGTAGTTTGGATCCTTAATGGGACACTCTGCTCCCTCAGCAGCGTCTTGGTTTTCTTATTAAGAGTGTCATGCTTATTTTAATCTTTTTCTGTGAGATGTTGAGCAACAAATGATAAGAGCATCATAATACTTTGATTTGATTTTGATTCTAAGGTCCTATAAATCCTGATAATTCTTAATAACAAGTGCAGAGTCATTATGTAAGGGTTAATGCTCGAAAAGGTGTCCATTATTACGCATTAATGGACAATGTGGAGTCCATTAATTCCTGATAATGGACACCTCGAAGTGCATTATCCCGCTTATACAGTGGTCATTTGCCAAAGAAAAAAAATGAAGACCATTAGATTATATTTTCATGAGTTTTTCAAAAATCCATTCCCTCCATGTCCCTGGTAACCCTGAGGGTTTGCTAATACCTGGCAAAATCAATAGCATCCCATAAGGTTCTTATGCAATGGAAACGTTTTAACAGCTCCAGTAAATAGGACGGACCTTAGCTACGACTTGGCCAACGGGAGATATTTCTAGTCTGCCCAGCTCATAGAACCGTTTGTCTCAGCTACGGGCCAGAACGCTAACGTTGTGCAAGATTCAAAGTCAATAAGACAAACTGTAAATATAAATTGACATCATGCTTAACAACAACAAGACTAGTTAGCTATCCAGCCATGTCATTGTCCTCAAATCCATATCAAGATTTTCAGGAACATAATGTTATACAGTATGTGTACTCGGTCAGCCACATTCTGAAGTAGGGAGCTGAATAGCCAATGGGAGATGATCGCTTTATGTGATACAAGTTATTTCAGAGGGGCAGCGTAAACGTACTTCATGCAGCTTGTGTGTTACAGTCGCCACCCTGTGGTGTTCAGAGGACGATGCACTGAAAGACTAACTTTACACTCCGTGTTGTAAATAAGATATTCAGATGTTTTTGTAGCCAGCGTATTCATTTAGAACGGTGAACAGTTTCACTGAAACTACTTAGCAGGTGTCCAGTATCAGGAGTTAATGGTCACCCAGCAGCCAATCAGAATCAAGAATTCACCCAGACCACGGTATAACTTGTGATACTAATCAAGTTGTTAGCTGCACTTTGCTGTATGTAATACCGGTATATTGTATAAGGCTCCAACTGACGATTATTTTCACTATTAATTACTCTAACGATCAGAATTTTTCCCCAATTAATAGATTATGCGTTTAGTCTACAAAATGTCAGAAAATAGGGACAAAAGCCCGTCACATTTTGACTGCTTCAAATTGCTTGTTTTGTCTGATCAACCGTCTTTGGACTGACTTGTTCAATGAGATAGAAGCATAGAAAAGCAGCAAAACATCACATTTTACAGCTGGAACAAGGCAATGTATGTTAATTTGATTAAAAATGACCAAAAAAAAAATTATTTAATTATTCTTTTGACCAACTAATTGGTCAAGTATTTTTTAGCTTTCATGTGAACATGTATGCATACGGCTAAAACTCTGATGTCTACCGTCACAAAATTAGCCAAGGTGACCTTTAAATGTGCTGGCAGTCTGTGTTTTAATGTCGTTATAAGAGATAATTTCATCCTACTCCTCATGTGACAGGTTCTTGATTGAATTACAAATGAGTATAATTTTCTCAACTGATAAACCTTGTTACTGAGTTTTCTGTTGAAGTGTAACTTTAGTATTTTTCAACCTGGACCCCTATTTTTCTCATGTTTTGTGTCTAAGTGACTAATGGGAAAAACACTTTTTGAGGTATAATGCTGTAATCGGCAGCCGCTAAATGAGCGCTCGAGGCAATTCCTCGCCGCCAATTTGCATCCACTAAAAGGGTTTGTTTTTGCCGCTGACAGACTCACACTGTTATTATTAAGTGTCTGACAACATTATGGAAAGGACCCTGCAGAGAAATAAAACATTTTTCTTTTAACGTTCGCTTGATCCGGTCTGTTTGTTATTGTGTCATGTGACTTGTTGCTGGAAGACAACGATGGAGTGAGAGTGGAGAGAGTACTGGGAAATATAAATAGACTTGCTTTTATATAGAGCTTTTTCTAATCTTCCGACCACTGTAAGCATTTTACGCTACATGTCAGCATTCACCTTTGCCCATCAGGATCTAATCTAAATACTCATTCACACACCGATGGTTAAGCCTTCGGGAGCAATTTGGGGTTAAGTGTCTTGCTCAAGGACACTTCGACATGTAACCGGAGGAGCCGGGGATCGAACCACAGACCTTCCCGATTGATGGACGACCTGCTCTACCCCCTTTGAGCGCCACGGGATACCGGTGTTGTCAGAGTTTGTGGGTGTTGGAGTACAGAAAGCGTAGCTTAGTGTTATCAAAATGATTTTCAATGGCCATGGCGGAATATTTAGCAGACTTCAACATTGTGGATGTGACGCAAGATTTCATAAAACGAGACTTCTCCAAGCGAGACACACGATAACAAACTGACCGGTTCAAGTGAAGGGTAAGAAAAAGGTTTCATTTCTCTGTAGGGTCCTTTCCATAATGTTGTCAGACACTTATAATAATAATCTGAGGCTGTCAGTGGCAAAAACAAGCACTTTTAGTGGACGTAAATTGACGGTGAGGAATTGCCTTCGAGTGACTACATTGGAGCCCCTTGAGCCGCTACCGGCTGCAGCGCTCTCGCTCAATACTGGACCAATTTAAAAAATTGTTGTCCCCATTAGTCACTTAGACACAAACACATGGGGAAATAGGGTTGAAAAATACCGACGTTACCCTCAAGTCTCGCTATGATGTAACAGGATGGATGGGTGTCATTAACTTGCTTTGTCCAAACATCAAGCAAATACGGAATTGCGCACATGACAACATGTGAGAGCGCGGCACAATGGCTGGCTTGTAGCATTGAGGAGGAGAAAAATAGACTGAAAGAGGGGTTGCAGGTGTCTCTGTTGAAGGAATACGAGTGTGGAGGCAGCAGCCAATACATGCTTGCAGCAGTGCCATTGGCAGTTAGGATGCTGAGCTGAATGTGACAGACACAGTGGCCTCTTCTGTGGGTTTTTGAAGGCGGATGCAGCCTCTGGCTCGGCTCCAGACTTCCTGCTCAGACTCCCAGCCCAATCAATTCTTTTATGCGCTTCCCTCGAAACAAGCCACTATCTGTGTGGCCTTCAGGAAATAGTGACCGCGGCTAATCTGTGCGTGCACCCTTCACAAAGCCACTGAAAATGAGCAGCATTCTAGGACAAACACTTGGAGGAGTTTTTTTTTTTTTTTTTAGAGATGGTTCTGTCAGTCAAAATGAAAGCAGGGTAGTTCTGATAATGAATGGGAAAACTATCAAGGAGGAAAAACATAAACAGCTAACACAAAGAACCTGTTTACGTGCTTTGCATTTTCTGCTTACAAAGGAATGCTGGTGGTTTCGGGGGGATTGAAGCTGCCATCGTTTTTATCACTCCCAGTCTTATAAACAGGTACATTTTCTATTTTGTTACAGCAAGACGGTACGATGGCAACAAACCCGTAGGCATTTTTATCACACTAATTACCATTCCTGCTTTTTTACTTACGTTGTATGTTTCTAGCTTCACTCTGCTGCGGAAGACAAACGTGTTGAAGTTGGCTTGTTGGAAGACCTCGTCAAAGGCGGCTTCGTTCTGAAATTGAGAGACGGTTGATTGGCTCAATTTCAAGAGGCGCACATGTTCTTTTAATCAAACGTTCATCACAGTTTCAAGTGCAAAATAAAGTAAGTGTCTGCTAACTGAATACTGGGAAAAACAACTCCTGTGATTTTTCTAAGTAATCGTGCCTGGAAGAGACGAAAGCACAGTAGGTGTCTTTAACACAGATTTGTCTATGCAGGAGTGTTTGGCAGTAGCAGAGCCGTGCCATTTCCTGAGGCTGGTATTATATTCAGGAAGGGGAGTCTCACCGAGTCCTTGAGCTGTCCCAGGTAAGCTGCGTTCTGGCCCAGGATGGCCTCTGCACTCTCCTGGAAGCAAGTCACCCACTGGTTGTCAGCGTAATCTGCAATGTTGGCCTGTCGGATTATATACAAAACAAAAGGCAAGAGTGAATAGGAAGAAAAGTTAGATGCACATACACAGATGTATAGATCAATGCTCTTGTTTAAATTGTTTTGTTTGTTAGATAGAGTCGTTGCTGGATGCTAAAATACGGTATGTTAACTCAACACATGTCTCTGCTCTTAAAAAAATCATTACATCCTCTAATTAGCCTATATCCTGCTGGCAAACCTGGCAACGCAAGCGGAGTCACGGTGCTCTTGTGATACATAGAGTGGAAGCAAATTCACAGCTTATGCTACAGCTTGTGAAGAATAACAATATGTCGGCTGGCGAGTGGTTACAAAACAAAAGCCGCTTAGTTCAGACGCCTGGCTGCAATTGCTGTGTTGCTGACTATGAGAGTTTTTTGTATTTAATGTTGGTATTTGTTCTTTCCAAATAACGTTTGTTTATGAACAAGCTGAGAGAAAAAGGGCCTGTATTTGTGTTCCTCTCTGCACTTTCTGTAAAAATGACTAACACGGTATGGAAAATTGCAGCAATTAACCCGACATAGCTCTGACGTAAACACTAAAGAATGTAAAATTAGCCATCATTACACTGTCACAGAAACAGCAGAGTTGAATTACTATTACTCACTATTATTATTCAAAATTGAATTACAAAGAGCAGATTGGGACAACGTTGAACCAGAAGGAGTGGGTCATAAGGGGAGAGAGGGGCTTGAGACCCGGGAGACAGAATAAGGACAGTAAGTTAGGAGGACCACAATGGAAATAAGCCTTCAGGCTTTATTGTGTTTTAATCCTCTGGGATTTTTTACATACGTGATTGATTGATTTGATTCTTTATTTTCGTGCCCAACCCTCTTGGGTTTATAAGACATCAAATATACAGTTGCAGTGGTCAAACATTTCATAACATTTCATTCAATTACAAAATCACAGGTTATTTTACAGCTCAGTCTAAAACTAAATATTCTGCCTTCTCTCCCAAGCTTGGCAAATAAAATCCGCTATAAAAAAAAAGGTTCCCTTCTTGAAGCACAATATGTAATGACTGCAATGCAGTGTTATGCGTTTTTCTAATCATCAAATTCAATCAACCAACAGACAGAGTGCAAGGAGAATGACTAGAAGGATGACATGCATAGGTAGAGGCATCTGCTCAAGACTAAGCAGGAAGAACAGGCATTTAAGATATGTGCATTGGCATGTATGCTTGTTGTGTGTAAGTGCATGTGTGGCACAGCTGAAAAAAAAGTCTTCATGAAGCCACCAGTGCGGAGTCACTTACCGAAAGGATAAGGCGGTACTTGAAGTTGGGGAACTCTTTGTCACACTTCTCGCAGCGGTACATTCCGTTGTTTTGGTCGACCACTTTCTTGTTACAGTCTTGGCTGGGACAGGCCTGGTAAAGACAGTTCTCCTTGCGCAGGTAGACTATGGTAGCTATGCAGGTGTAGTAGTCTGCCTAAAAAGGGAATATAAACAAATATTTATATTAACAAAAGTTCATTGCAGAATGTCACTGGAACGTGTTTCCTGCTAGATGTCTTCTCTCTTTATCGACCTTTGTGTTTTGTATGTTAAATATGTTGAGGAAACTAGGAACAAAACAGCATGGAATTAACATTAAGATGACATTTTAAGGAGCATAATGGTGTATGTGAACCGTCAGAAAGCATTTGGGTAGCAGATGCACAAGTTACAGTCCCAGACAGAATCCAAATGGCTCTGACACAAATGCAAACTAGCGAGGTAGCTGCTGCGTTTGTGGGGGAACAAGCAAACTTTTGAAACCGGCTGCACATAAACAGCCTTGAGGAAACACTTCAAGTCTGAATGGAAAACACCCAACACAGTGACATGAATTTCACAGTGGAAATAGAATTAGATGATAAACAAGAAGCAGCTCTGGATGTGCTGCAATGAAGGGGTGAAAAGTTCCAACATGTTTTGCAGATGAGTCACATCTCCTCCTCATGAAGGGCAGGCCCTAATGTACTCGACAGATAGTTGTTGCACCCTAACAGCTAATTGTTTTGGACAGTCCCCCCTCTTCCTACTAACCCTAGCATTGGCTTTGACAACAGAGAGGACACTAGGCCCCCGCACGCTTTGATAAAAGGCTAAAAGGTGCTTGTTCAGAGTCAGGGAGCAGAGCAAAAGGCCTGCCAGCTTGCTACTATAAGTTAGGGCTGCAGAATTAATCAAATATTAATTGCAATCCCGATTTTGGCTTCCCACAATTAAATGAAAATGATCGACTGCGATATTGACGTTTGAAATGCGTGCTCCGCAAGAGATGCACTGTCAATCAGCAGCCGATTGAAGCCGGCAGGTTTTCAGCAGTCTCATATATCAGAGTTTTTTGCTGGTAACACACACACACACACACATCTGCAGCCGCCACATGGTTTTACGTCAGCACACAGTAGCACAGTCAGCAACGTCACCCACATGAGCGTGAGTGAAGAAGACATAAAGATCGCAATCTGACACAACTGCAAGTCCAAAATAAGCTGTGGAGGAACAACCTTAAAACATTTGACAGAACTAACTTAATCAGACACTCATCTCATTCTCATGCATGCTGCTCAAAGTAATCACAGTGACCGGCTCGTCTGCCGACAGTACATGGGTATAACGCTCCGTTAACAGAGGTTCCATTGATTACATTATCGTGTGTTCAAGTTTGTTTATTTAAATGCAAAATGGTAATAAAATATTTTGTCGCTAAAATCGTGATTATCATTTTGGCCATAATAGTGCAGCCCTAAAAAAAGGTACAATTAACCAATCATTAATGCCACTAAGTAAATACTAATATGTTAACTGGAAACACTCAAGGCCACAGTCATCTGTAATTAGAGTTTCTCCAAAGGACTGAGAAAGCATCATTAAAATATTTCAGTGTCAAGAACAGCTTTTTCAAAATTGGTACGCAATCAAGATACCTCAATGCTGAGTGGTACCTTGAGCTTTAAAAAACCTCTAATAACGTTTCTAACATTTGCTAAAGAAATAAACAAGAAAAACAACTTATTCAAAAAGAGAACATCTCCTGAAAGCACAATGAAAGTCAATTATTTCCTCTCTTTTCTCCGAGCACTGTCCATTGTGTTAGTACGTGAAAGGCATTCGACCCCAATTAACTTCCAAAAAACAGGACAATTGATACTCCGTGTCATTTTGGATAAATAAAGAAGTGCTTTAATGTGGTAAATGACAGCAACAAAATAAGAGAAAATCATCCTGTTCCAACGCCAGCAGCCACTGGCTTTTTTTTATCATTGTTTTGATTTACCAACAAAAACAACCCAAACATCAACCTCTGCTGCTTTTTCAAAAAAAGGAGGTGCAATTAATCAAGTAAATACCTCTTCAATTAGTGTGTGTGACTGACCGGGGCTGCCAACGGTGGAAAGGTGACAGAAGAACTTGTTTTTAGCCTTTACAAATGCGGTGTCAAGCCAACAGGAGGAGGGGGTGACCACATGCTGTCAGAGAGGGCACGGGAGCAATGTGGAAACTTGAGATTGTGACACAAAGACTTTGTGACAGGCACAATTAATTGCAACAGACTTTGGTTAGGGGGGGAGTGGTGGTGTTGAGAGGCCTGACCCCCGTGCCCCCGTGTACGGGATGTCTCAGAGGGGTTGAGGACGGCCTTGGTTCAGCTTCTTTTGTCAGTACCGGGCCTCATCACACGCCATGCTAAGGAGGAGCAAAGGCCTCCATATAGCCCAGGGTCAAACCTTTCCTCCTGAACAGCAGGAAGCTAATGCCACGAGAAGCCCTTCTCCTGACAGGGGGCTAATGGTTACAGTCAGGATTGGGGGTTTGGAATTTAAGAGGAAAAAAAGAGATAGATGGGGCTGCTTAAGCTGCATTGGAAGGTCTCCAGGTGATAGAATAGCTGAAGTGGCTACACTAAAAGAGGCATAATGGGAAGCAATAAGCCATTCACTGTGACTGGGAATCCTGCAGTTGTGGCCATATCAGAAAGAATTATGAGGGCACCAGAAGTAGGACGGGGTCACTCACAGCCTCGGGCAGCAGACACGCACGCAGCTTAACCAATGCATAGAAATCCTTGAAATTACTCATTCACCAAAACGTATTTTTCACTTAATTGACACTTAAAGATAGAGCTGGGAGATAAATCGATTCTATCAATCAATTTGAATTAATGGTTTAGGACGATGTTTAGAGATGAAAATTGATTTTCTCTTTAACTTGAGTAAATACGGTACGGAACCGCCTCCACTTCCCCGAGCTGCTGTAGTTCATGGGAAACGCGATGCGAGGGTTTTCTTCAGCGTCTAACCTCGAGCAGAGCACCGTTTGCTGTAAAGTTTGTAGAACCTAAAAGCAGCATTACTAATTTATTCCAGCATCTGGCCGTTGTCCTGGGTACTGAAACGCAGCGGAGGAGATTGAAAGTCAGTCCAAATAAAGCCAGGTATTTTATTTTATGTTGGCATAGGCTACAGTCTATTTATTTATTACTTTGTTTATAGGACAACATATGAACAAATACCTTTTTATTGGCTTTCGCTGTAATTTATCTGATGTGATTATTGCTCATTTTGTCGCCGTTTTCATTTCAATAGAAAGGAAAATCTTTGACCTCCGATTTTTACCCTCATCTCTCATTAAACAATATTAGCAAAGTAAAGTACAATATAAGTAAATAATGAGGAAAGACAGTGTGTTGTTGTCGTCTCCCCTCCCAAAGTCGTGTTAATGCACAGGCTTAGCGGGGCTCAAGCCCGATGACCGCAACAGGATGCTCCGCGCGTAAAGACGCAACGGCAGCAGGGGTTTTTAGTCTGACACAGCCTGCCACGAGAGGAAAAAAACCTTTTCTAGCAGCTGTATATCTGACTGAGATCTGTTTCTCTTACTGACTGACTGACCGAGTGAAGGGTGAGAGGCGACGGACGCTTGTAAAGAGAAGGAGGTTCTCTCCCTCTCTCTCATATGCACGCATTATGTGTGAGAGAGAGAGCCCTAGTGTTTTGTAGGCCTAGTTTGTTTTTAAGAGAAAAAAAGATTGGATGTGGTGTGTGAAAGGAAAAAAAAATAAGACTGCTATTCTGGTTTAATCCATGTATTTTTGTATTTCCCTTTCTTTTCCAAGAAATTATGGGCTCTCAAGTCTTCTTTGAGCTTCCAAACAGAACAACAGAACAAATCTGTTCTTCTTGTGTCTCTTGGTGCCCTATCATAATCGCTCGCATCTATTAATTGTCCTGTAGTCTTAATGGGATATTTTCATCATACTGTGATGATTACTAATGTGCATAGCATGTTAAATTATGTTAAATTACACAAGTTAAGATCTCTGCACAGGTCACACTATGAGCTCTAGACAATTTATACACTTCTGTGAGCACCATTTCCCTCAACAGTAGAAATGAAAAAGGGAAAATTAAAGAACACATATTACTTTACTTATCTGTGGGCAGTAATTTCATTACAGAGGGCAAAGAATAGAGCCTATGTAATCAATACCAGAGATAAGAGTGACTTTCACCATGAACATACACACCAAGACTGTGAAAGGACACCCACAATACAGTGGTTATTAATGAGGAGATGATCGGGATCTGATTTTAAGCACACACATCTGGTGGTGCAGTGATTTTATGAAGATTTATCACGCTGACTCTCAGCTAAACGTACCTTTGCAAAGCATAGCTACAAGTGACAAGGTTACACTACAGCCAGACTATAGAGACATGCATTGTGTACTGTGGGTTTTTTAAATTTGCTGCTTGACTGTGAGCACTTTCATATTTATTGTTTGGGATTCAACACCAGTCTTTTCAGTTTGTCCTTGAATATCTTCAAAGAATCATCCTTGAATAACAATATGTACTGTATGGGGGTTACCAATGCTTCAGTGTTTGAGTGCATCAAGGCAAAGCTGAGCATGTGTATACCTTGTCTCCGTGTCCCAAGTGCTCCGTCTTAACGTCAGACAGAGTCTTCCAGTTGGTGAGTCCTCCCCCGCCGCCTTTCGACTCTGTCAGAGACTGTCCATCCATGGCATGACCCTCCTTGTCAAACCTATGTGAAAGAAAACCAATACCAGACACAGTCAACCAAGTGTAGCTGTAGGACTGCAACGAATGATTATACTCTTTATACATTAATGTGTCAAGTATTTAATTAATAGTCTAGTCCATAAAATGTTGGAAAATAGGAAAAATAAATAAATAAAAATCACATAATCACATGACATCAAAATATCACCAAGCTGGCACTTCACATATTGTTTATTTTATCTGACTGACAGTCCAAAACCAAGATTTTAGCGTCTGACGGCCTAGTTTTTGCGGTGTGTACCGCTTTTGTCTGCTCTATTCTGTCCGTGTCTGAGGCTTTTCGGACAATTCAGCACGTTTAATCAGCGGCGGAGCTCATCAGAGAGAGAAATCACTCTGATTGGCTGTTCAGCTTAAATGCATCAGTGCACGAGAAGAGAAACAGAAAAGAGGAAAGCAAGCCAACGAGTGGAGTCAAGAAGGCAAACACAGAAGGCTCTTCTCATTTTTACAATTCATCTCATCTGATCGTTCCAATACACGGGTATTTTCACAATGACATGGCCATCTGGAATGAAGCTAAGTGGTTAAGTGAGAGTGGTGTGAAAATGGTCGGCAAACACCGTTTTGTTTCATCTATGTATCATATCAACGGCTTGTATATCCGCCGTCCTCGGTCTACCAATTTCCCCTTTTGAATGACAAATACAGACTACCGCGACCTGCTGGTGTGGAGTCATTTCCTCTCACGTAGGTGCAGAACGTATGTGGTAACTGGCCGTCGGTTTGACTTTGGGGTGTGTTCAACTACAACTTTTTGGCCGAGACAAAGGCGGCGTGAGGTGACGCAACGGTCGGCCTTCATCGCCGCTAGTTCTTTAATGTTGGGTCGGTGTGTCTGGGCCTTAAGATCTAAACGACTGATTAGTTGACTAATCGACTAAGAGGGAGCAGCCCTACTAAATAGCTACCAATTCATTTTCTTTCAAGTGACTAATCCATTAATCAAGTTATGATTTCTACTCTGTATAGTGTAGTAAAAAAAAAAAAATCATATAGTACATCACCACATGTATCTAGATAAAAATACATTTAAGAAAGCTGTATTTCTACTTGAGATATTCATAGTGTTGGAATGCCGAGGCCTTCTATTGGACTGCAGCTTTATTCATTTTAATACATCCAAATCAAAGCACCAGACAATGCTCTGCTGTTCACATGGCTGTCAACAGACTGCAGGCTGTCCATTTAACAGTTAGCTTTAAAAGAAAAAAAAAATCTTGTTCCAGGCAGAGCATTCATTTGTGTTTGTCAAAGCAAGGATGGCTCAGCTGAGAGCAAGGCAGGCTGAGAGGGCTTGTGAAATGAATCAACAGCAGAGGGACAGATGAGCTGGCCAGGGTCAGGGCTGTTACGGTGCTATCAGAAACCCATTTTCGCCCAATGTTCCCGGTAATACAGGGAAGACAATAGGAAGGAGAAGAGCAAAGGCGGGGTAGAAGGAGAAGAAAGATGGGTGGAGGTAAAATGCATTTGTGGGGGGAAAAAAAAATAAGAGTTTAAAATGGTCACAGAGATCAATAGAGCTTACTAATCTGTTAGCCAAGAGGCAGAGCAGCGCACAATGGGGCGGCCGGGTTGTAAATACAGCGAGAGCGTGCTTTGCTCCTGGAGGCATGACTAATTGAAAATATCCCCATTAACAGTTCAGTCCGTGGCCAGAGCAACGCTCAGGCTGCCAATTTCCCACATTGACAAATGTGAGCAATTCTATATGGTGGCACCAGATTCCTCACAAGTGTACCTGCACTGCTTCGCTTTAATTGTTCCTGCATCCAGTTAGGAACTAGCAAAAAATATATTCTGACAAATCACATCGGAAAAAAATGGGGATACCGTTTTCTGTCATGGCTCAACGTCTGTCCTAAGACGGATACAGTATGGCCTACAGAGGAGAAAGCTATGTTGTAGTGGCAACATAGCTGAGATGATTAAAAATGCATTACACTTTAAAAAAGGTAAGACTGCAGAGTAGAAAAGGCTGCACAGTGTTACATGGCTGCTCTGGACATCTGATTCCACAGGTACCCAAAAGGACTGTACGCACTCAAGATACCAACATGACAGTAGGGATGTCACGAGAACCGATACTTCTGTACCAATTCAATGCCAAAATTCTGAAAACGTGACGGTACTCATTCACCGGCAAGGGTCGAGACTAACGACGTCCGTTGTCGATAGAAAAATGTGTTTGGGTTGCAGTAAACCCAAACACGTTCTCACCCCAACTCGTCATATACTGACGCTTTGTCAGACCCCTTGGCGTCACTCTTTTCTGTCAAAGTAAACAATTGCTTAATGTTGTCAAGTAAACAAAAACACGTGCTTAAGTTCAGGCGATTAAACCACTATAGTTAGGTTTAGGAAAAAACAACATTGTTGGGCTTGATCAAATATAACAAATGACACTGAACGTTGTTAACACGGGACATGAGCAATCAGCTGATTGTGACGTGATGCACGGGACACGAACGAGCGGTCTACTGGATGAAAGCCTTGTGTTTGTTGTCACAGAAATGGCCCAGTAGACAGCGTGATGGAGGAGACAAAAAGAGGACAAATTAGACCTTGCTGAAAATGTGCAACAGTCAACTGAAAGCAGGCAGATCCCAGCTTAGAGCAGCGTGGCGACAGCGTAAGACAAACTATCTGCAGGAACACCGAGATAGATGACTGGAGGGTTGGCAGAGAAGCATGTGCATGCCGTAGACATGTCAAATGTCAGTGTGTCAATGAACGAGGACAGGATAGGAGTAGAGATGTGTCAGAGGAAGAGGCATGAAGGGGGACGATGGGAAAGTCTCAATAAGCAGTGTTCTCAGCTCTGGGCTAAGGCTCTAACGCCTGGACTGCGAGCGGCAAACACGCCACAAACACGATTACTCCATGTTGTGTGTGACATGGTGTTAGCCACTTCATCTGAAGAGGAAGTTTCCTTTAGTGTTTTCTTTCTCCTTATAATGGACAGATCACACAGGCTACATGTGTAACAAAAAAACATTTTGTGTAAGAGAACACAGTAGAGTACAAAGAGCAAGAATACAGCAATCTAGGTTTACATGTCATTCCTACACCCTAGGACAGTTCTGCACGCACCAGTAGACTCTCCCCAGTGTGTCACAATAGTTGAATTTTAATGAGTTTGTCCTATACAGAGCTCCACAGTGCAAGTATATCATGGAAAAACAGAACAGAAAGTTATTGCTATGCTGCAGTATTTTTCTGGTAAAACTGGATTTAAATAGTGCACTAAGCCAAACTGAACATCCTCCTGACCTGTTCCTCTGCTGTGTTTTATGAATAAAGGATATCATATTGGACAAGTTATTAATCTCACTAAGGCTAAGACAGTTTGATAACCCCTCTGTAAATTCTTAAATATAAAATGTGGCTTCCATTACAGTATTTTAAGTTGCAAATGCACTGAATTTATAATCTATGCCTTGCTGATATATGTACAGTAGCCAAATAATCTGTCTATAGAAAGTCAAAAGTAGGGCTGCAACTATTAATTATTTCTAATATCAATTCATTTGACCATTATTTTCTCGATCAATTAATAATCTTTTGTCTATAAAATGTCCGAAAATAATGAAAATGTCCATTATAATTTCCCAGAACCCGGCCTAAAGTATTCAAAGTGCTTATTTTGTTAAACCCAATCTCAGAACCCACTGGGTGTCGGGTCTGATGACAGATAACCCTCTTGGGGGCAAAGGGCTATATTTCTGGGGTTCCGTTGTAGCCAGCGGATAGCCGGGTCAAGACGTCCTTTTCCAATTAGCAACTTGAGATGCAAGACTGGAGTTGAGAGACGACGTGTACAACCGGATTGTTTCACAAGTAGCCAGTTTACAAGCTAATTTTAAACCAATAACAAGCTGAATCATTGTCAGACGATAGCCGATGGGTTCTGAGATTGCATTTCAGCCAATGCGTTCTGCCTCTTTCGCTCTCCGCATCGACTGTTACCCGCATTCATCGAAAGCCTGCTCGAATGTGATTGGTCAATACTACTCTGACCACAAATGGAAACCAGAAAGCTTCCATTGCCTACAGATTCTACATGTGAATGCATAATCTGTTATAGAGATTATGTCCAAAAACAACAGTCTAAAACCTAAAGATATTCAGTTTACTATCCTACATTACAAAGAAAAGCAACAAATCCTCCCATCTGAGAAGCCGCAACCGGAAAATAGTTTGGCATTTTTGCTGTATCGACTAAACACTTAATTCAACAAAACATAATGTAACTTAGTGCTATTTAAATGTCAGCTCTGTATGCCACTGAGCAGATCCAGAAACTCATCTGGGGGTTGGCCCTGGTTCAAGGCTACTTTGAGTAGTGACTGAAATGAGCGAGAGAATACCACCAAGAGAAGGATTCCTCACTTTGTCACAGACTTGCAGGGTCTTTCCTTCACAGAGAAAATGTTGGCACCCCCCAAAGAGGTTTTTTAGCAAGCAACAAAGGAAAGTCTTCTTGGCCAAAGTTGCAAGAATTCAGTAAAATAACAGCATTCCTCTCAGAATGTGCTTTAAGAAATGTAACAGCCACTTCATTAATGGCTAAAACTAGAAACCAGCACAAAAAGTAGCATTTGCATTTTGGAACAAAGCAGCAAACTTTAACTACTCAGTCCAGCACTCGGGACTAGAGAGGCGTGATGGGAAACGTGGGCCGTCCCTTTCAGCACTGGCAGAGTGTGCATCTCACCTGAGCAGATGGTGGTGGGGAGTCAGCGGTGTCTTTGCGGTAATTTGCTAACTAGTTTGTGAAATACATTGCTGGAAAGTTAAACAATGGCCCCATCATTTTTACCTTTTCAATATAACTCTAATATAATCCAGTCCCTTTCAACCGGCATGTCACTCATGCTTGTCACATCCGTTTGCTGTGTTAGCGAGGTAACTACCCAGCTATAGTTTGTCAGTTCAGTCGGTCAGGCGCGCCATGTGTCTTGCTCATGCTGACTGCGCGCAGGTCGCTTATGCCTGACTTCCATCAACATGCTGGCCGCGCCACAAGGGGAATGAACACTGTGGATCATATGTATGACATTTTTTAACTAATAAAAAGGCATCGGCCATAAAATTCAAGTATCAGCCGGGCTTTATAACGCAGACTCATTGCCTTTTCAAAAAACAAAGGGGGACCATGCTTTATCATTTTAGCTCCAACCCTAAGGAATTGCCTCCCCCTCACTGTCAGGTTTAGCTGAGTCTGTACCAAATTTATAAAACTTTTAAAAATCCACTTTTATAGGCTGGCATTTGTTGCTTGTAAATCCTTTGGTTTTATTTGTATTTGAATTCATTTTTTTTAATATTATATTTCTTTTATTGTTGAGTATCTGCTCTCATTTTATAAATTGTATAAGTTTTCTTGCTGTGTACTATTATGTATTTTATTATAAACTGTGAAGCACTTTGTAACTGCCGTTTTGAAAAGTGCTATATAAATAAAGTGTATTATTATTATTACTGTCAAGCGTATTCACCGCCCCCCAAAGGATCATTCTGAGCCAGAAAAAAACCTGCACTTGTTACCAAATGTGGTTTGAAACATTCAATTCAGCTAATAACTCAACACCAGTAAATCTGCCACTTTTATTTTTTTTTTAATTAATACCATATGGGGAAACGTTTGGGTAAAATAACAGTCAATTAAATACTAAGACATCATGTTTATAAGACTACTGTGTTAAAAGCTTGTTTGCTTCTGGGCTGAAATAATTACTGCCACAACTATATGCTGTGGCCTGTACATGTGGAAATACTGGAAACATGATAAGGAGGACAGAGAAAACGTCAGCTTGGACTTGTGTGACTAAATGGGTCCGTGGTGAATGTCTGAGGTTGACAGAATCAAGCACTGAGAATGAACACGACAAAGTGCAGTATGGAAAAAGGCAGCGTGACCATCTCTAAATGTGCTGTTGCCACCTAATGGACAACTGCATCTTCACAGTTAGATGGATATAAAAAAAAGTGTGAATGTGAAGATTTTTACACTGATAGAGGAAACTTAGTGTCGGTTTAATGTCAAGTTGGCAACCTGTGTCGATAAATCTCAAAAAGAGGGTGAGGGCATAGAGCACATGCACGCTAACAACGCACTGAGACCCCAGATTAACCCAAGATCAAGATAATTAGTGCATAGTGCCGAATTCTTATTAATGTGCTTACGTTGGAAAGTGCTGAGTGGCACCACTAATACTCTGCACGAGTTTAAGTCAATAGCCCACCAAGGATAGACTATTCATTTGAGGAAGTCCCAAAGGGCTGCACCAAAACACAATCAAATTAAGACGCTTGTGCACGAGTAAAACAATGATGCTTCAGCAGCCTTGGCTGTACAGTAAAGGTCTATCTTTTGTTCGGCTGTGGGAGAAAAATATTTGGGTTCTCCTCCCGTGCAAGATTAAAACAATTAATCATCAAAAGATTCATTCAGAGTTTAATTGATTTGCTCCCGTCTTCTGTTTTCCATAATTCACATCTCGGCTTACAGAATCATCATTAAGGGACACACTTGTGGACGGCTCCCATCCTGAGACCCGGACTTATCGGCAGCACAACAAAACACGCATTATGTATTCAACAGCTGGCAGTCCTCTAGTGAAAACACCCGCTAAACAACTTATTTGTCATCATCACCGGATATCATTACTGTAATGCAGCCTTAAAATAAAAGATAAACAACTATTCTCTCCATCCTGTTCACAGCAGGAGGCCGGCTGGGACACACAGCTCTCAGACTCAGATCCGCTGCTTAACGATCTCGTCTTCGCCCGCCATGGTTCTCACTTGGATGGAGAGTAATGAATCAGGCCTGGCCTCCTTTCATCTGTGACTTTTAAACCGTTCATTAGCGGATGCCGGCGAAACATGCAGGAACCCATTGTCCAAAGAGGACCCGCATGGGCCAACTGCTATTCTGCGGCGAACAAAGCAACAGAAGAATTTAAGGATCATTATCTCCGGCTGTCCAAGTGAGAAAGTGACTGGAGAACGTGGGGAGCATCCTTCTGTCATTAAACAGAAGAAGAGGTATTAAAAGCCTATGCTCCTGCAGGGAGGTGGAAGTGTGATTCAGGAATTAATGGCGTTGAGGTAAAAGAAAGCAGAAAGACCCAGGAGCGGTCCTGATAATAGAGCGCATTCTATCACGACACAAACATAAAATAATCCCATCACAAACAAACTTAGCGGCGGTTCACAGTAGTTGGCATTTGGAGAAATGAAATAAAATAATATATTCAGAGAAGCCAGAGGCTGCTGCTTAAACTATCAAGAAATTACTATGAGCCAAGACACCTGATTAAAAGAGGCCCATTTGAGCATATTTTGTGGTTTTGCCTCTTTTCTCACCTGCAAAGTAAGAGTCACATTTCACTGCTCTGATTATGCAGATCGGGTCCTCTGATCATGTATAAATACCCACAGCCCCATTTTGTCAAGGCGGGGAAAAAAAAAGAGACTGCACTCGACTCGTCACGAAATAAATTTGAACTGTTTACTGTTTTTTATTCCTCAGTGTAGAGCAGAGCAGACACTATCGGGGAGGTAAATAAATGAAACTCTTTGGATGGAATCGATTGGATCTCCGCTCACAAATACAGACATTTGCTTTCAAGTCAAGAGAGGAGGGGCAAGTCCCGCCTGTTTAAGTAGGATCCATAAGGAGAGATCAATCAGGGTGTCACGACGCTGCAGCGAGGTTAAGTATCAACCCCCTACCGCGGTCTATGACAGCATCTGTCAATCATGTGTCAGCCTGTACCCCTTCATACAGCCACCTAACAACGAGTCCCTATAAAGCTAGTCATCGCACACCGACTAGGTGATGTCTTTGTTTGGAAAATAGATAACAAAAATGTCTTTTACCCCTCTGATAAAATACACAATTACAGTGCATGATTATTTTTGGTCATGTTGTGCACCAGGGAGAGGTAATAAATTAGAAAAATGTGGAATCGAGGAACTGCAACGTGAGCCCAATAAAAAGATGAAAGCTTTGAGTCTTAAACGTTTTTCTATTCCACTGTAAGAAAAGCCAACAGAAAAATCTTCAAGGAATAGTCACATGCCTACAACTCTGTATTTGGCTGTAGTACTTCTAATAAAATCAACTACAGTGCTCTATACATAACTACATGTACGCAGATAACCGCTCTGATTTTAAAAGATAAAGATAACTTGGCTAATTTCCACATAATTCAAGTGAAAACAAACATGAAAGAAGATGTGTACACACTTACACAACCACACACACACATGCACCAAAGGCAAAAGAAATGCTAAAATCAACATAATCACACAGAAATTAGTCTGGATTTCATTTTGTCTGGAAAGGCGATTAGAGGAGTAAAAAAACGCATTTCCACAGATTAAGTATGATTTCCATTTATATGTAATGCTTCATTGAGGCAACCCCCCCCACATTGTGGCTAATGGGGGAAAACTAATCTTGATAATGAGAATCAGAGCATGCACTCTTTGCAACCATTTAAATCCTTTGGAGTTGTTCAATTTCAACAGTAAATACTCGCATGCGAGAAGTGATCTTAGAGCGGGGTGAAAGAAATTCATACCTACTATGAAAGCACTTTGTCATGAGTATACAATTGCCTACGACACATGAGCTATTTTCTGCACAGCATTATCATGAATCTGTGAAGGATCACTTACCAGCCTCTGAGCTTATGGGCCTCAGGGATGTCTGGGTTGATCAGCAGGGTGCTGGCGAACGATGCATTGAGGGACCGGCCTCCAAAGTCGGAAACCTTCGCCCCCTTGATGGCTAGAATGGGCTGTCCAGTGGATTCAAACTTTTCTGCCTAAACAAGAGATAGGACAAAGGACAACAACATTAAAACTCTGTAATTTCTTGGTTTACCTTGCCAAGGGCGTGAGGTTGTTTTTTTTAAAGTTCAAACTCAGCTTCTGTATTAAGTCTATAATAAACTGTAACCATAATACAGACACTCCGACACAAAAAAACACAATATTTGATCCCGTGGCCATTACAGCATTCTATTATATTAGGCTTTTAATCTAGAGGCCGGGCTTCAAAATTGTCATTTTTACTATTTTCCACCAGATTGAGCCATTTTCTCATATTTGCCTTATGGGGCAAACACATACTATTTTCCTGGTTTCCACTAGGTTTATTGCTGCTGTGTTATGGAGCACTGCAGTGTTTGATGCAATGCATCAAAATCAATGTTGTTGCTAATCACTGACATATCCCAGACTGTGGAAAATTCCCCCTAGCATTTAGTATACAGAAAATAATTCAATTTAAAATAATCAAAAGTGGCATTATATACACAATTATCATCACGACTGAAGTTAGTTTAAAAAGTTTTAACTCAGTGAAAGTGGAAAGTAATAATACATAATGTTATGGCAGTTTTGTCCTTAAAGGACATCAGAGCAACATTTTTAAAGAGATACACAAGAATCTACAGAATCTAGTGGTGCTTTGATGTGACACATAAAGACAACATGCTGATGATTAGGAGGTACAATGTTTACCATGTTCAACAACTCAGTTTAGCATATTACGGTTTGCTAATTAGCAGTGAGCACAACGCTACAGCGGAGGCTGATGGGAATGTCATTTTGTATTACAGGTAAAGAATTTGACAAACTGAAATTTTGACCTGACGGTGACGAAAGATGAAAAGTCGAGGGATCACCAAAGTGCTTACACTTTATCCAGTGGGGAACATTGATGTCTAACGGCAAGCCATCCCATAGTTATTGAAATATTTCACTGAACTAGAGGAAAAGTCTAGGGCTAGTCAAAGTTTGTAGGATCCATCATCTGGGGACCATGAATCTTAATGTATCCAATGGTAAAGATATTTTCAGTCTGAACCAAAGAGGTGGACCAACTAAAAGACAGACCTACATAGCAAGTCCTAGAGCCTTGCCGCTTATAACTATGAACAAGGGATTGACGATTTTTTTTTCTGACCGATAGCCGACACTCATTAAAAGATTATTAACCGTTAATTGACATGATTAGTGCCTTGCATGCAGCGGTGCTGTGGAGTGCCAAACAAGCCGTGCAGCTGCAAAGATAAGCCGATGCACAAACAAAAGGTTAAATCCATCATTAATCGTCAGCTGTAGTGTATGCGCAAAACAGACAACTGAATCCCCAGTTCACCGGTCCGGGCTAGTTACTGTAGCAGCTACGATGCTGCGTGCATTGTTGTGGACACATGCAGCCACTTTCCCCGTAAGTCTCCACCACATTAATTAGTTTAACTGCGAGGTTATCAGTTGTGTGTCTGCCTGGCTACTCTGGCAGCCTGGCGTAACATTAGCGAGTGTCTGACAGACCGTGTGTGTGTGTGTGTGTGTGTGTGTGTGACGATGGTGAGTATGAAGTTAACAGTAACGTTATAGCTGTGACTGTAGCAGTGCAGTGTGTGTACAGTTGATTTGTCGGTGAATAAATGCTACAACTCCCCAAGATCCAAGCCAAGCTTCTGTGTCTTGCCAGCCACCTGCTGATTAAGGTGAAGGGGGTTAGCCCCTCAGTTAGCTCAGGCTCACTTAAGGTGGACTGTTAAGGTGGACTAGCTATTCTCCTTTAAGTAACAAGCCGCTCCCCTCTGAGTTTTGTTCAGCTTTTTATCTAATTTTTAATATCTCTTTTAACCATTTAACAGATTAATCGGTCGAAATTCGTATTGTCGGTTAAACATCCCTACTATGAACACATTTCTTACTAGTTGAGTTGTGACAAAACTGACAAATCGCTATAAAAAATATCATGTTTACTTGTTTTTCAGTTTTGTAGGTTTTCAGTGCTCTTTACTACAATAACCTGAGGACAACCACTGAGAAAAAAAAAAGCTACATCAGAGAGAGGAGGTGGGCAGCAGTGCAGCCTTCAGAGACGGGGAAAAATATCTCCACCACTTGCTTTTTGGCATTGCCATTGTTCTTTATAAACTATACATCTTGTGTGCCTCAGCAAAGTCCATGTGGAAAAGGGGTTTATGTGTCGAACAAAAACTAACGGGGAACACTGTGCTTCTTGTCAGGAGGAAAGAAATGGTGGCGAACTCAGCGCAGTCCCTCTGAGCCACGGGTAAAAATCAACTGCAGGAGCACAGTTACTTCATCAACCCCGTGACAGGGAGTTCAGTCAACGGGTTTTCAACCACGTCCACCTCCATTAAACACTGCACACATTGTTAAACGTCTTTAGTTCTCGGCAAACGCGCTGAACAACCTTTCTAATTAAAACCCATTTCTGACATAGTCTCACCAAAAAACGGAACATTATGAGCTTCACAAAGGCTTTTTGGTATTGTACGTACTCATGTCATTGTGTTCACCCCTGCATGTGTGATCTGGCTTCGGTTAAGCTTCAGTCATTTATACTAAATGGTTGTTCTCGGATGGTGATTAGCATTTGGAAGTGTTCCTGAGGAGAAAGCTTAGCCATTACAATAAGCATGTCTGTGCATTATAAAGTTGGTATTGATTTTCAACCACCCATTTAAAAAAGGTTCCAGACACAACTCCTGAACACCATTACACACGTTTTACCTCTCTCATCTAATGTCTATACTCACTTCCTCTCCCCACAGTGTGACGGACACCAGCTTCCCAGACTGGTCCATCAGATCAATGGTCCTCTTGGACACTTCTTTGCTGCTCTTAAGGGTGAGGCGGGTCACTTCGTTCACAGTTTTACACACTCCAATCACATCTGTAGGAGAAGACATGAATCAGTGCATTAGCAGCAGACACTGGATCTATTTTTTCTATTTCCTGACCTGCCTGATTCACAGTTAAGTTTGCATCATATAGACAATGACCACAATTTTCCAGAGAATTTCTCCCTATTGTTCCCAAATATACATATCATAAATATTGATTGTGGTGTTTACGCCCACAGGTCACTTCTAGGTCCCACGGTTTCCGGCACAAATTGGCTCATGGGAAATAAGCGATTCATTTGTTTCAAAATCAGGTTTGAGGTCGCTGGCCTGTGTGCCAGGCACTTGCATCCATAATGTAGGAGAATATCTATGAAAAAAGGCTTTAATTGTTTCTCCCAATGCACTCCGTCAAGCATACTTTGTTGACTAATGCAATCAAGCAGGACAGATTAGACGCAGAGCTATTCGTTTGTAAATGTGCAAGAGTAGCATCAACAACATTACTCATCATCTATAAACCCCCACTGAGTAAAAGGACTTTAAATACCATATATCAACCGTGATGAACAAAACTTAGCGTTTGATGCCGACTGGTGAGCGGGAGAGAAATTACTCAAATGGCAGTACAAGCCGCAGACTTCATTAAAACAATTACAAGCGGCAGACTCCTTATTATCACTTCATTTTACCTGTGACAGCAGGTTCTCATTTTCTCGTCGGCTCTGCCATAGGGCCCGAAGTCAATCTGCACTACAGGCTATTACTGTCATCAGTATTATTAATACCACTTTTATCTCTCTGCTCGTGTGCTGTAATTACCGCAACACTCACAGCATATCCGGCTCTACTTTTCTGCTGCTACGAACTCCATCCTCTGCTTAGGAAACCCTTATTATTGGGTGGGTGGCTTGGGAACACCTCAGTAGGAGTAGGGCTCTAAAGCTTCGGTTGGTTTGGTTGTGCTTTTTCGCAATATACCGGTGTTTAAGAGAATTATGATGTGTTTAGGCCTCATAGAGCCCAAGCCATCCATAAAGAAAAACAATTTGCCAAACATAAGCTACGCTAAGCTAAGCTAGTTTGTTGCACAGTAAATTCACCAATGGGCGCTCCCTTATGTTGCACGGTGTTTAACAACTCGGCTCTCCGTACATTAGTTCAGGGCACTAAATACATAAGACTACATCAAAACTAATGTCTCGTAAAATGGGCAAAATGTGGCCCCCATTCAAACAAAACACTAGACGGATCATCCCACAACAACAATGCAGCTTAGGAACAAAGTGAGCCTGCAGCTCTGCCCTGACGGGGTTTACACGGCCTGATTCGGAGTAATAGACCTGAGACAGTGTGTGGTAAGGTTTCCAAAGGTTTCTCAATAGCAAAGATCTGTCTCAAATACTGTTTTGGTCGAACTAGCTACTTGTAGGGCTGCATAATTAATCAAATATTAATCGCGATCACGATTTTGGCTTCCCACGATTAAATTAACATTACCGACTGCGATATGGACGCTTAAAATGCGTGCCCCACTCATAGAAAACTCTGCTGCATATCAAATCAAGCGCTTCCTACACAATGTGATCTCACAGAAATATGTGAAAATGACCACGGCCTCTTGATAGTGCATTACATAATTTTAACACATTCAGTGCCACCACTACGGCTGGTGTTTGTGTGTGTGTTTGAGAGAGAGAGACAACGAGAGGAGAAAAGAAGGTGGACTATTGCATGCAATGTTTCTGCAAGTTATTAATAACTTAGTCAGATGCTGCTTTGTCACTTTTTGACCAGCCCGACCCTGCGATATTTTCTAGCAAACTCACACGAACCCGCTGCTAGGAGATGCACTGTGAGTAAAGACCAGTCTTATTTTTGACGTAAAGATTTGTATATTAGCAGGAATGTAGCATAACATGGAAGTGAAAGCAGTGCTCCGTTTATTTAAATGTGAAAGTGCAATACAAATATTTTGTCCTTAAAAAAAATAATCAATAAATAATCGTGATCTCAATATTGATCAAAAATAATCGTGATCATTTTGGCCATAATTGTGCAGCCCGGCTGCTTGTATAAAATATTTGACACTTTAAGAAAGGACTTTGTTTAGGAGGTGGGGTCGGGTGGAAAGAATAAAAAGGGGCTCCAACTAAAAGGAAAAAATCCAATGTTTATATTCCTCCACCATATATTTAAACCTGTCAGGACTGTAGGCCAGATTTAATTACCATCTTACATAGGCTGCCTTTAAAATGTTTTATTCAGCTGTTCTTTGTGTTGCAACATTGTACTTGGAGGGTTTAAAGCTGACAGTTTCACTCATTTATTCAATCCACCGTCTCACTCTATAAATATCTAGAAACACCTTTAATTGCCAAAAGCCAAAAAGAGGCAACCTGAACAAAACTAATACTTCAAATGTCAGTAGGCATTTTCTAATGAAGACATCATGTTTGAGCAGAACACTGCTGCATTTCAGGGCTATGTATAGGGCTTTAGGTTTTTATTTTTGACAGTACGCCATGTCTTTCTATGTGTAGTTAGGGCTGCAGGCTGTTTTCGTCTCAGAATACAGGATGGAACATGAGATAAAGGTTAGAGTTGTCAGGGGATTTAACGACACAGGTTGGGTTGAGAAATACCCGTGTAGATCATTACTTGTGCTCCTTACCAACGATGGCATCTTTGTCTCTGTTCACCAGGTCACCGATGGAGATAAAGTCACACTGCAAGACTGGAACATCGGCGCAGTCTTCGCAGGGGATGATGCTGGACTCTCCATTGAGAGTCATCTCGTAGTCATTCTTCACCGATGTGTACTGCTTGTTGGCGATCTTCAGGGAGCACTTGGAGACGTAGTAGACCTGACCCCGTACAGATGGATGAGCCACGTGTTATTCAGAGATGTGGGGAGCATTACACCTGACTGAATGGTGCAAACAAGATACGACTTCAGACAGTCGGGGGGATCAACAAAGGCTGGCAGATGATCATAAGCCGCTTATTGTATGGGTACAGTGTAGCCAGATGACTCATTCACAGTCTCTGTAGTTTTAACTCACAAAAGTACTGGCAGCTGTGGATAGAACGGACTGCGGCCAAAATCTGTCTTTAACAGCACAGTGAAAGACAGTTTTGACAGATAATTAGAACATGCTGAGTCATTATCTGGAGGAACGTCTCACCTTGCCAACCTCGACAAGGCTGAAGAACTTGTCCACCTCTTGGTTGAAACCAGTCACTCGGATCTCTCCCTGTAATCAAATATGAAATGTGGTTAGTATATTAAAGTTTACGAGCGGACAGTACAGGATTCATGATCTTGTCGTTTATTTGAGGGCTGTCAATCTGTTAAAATATTTAATCGTAATTAATTGCAAATTTTGTATCTGTTCAAAATGTACCTTAAAGGGAGATTTGTTAAGTATTTAATGCTCTTATCAACATGGGAGTAGACAAATATGCTGCTTCATGCAAATGCATGTATATATTCATTATTGGAAATCAATTAACAACACAAAACAATGACAAATATTGTCCAGAAACCCTCACAGGTACTGCATTTAGCATACAAAATATGCTCAAATCCTAACACGGCAAACTGCAGCCCAACAGGCAACAACAGCTGTCAGTGTGTCAGTGTGCTGACTTGACTATGACTTGCCCCAAAACTGCATGTGATTATCATAAAGTGTGCATGTCTGTAAAGGGGAGACTCGTGGGTACCCATAGAACCCATTTTCATTCACATATCTTGAGGTCAGAGGTCAAGAAACCCCTTTGAAAATGGCCATGCCAGCTTTTCCTCGACAAAATTTTATATTAGCGCGTTATCCTGTTAACTTTGACAGCCCTAGTTTATTTACAAAGCGTAAAAAATTTAACAATAGAACCATAATAACAACTCACACTCTCATCCACCATCTCCATAGAGAAGAGTTTGCCATCGCCGCGACTGTTGCTCCATGTACGGATGCTGCTCTTGTTGGTTATACGGGCGCGGATGGTCCACCTGTCAGACAGAGATAAGTTTGAGGTTATTCATGTCAGTATTGTTAATTTAAGAGCACCTCGTGGACCGAGGATGTAACCCAACATACGCATGTATTTATTCATTAATTCATGCATTTACTCACCAACTCAACCTTTTAATAATCTATGCATGTTGCCTTACCGATTTTGCCTTTTTGAGGCCAAAACTGCTATTTGATAGTTTTAAAAATATAATAGTTTTTGTTCTTTGCATAATCAAACACTTTGATAAGGCTTCTTTTTTTTAAGAATCATGACCAAGATCTGTACTGAGCAGGATCATTTGCATTTTGCAGGACTTTTTAAAAGTTGAAAAATAAAGTTGCAGTGCTCACTAGTGGACAAACTATGTACACACTGACTTCAATCATAACGTTGGCATTTCTGTTCTGCAATCTGTTACTTATCAGCCAACATACTGTACACACCAATACTGATAGGTCTTCAATAAGGTCATACAGGCTGATATTATAGATCAATACATGGGTCTGGCTCTATACAGATGATGCAACAAAACAAATTCCACTGCTCCTTGCAATTATATAGTTGTCCATGATATTGTGCCGACCTTATGTTGTTATCAATGTCTAGCTTTAACATGCAACACTTCAAATAGTTCCGCTGGTGCTTAGTAGGTTTTTATTGCATTTATTTAAGGGCTGTCAATCGATTAAAATATTTAATATTTAAATATCTTGAGGTCAGAGGTCAAGGGACCCCTTTGAAAATGGCCATGACAGTATTTCCTCGCCAACATTTAAGTTTGGAGTGCCATTTAGCCTCTTTTGAGACAAGCTAGTAGGACATTGTAAGTTGGTACCAATGGATTCCTTATGTTTTCTAGTTTCATATACCAGTATCTTCACTGTAGCTTTAAAACTGAGCCCGCTACAACCTCCGAAAGATTGATTTGCGTTAAAGAAATTAGTGGCGTTAAAACAAATCTGCGTTAACGACTTATTATCGGGTTAACTTTGACAGCCCTAATTTATTATTTACACTGTTTTTTATTATAATAAATGTATGCAGTGATGTGTTGCTACGGTCTCAAACATAGCAAATATACTACATTTTGACATGACGTGACTGACTGGGGCATACACTCACTTGGACTGGTAGGGGTTGAGGCTGGCGATGGGCACAACTTTGGAGCCGCCCCCCGGAGTACTGGGCATAGCAGACGGGGCCTTTTTCCCAAAGTCTTTATTGAAAACTCTGTTCACTGTTGGAGGAATGAAGAGGGAAATAAATGATCCATGAAGAGCAGTGATGGAGAGAAGTCAAGAGAGAGGCACATACATTATTCATTGGAGACGAATTACAAAAAAATCCAATTTCTTTGGATTGCAACTGCTCGATCACAGTAATTATCTCACTTCAGGAGGGAAGTTTCATCAAAGAACAACCTAATGACTTAAAGTAAATTTACCACCGGTGGGGGCTCTCGAGTCGAGCGGGAGGAAAAGACTCCCAACAGGAAACAAAAATCTTGTCGAGCCAAGTTGGTGGAGAATGTGTGATCCAGCATTTTGGGCGAGAAGGATGATTCACATTTCACAGAATCAGGGCAGAGTGTGAAATGCTGTAACAAAGTGGAGCTGCTCTTCCCCAGGAGAGCTGTGCTGCCTGACTTTGAGATTTTCCGTTTGAACAAGCGCTGCACATTTGATTTGTGTGCGTCTCACGCGGAGGATTAGAGTTCAAAGTGTCCACTTAAGTCCTCCCACTTTGCCAACCGCTGCACTTCTGGTAATTAAGCCCCCAGATCAACCAGCGGCACACAGAGAAATGAACAATGACTGTGCTGATGAGGAGGGTGCTCGCCACAACTTCCATTCCCCACACGGCAGATTAGGGGGATGAATACCTGCTATGACACACACTAGAAGACAGCAAAAACCCCTCCGACAGCCGGATTGCACATCTCTCCTGCTCCAAGTTATTTGCGATGCTGTGATCCACCGCTTATTTTTGACATGAACAAATTTGAAAAATAAATCTGTTTGTTCATGGGGTTAAAATATACCCTCCAGGTAGTTGCTACGTGTTTGTTTGTGTATTCATACTGTGCATCCAAAAAAAGATAAGCACAATGACTGACAGGCAGAGACAGCCACCCATCAACACACGCTCTTGGTTGTTAAAGTTTATGATACCAAGCATTCACATGAAAAAAAGGGGGGCTCTGGAGAATTGGGAGTGTCAATAACACTTGTGAAAAGACTAGCCTGTGAAAACTCAAAATGAAAATGTTTCTCCACGGGGCTGTCAAAATTACTTGTGTCCTGTAAATCTGTGGGTCACCCAAATTATAGAGAGCAGCAGAGGAATGCTGCCATCTGGTGGTTGTTTATGAACCATTTGTGCAGTCTTTTCCACAAAATATAAATCCTGACATTTTCCCCCCCGTTTTCTTTCATGTTCAAGAGTTAAAATAAAAACTTGCTCACCTTCATTTTTATTTTGCTGCAGTAGCGGTGCGCGGTTTTCAGGGATTGGCGCCGACTGCGGGTCTTTTATCAGACCTGCGAGGAAGATTTGACATTAGTATTAGCCTGCAGTGACTCCATGACCCATTATGTATGACTGATGTATACATAAATATTAATCTCACTTCATAAACATATTCACTAACCACTCCTTCGAGACAAGCATTAATTAGTCAGTAGCAAATATTATTATGAAATGTGATTTGAAGGCTTACCCTCATTGTAAGGAGTAGGATTGCCTATTCTTCCAGCAACGTCTTCAGCTTGGTTGATGACTTCAATTTCCAAAATGATCACCACCCGCCTGTATTAAGACATCACCGTAAACCGCGGGAAATAGCATTGTATGCATTTAGTTTTGGAAGATAATTACTAAATATGCTCACTATTATCAACGCAACTATACAGACAGTGGGCAAAATCTTACGACGGCATATCAGAGCCATTGTAGGTAAAATGATGGTATTGCAAGAAAAAAAACGTTCCGGTAAAACATTGGAGTAGAAAACCGTGGTAATGAAAATACCGGGATACTGTATTTTTGTTTAGGAACCACATAGCTGCACTTTGCACGCCTCAACACACTTATTTGCCACTTTAATCTCAGAGGAAAATCCAAGTTTTTTACTCGTAAATTTATGACTTTACTTTCCGAAATTCTGAGTTTTTCCCCTGATTATTACCCCCCTCTCCCTGCTCCGTAATTATTTATTTAGTTTTACCTACAATGGTCCATCGTAAAATCTTGATATGAAGATAAGAAATGTACAAAAAAAACCTGCATACCGTTTATCCTTCAGTATATTTGTCACATGCTTCTTCAGAATGCAGACGCAGTTCGGGACCAGCATGTTGTCCTCGGCCATGTAGTTCAGCTGCGTTGAGAGCATGAAGGCTGCAAAAGGTGTGGAAAAGTGAGAAAAGAAAAATCAGACAGGCACTCCTGGTTCGTTCAACTAAGCGGTTCTTGAGAGTAACGGCTCCTAAGTCGAGTCAAACTTTATTTGTGTAGCACGTTTAAAAACAACCGCAGTTGACCAACGTGCTGAACAGACAGAAAACACAATGCACGACAATAAGAACAGAAGATAATAATAAGCACAATGTACACATAACAGTAAAACAATTGCAGCACAAAAGAAGATGAAGTCCAGGTGTCAAGCTCAACTCAGACTCCAAGGAGAAGAGGTCAGTCTTCAGCTGCAACTTGAAGTTTTCTGTAGTCTAAGCAGTTTTCATATGAATAGGTGAACGATTCCAGAGATTAGGCCACCGCAAAGGCTCGTTTGGCTTGTCTTTGTGCTTACTTCTTGGAGGAAAAAACAACCAGTCTTCAACCCCATCCTACATTCAGTGGCTAGTAAAAAAAAAAAAAAAAATGCCAACCACATTTTAATTAGATAATCTATATTAAGGAGATCTAAGAACCAGAACAATTTTTGAACCACTTTACTATTTGTTCATAAACAATCATAAAATGAAATCTTTAAATCAGTCACAACAATGTGGTAGAATAAATTATGCCACCATGTATTTAAAAAAAATAACAAAAACATACAAACTTACAGGACAGAGTGTGCTGTCCATCGCTCATCATCACCCGAAAGCGAGCAGGACCACTTCCTCCATCGAGCTTGCGAATGTTCTGAAAGGTTATATACAAGTGAAATGGTTCAATATATTCAAAAAAGGTTTGTCTTCTCAAATATAATGTCTGTCTACTCGTGTCATACTGCATCCTATAGCATTCATTTTGTTTAGTTTGATGTATGGTGCATTCAAAAAATTATTGCCTAAGTTAGTCCCTTGTCTGTCTTTTGTAAATAAAACCCCTAACTTATTATACAGTGAGCTGCATCATGTGTCCTGGAGTCTCTCCTGTTGTTAAACATGTGCATGGGCCTTAAAAGAGCTGCTAATTACTAATATTGTAGTATTTTTAATTAAAAGCTGGTGTCATGGTCTGAAATGTAGTTTCAGAAACGTTTCCACCCTGAAGATCCAACTTTGGTTTGTACAGTATAATGCTTCCTAAAGCTGATTTCAAACTGGTGTTGATCAAATGTAGGAGGAGACAAATCCAGATAAAGTGAAGTCAGTAGGTCAGCAGTGATGTAGTAGCTAAACAGTAACGTTATGAAAGACTGTGTGATCTTAGTTTGTGTTGTTACTCACCACACACTGAAGCACTGCGTCGTTGAAACCGCTGCCATTACCTAGAGCCTGAAAACACAAACATTCAATTAAGGAATATACTTAGATATATTTACTGTTGTTATTATATATATCTTTTCTTAATTGTTTTGTTATCACTATTATGCAGCCATATTATTTCTTTATATTAATCTTGTCTCTAGGTGGAGGCGTCAGATAAGCCCAGTGGGTTTTTTGCCTCTTCCTGCACTGTATATTATTCATTCATTCATTTTTTTGTTATGTTGTTTAGTCTTAAATTGTGCAAAAATAAATAAATAAAATAAATAAATAAAAAGGCCAACTGGCTAAGCTAGCTAAGTCATTAATTGTAAAATTAGATATATGACCATATATCGAAAACATTTCGAAAAACACCTTTTTTTCCAAATATAACTCGACATTATTATCTAATGTTGACCTTAGAGAGTTAAATGTCTTCTACGCTTGACAACAGTTTGTTTTCAGCTACAAACGTTAACGATGGTGCTACGGTTACATTAAGATAACTAACGTTACATTACAGTTAAGGTAAGTTAGCTCGGAGTGCAAACAAAGACTGCATTACAGACTGCACCAAACCATCTCTAACTTCAGTTGTTCGTGTTTTAGTCGTATTAGTTCTACTGAAAGTATGAACCTTACCTCAATAGCACCCTCTGAGAGCTTCGACATGTCTGCGAGGAGGTGATTTAGCTACACAAAATAAGAACTTTTACTCTAATGTTAGATAGACAGTCAGCTCTGTGTGCTTCTACCACTGTGACAGGACTTTGGTGAATTGTGTCGGTGGCGCCAACAGCTTGGAATAACGCGCCAACCAGTCGTCGTTACGTGCTGCTCCCGTTTCCGTTTCCGTTCACAGACCTGGGTTCAGTTTGCAGTCTGTCACCATAGCAACAAGCACTGTTAAAACTGACTGGAGACCAACTGCGTACATGTCAGCGCTAAATAATAACGTCATGACGTCAGGCGCGTACTGCGATGCATTCACAGCCAAGAGCAAAATGGGAGATTTCAGACTTCCACTGTAACTTGAGTGATCTCGCTGAGTTAGTTATGAAAAAAACCTTTTACTGTGGAAATATTATATTAGATATAGTGGGCAGTGAATTTATGTTAAAGATTAAAAAAATAATGGCTGTGTAAAAACAAATTTTACAAAAAATATATGAAGTGACTCCCATCTTTTTATTGCAGTCAAACAATATGACACCTATTTAATAAAACACTTGATTTGATATGATTTGAGCATATGTTGTATGCTAAATGCAGTAACTGTGAGGGTTTCTGGACAATATTTGTCATTGTTTTGTGTAGTTAATTGATTTCCAATAATACATATATACATACATTTGAAAAAAGCAAGCATATTTACCCACTCCCATGTTAACAAGAGTATTACATACTTGACAAATCTCCCTTTAAGGTACATTTTGAGCAGATTAGTGATTACTTTGCGATTAATCGTGATTAACTATGGACAATCGTGCGATTAATCACGATTAAATATTTTAATCGATTGACAGCCAGAATAAAATCTGATTATAATCACGTAGCATAATCCAAAGAGTGATTTAGAAGCGCCTTACAGTGACTCCTTGGCTGCAGAGACAGATCAACAAGAGTGTCAGACGAATGGCTGTCTAAAAACACATTTTACAAAAAAATATATGAAGTGACTCCAACTCCCATATTTTTTTTGCCGTCAAACAATATGACACCTGTGATGGAATTTTCCATCAATTCCTCTCTTATTGGTAGAAAGGTCAGAGTGTTTGTCAGAGTGTCCCTCTGTTGACATTATTGGGTTGGATTCCTGTCTAGAGGAGCCACCGTTATCTGTACAGCTGTGTCTGTAGTGGAGACCGTAGAGCCAGTCGCTAGGGCAACCAGGGTCAGAGATGCCAGAGGAACAAAGTAAGTCATAACATGATAAGGGGTAAGACACTGAGCACCAGGGAGGAAGGGCAGAGTTGTGAGGCCTTCACGCAGAGAGCATCTATTGTGGAGACCTGACAATTCTCCTTGATCAAGCTTCAATAAACCTTCTTTTGTAAGACATCATCAGCTCCGGACCTCTTCCTTCCAAAGATAACTTGTGTATCAATTATTCCATCACAACACCTATTTAATAAATCACTTGTTTAGTCACAGAGATAATAAGGAGAAAACTGGTGGGGTAGAACTTCCAAATACCTGTCAGTTACTTGCCAAAGTACATGAAAGGGTAATGCTATTAAGATGAAACCACACTTGCTAGTATTTGCATAAAAATTGCCACGCATGTATGTTAAATTGACACCAGCCTTTTACAAATGTCCTCTAGGTTTTATCTTTTTCCAGTTTCGCAAATGCATCATATTTTTGTTTCACATTATGTTGTATAAATATTTTATTTTATATGGTTTATATATTATTTGTCTCAATAATCGCATTAGTTTACCTTCAGATTACAAAAACAATAGTTTTTCATTCAAGAAGACAATAAAACTCATAACCCAGACATGTTGTGATTCAAATCAATTAAATTTATTAGCCCATTAGATGACATCTTTTTTTTTTTTTAAATCAACTACATACAAAATGATGCAGTAATGCTGTGACATTGGCCTTACATTTTGAGATCTTGGAAATTTAAAGTGCAATCAAATAAAGATGAAGAGAGATTTTACTATGGGTGCAAACCATTTCTTGTATCTTATTATAATTTTAAGAGTTGCTTGACCAGGACATGTCATCTAATGCAGCAAAACTGTCATTTTGTGTCCTTAATATTTGTTTTTTACATGGGATACTGGGCTCCTTAGTGTGTTTATTCTACAATGAAACAAAGCATCTGTTTTCACACACATTTTGATCCAGCTAATTGATATTGTACATTTAATCTGTACAATCACAGAGATCTTGGTGTGGGGTTTCCCTGGGACAGCAGTGTAGGTATTACTTAGGTGGACCTCCGAATGTGCCATCCTGACTCTTATCAATTGGGAATCCCACTTTATCTTTGTTTCCAAATCCTCCTCTCTGCAAGATAGGAGCTCCGGGATTTGGGTTGTTAATGACACCCATGAAAATGGGCACTTGAGTCATATCATCCATAAGGGCGAAGAAGAATGGTTGGCTGAGGTGGAAAATGGGATTGGATGCCCGTGAGATGACCACAGTGGTGGCTGCAGCCGCCTCTGCACCTTCCTCGTTTATCTCCATGATGGACTTGTGCATCACACTGGAGACCAGCAGGGGGCCGTCTGCCATGTTAGCCAAGTTGGGACCGGAGAACATGTCTCCGAGGCCTAACACAAAGCAGGGAGTACAGGGTCAATCCAAAAATCTCATCGAGCAATAAGAATTTGTTTGTGTGGTGAAAATAACGTTAACAACGAAAATGACGAGGTCTTACCCAATTTAGTAAAAACATCTTGTAGGTCTTGAGCATACTCCAGTTTGAATTTGGGGACTTTAACTTGAACAGACCTCTCCTTGGGCAGACGACGATACAGGTCCGAGACATTCAGTTTAGCGGAAAGTGAAGACACGTTCACCTGGCCGGACATAGGCATGACCACCAACAAGCTCATTGACTTCTGGAATGGGAAGCGTGCTACCTGCACAGGAAGAAGAAATGGTGTTGTAAGTAAAAGGTTATTATATGTATTACATTGAGATCTATTTGGGGGTGGGGGGTCGCCATAATTTTGTATTTATTTATATCTTTATTAGTAATCATTTTTTAATTTATTTATTATAATTTATTTTAAATTAATGTTTTGTTTTGAATTATGCAATTTAAAAAAAAAATTCCAAAGCATATCTTTAAAACCAATAAAATCTGATCACAAAAAAAAAAGGAATTTATGTTTCTTTCCAAACTGTATGATAAGAGACAAGTGAATTTTTGGGCACAGCGATGAAACCGTAAATAACGAAACAGTATTTTACCTGAGCCTCAAGGTCACTATCAGTAAATAAACTCAAGGGATGTTTGGCATCTTCCATCACTTCGACATCAACCATGTTCTTGTCGTCAAGGTAGAACACACCTCTGGAGGTGAAGCGCGGGTCAAATCGAGCTTTCCACTCTCCTGTGGGTAACACGGGTCTCAGTTTTAGTCAGCAGCACAATTCATAAACATACAGTAGCTTATGAAAAGGAAAACTTGCAAAGACAGGAGATTTCATTGGTTATATTTCTACTGGGATCTTGGGGAAATGAGTATTCTCAACAAACAAAGAGGCGAATTATATGAATATGGTGACATTTCACCTTTGAAATGGACAGCATTGATGAGCATGAGGAGCAGATTGGGTGGCAAAGCAGACAGGAAGTCAGACATCTTTCCATTTGTTGCATTGTCTACCCAGTCGTTTATCTGCTGCAGGCTCTCCAGGACTGCTGGTTCTGAGTCATATAACCGCTTGGATTCATCGACAAAGTCTTGCTTTGGTTGAAACCCTAAAACACATAATAAACACACACACTCTCAGGCTCTATTTCTCTCAAACCTTTTCTTTAGGGTCAGCACTAAGAGAAATTATAAGAAAATGAATGTTTCTGCAAGCAGGAACTGCATAGTCTCGACTTTTAGTACAGTTAATAATCATTTCTAGGAAGTAACCTTGGCGCAGGAAGATCCGTGTGGCAATTTGCAGGTCATTGTCCCTGAGCTGCTCCAGGACATTATGCAGCGACTCGTGGTAGCAGGGGAGAGTGTTTTCATGGAGATGATGCATCAGCAGCTCCTCTGTCTCATTTACTGCGCCTGTAAAATAGGAAGGGGTGCAATAATTGGATGAGAACGGCGACAGTCTCCAGATGACTATGAACTTGGGGCAAGTTGCTGACACTATTCTTCACATGTGGTAATTGCGTTATATGCAGAGAGGTGCAATGTGTCCTGTAAAAGCTACAGCAGGACGTGCATACCTAAAGCCAGTTGGGAGAGCGCTAATGATATGCTCAAAGGAGATATGATGACATTTGGCTGCTCTGGCGTCGTCTCCAGGTTCTGTAGAAGCTGCACGCCCAGTTTTTGAATGGCTGCGCCGATGGCCTCCCTGGACTGTCGGCTTCGGCTGACAGACAGACAAACTCTATCTTGTTCCTCCTCTTGTTCTGAGCTCCCAGTGGGCCCAGTAATGGTTGTTGTTAAAATTACAGGTACTTCTGTGGTAGCTGCAGTTTCTGGTTGTACTGTAGTTTCATTTTCTACATTCTGAAGGCAGGAATAGGAGAAAATGTTAGTTACAAGGAAACATTTAAAAAAAAGACCAGAACACAGTGACAATGAGAGACATATATATTGCAAACTTTTGCCTCTAACCTCTATGGGGTGGCTCGGCATCAAAGGAATGAGAGGCACCAAAGGGATCGAGTCATTTTCTGCCACCTCAACACTCTGTTGAGAAGGAAGATGGTATAAGACAACAATCTATACAAGCGTTATATAATCAGTTGTATAAAACCAGGGCTGTCAAAGTTAACGCAAATTTGTTTTAACGCCACTAATTTATTTAACGCATTAACGCAACTTGCGATTTTTAGGTTGTAACGGGCTCAGTTTTAAAGCTAGAATGAAGATGCTGAAGTGAAGATACAGGCATCATATGAAACTAGAAAACCTAAGGAATCCATTGCTACCAACCATACTAGCTTCTCGGGAAGGAGGCTAAATAACGCTCCAAACTTGCACTAAATTTTGGTGAGGAAAAACTGGCATGGACATTTTCAAAGGGGTTCCTTGACCTCTGACCTCAAGCTATGTGAATGAAAATAGGTTCTATGGGTACCCACAAGTCTCCCCTTTACAGAAAGGCCCACTTCATGATAATCACATAGTTTGGGGCAAGTCATAGTCAAGTCAGCACACTGACACACTGACAGCTGTTGTTGCCTGTTGGGCTGCAGTTTGCCATGTTATGATTTAAGCATATTTTTTATGCTAAATGCAGTACCTGTGAGGGTTTCTGGACAATATTTGTCATCGTTTTGTGTAGTTAAATGATTTCCAATAATAAATATATACATACATCATTCGTATAAAACAAGCATATTTACCCACACCCATGTTGATAAGAGTATTAAATACTTGACAAATCTCCCTTTAAGGTACATTTTGAGCAGATGTGTGATTACTTTGCGATTAATCGTGATTAACTATGGACAATCATGAGATTAATCACGATTAAATATTTTAATCGATTGACAGCCCGAGTAAGAACAGATTATAATCACGTAACATAATCTAAAGAGTGATTAAGAAGCGCCTTACAGTGACTCCTTGGCTGCAGAGACAGATCAACAGGAGTGTCAGACGAAGGTCCATGTCCTTACGTAACTGAAAAAGACAGAAATGATGTTGGGTGAAAAAAAAACATGTAGCCTGATCACTTTTATGAAACAACAAATATACCACTCATGTTCAACTCTCTTAAAACACAACGCTCTCACCTTTTGTTTATAGTTTCTTAGCTTTATCAAACACTTTGGTTCTACTTAGTCACCCTCTTTTTTAACGGAACCCAGATCATCTGGAAATATATGCCTAAAGTATGGAAGCCACACAAAAGATTTTGTAGATCCTGCACCAAGATTTCCACACAGAAAGTGCTAAGTGTGCACTTTCAGCAGCAGACATCCAGGCTGCCTCGAACAACCTATTATTGCAGATTTATTGCTCAATAAAACATTGTTTAAAAATTTAAACTTTATAAAGTTTTAATGTTTAATTTAAGATTTATTGTTTAATACATTTATAATACATTTATAATACATTTAAATAAATGTATTTAAAATGAATTTCAATGATTTATTGTTCAATAAAACATTGTTAAAGGCTATGAACGTTGAGGGACAGAAAATCCACTTGTCGTGGCAGAAACAACACACATTCTGTATTAAAATCAACTTAAAATGTCCAAATGTAAAACAATTAAATTTAAAAAAGTCAGAAGTATTAACTGGTATAGCCCCCATTTGCAGATCTTACACAAACATGAAAAATCATTGAATAAATGAGTAGTATTAAGCACATACCACCAAGTCTCCAAATGTACAATGGTATCCTAATAAGTTTATCAAAATAAAGTTGATCTTACCTTAAATTTAAATTAGAAAAAAAACTTGCTGCTTATTCCAAAAAAGGAGCGACTAAGTGACTGCGGATAGCAGAATTCCTGAGAGTCAAAGATTGGCAGTTGCTCAGCAAACAGTTAAACATCAACTTGCATTGATTGGGGCCTCATTTAAGCCACTATTTGTTTGTAAATGTGGCTACCGAGACTGACCCAGGGTTAAATATTGAAGGCAGAGATGCTCAGCTACTTTAAATATCAATGGGCAGGTGATAATATCATGACAACTAAATCTGTGACAGAGAACATGACATATTAATTGCCAATGTGGGGTTAATCCCACTCTGTGTGGGCAAACAAATACAGCTTGCTGACACACCAGCGTTACACATCTGATGTTGGAGATTACAAGCCCACACTTCCCAGAAACCCCTGGCTTTGATATATCACCAACTTCGCAGAACAGACTTGGCCGTTCTGCGAAGTCTAGAATTTGTGGTTATATGTTTTGGCCAATACTTACTCAAGAGAGGGAAAGAAATTAAGAAAAACAAATACTTTTTTTTTTTGCATTTGGTGACATTTCACCACTAAGCAAAAGTGATATCTTCTAAATCACATGACGGCCGTCTGCAAACACAAGAGGGGACTTTGTCCAATGTGAGCTCTAGTGACTCAGCCTGGATCGGTACAGGAGAGGCTGGGAGTCATGATGAATCCAGGTGAATCACACAGAACTGGAACACAAACAAAAAAACATGGAAGCAATTTTTTTTTTATTAATCCAGTTAATAAATAAGCGTTTTCAAGGACTTTTCTTTAAAATGTTCAAAGAGATATACTGGAACAATTGTAACCAATTATCAACTACAAATTTTCTTTTTCCAAACAAAATTTGTTGTTTTATGATTATTGAGCTTTCACTCCAGGTTTACAAAAAACACAAAATATCAAAAGGTGTAGTACACTTGTCAGAGCATTTTGAGCTTTGGGCAAATCATTAGAAAAATAGGCAGACTGTGTTTAACAACATGACAATAAAATCATACAAATGGGAGAGCTTTGATGCTAATGGCCTTTGAAAACTGACAGATTCATAAAGAAATTTGTGGAAATTTGGGATAGGTTTAAGGAACAAAAAACACTACTGTATGTTCATTTGCATTACACAATAAGTAGCAAGTTAAACCACATTTTTATTGATTTATACCTTTTTTTTCCAACATATTCATATGCAGTTACATATAAATGTTAAAATACAAAACTGTTAATCTTGGCATCGACTGTTCCCATGTTAACTTTTGTAGACAGAAATTAGAAAGTGGCGTCTAACAACTGGCATACCTGTTTAGATACACTCCCAGTGTAATGTTGCTACAGGTTCTGACTGCTAAATCAAGAATCTCTAAACACGGTTTAAAAATCCCAAAAGCAACTTCAAGTAATTTATTAGTGGATAAAAACATTCAGTTCTTAAAAGCTGAGTGAGAATCTAAATGTTACAATTCAGGCCGTTCTTGTGCAGTAGAATAAAGGCTGTGCATCAGTAACTGACTTTTGTAGGTGACGACGATTGAAGCGTCTCCGCTGACTGTCGACAAAAACAGCGAGTGTACTTTTATTGTTCATGACGTATAAACTGTGAAACAACTCTTATGAAACACGGAGGAAAACGCTAACACAAACAAATGATTTGATCTACAAATACTGCATAGTTTAATCAGTGCATTTGGATACGCATGTATTCTAACATCGAGGGAAATGGAAGTTGAGGTCAATGTTTTTTTTTTTTGGTGTTGTTATGCATCTATTTGGAAAGTGTAAACACTACATGAGAACCGTGTTTGGTTCCACCTTCCTGAGCGCGTCTTCTGATTCATAACTGACCTAGTCAAGATAAGAATTTCCCATTATATACTATTTATACATCTATAGGCTTTTTTTTTAAAAACATCATGGGATTTACTGTACACATGGTGAATGGTAATTGTGTGGCACACTATTCTTGCTCACCAAATTCAGTGCCAACAGCCAGATTGGCAAGATTCGGTGGACATGAAGCTTGTACGTACAATGCCTTTACTTGTGCTGCTTCATTCAAAAAGCCATTTAGAGAAAGTGCCCTACCAGTACAATTGACCTCAAGCACAGGAGAGGGGACAGAGGGAGCTCAGACACCTGGTGTCTTCAGCAATAAGACACTTTCAAGGTCAGCGGGGAGCCACTGATTTTTTCCCTAGGCCAGTAACCGGATGGCCCCGTTCTCAGAGCCCAGCAGCAAGAGCCTCTTGGTGGGCAGGACCGCCAGGCTGGTCAGAGTGCCGCGGAAGTTCTCCGAGCTCAGCTTTGTGCTGCTAACGGGGCTCAAGGAGATATCTGCCATGGAGTACACCCCGATCTTGTTAGCCACTGTTCCGGTCACGATCTCCGAACCGTAGAGGTCAAAGGCGTGGATGGGGTCGGACTGCGACCTGTACTGGCGGAGAGGTTTGTGCTCCATGTCTTTCCACACGGCGAGTGTGTAGTCGGTGGAGGAGCTGATGACCAAGTTTCCTTCTGCAGCCTGAAAAATAAAAACACAAGAAAGAAAGTCACCGACGGTTGACGTCACGTCCCAATAAACGTTGCCAGTCGAAAAAGCTGTTTCACACCAAGCGAAGATTTTCATCCAAAAAATGAAATGAATAAAAACTGATTTTGTGGATTACTATGAATGATTGCAAACCCATTCTTGCGGGGGGAAATATTCGGAAAGACTTTGATTTCAGCGAGTTTCTGCCTGCGGAAATATGTGTTTGACCAATGAAATTTTTTCTTCCAACTGATGTCATAAAATATTGCTGTCATTCAGCGTAATAATTAGCCATGCGCTTCTGTTTGTTGCATGGAGGGTTTTTAAGTTTTCGGGATAACGGACTGTTGGCTAAATTAGCTTTATTCGGTCCAATGGGACATTTTTTGGACTATTGATGTGTCAGAACAACAATGGGCCGTCCCTTTCTCAACACCTAATAATGTACGACAAACACTACTACATCAAAAACCTAATAAAGGACAATATGTGGCTTGAGGTCACTCAACAGCTGGGATACGATGAAGATGGTAATGTAGCTGATATGCACTTGCTAACGTTACATGTTGGTCACGGAACGGGGATAGCCACAACAGCTTATTTTAGTGTTAGCATCACATTTGGAGTCCAATTAGTTTATATATTGTGTAGCCCCTTAGACATTCTCTGTCTGGATAGGTCTTTGTTGTGTGGCATGGCGGACACGGCATTATTTAGGAGGAAACTCACTGGGCCTCATTGATAAAAAATGTTCCGCACACCCGCGCCGCATTTTGGCATCACACTGGTGAGAAACAGCTTTAAGTCTTCCAACATGTTTTTTCAAGATTTGTGATTAAATACCAAGCAATGCAATGACAATTTCCTTGTAAATACACTGAAATTAAAAAAAAATATATACGCGAAAAGAATAAGTGAACTAAATAGGATCCTTTTAAAGTAAAGATACTTGAAACAGAAACGTGTGGCGCACATATTCAGACAGATAAATCAGGCAACTTATATCCATTTCATACTCATATTGTCTACAGTTACTTTAATCTAAAGCACGTAGCATAAGATTTAATTAAAAATACTAAAATCATTTGACTAGTAGTGTTCCTGTACCCACACACTTAGAACTTACAGCTGGGAGTAAGTTCAATGTGTTTGATAATCTTTATTTACTATAAATCGCATTTCAAATAAGATAAAAAGTTGATTTGTTTTTAATCTCCCAGACAGATTTGAAAACTGGTTGATGATAAATTGAGGGGGGAAGTCTGAGTAATATGAATGTGCCAATGAGAACCGCTGTGGTCTTTCTAATGAGTAACCTGTGTCCATATTTGCCTAAACTTGAAAACTAGATACAATCCTTGACCTAATTTGGGGTTAAATAAAGTTTGCTCATCCTTGCGCACTGTTGACAACAGACTTGCTGGGTACAACTTTCACCATCTCTGCACTACTTAGTATTGCTACCACCACTACCTTTGGGGAATGTCAAAATAAAAGTCACTTGGCTGAGCGTCTTCTTGAATATTTAGCTTCCAAGAGAGCAGCCGTACCTTTTGGCTTGAGTGATGTGGTCAAGGAATATAGTAACAGGCTCTTACAACCGCTGTTTTTGGGACAGTACTGATGTCATGCAATAGCTCAGGTTTTTACACTATATAGTACTAAATTAAGACTAAATTAATTTATTAAATTACAGGCTGAATGCACAGCAAACAGCAGTATTCATCTTCCTGACAATTACATTTAATAAAATGCTTGTTTTTATTTTATCATGGGCAATGTGGAGTTTGCAAACTATCAATGATACCGCTTTTACACCGAGCTCTCAACCTGCATAAAAACACAGGTCAAGCATCAGAATAAAATGATCCTATAGTCCAAGTAGACAACCCACCAGGAGGTTTAGGTCACACACAGGGATCTAATGTAGGTCGCTCATAGAAAAAGAGTCAATACAAGTGATTAACAGGCTGATCCAAAAGTTTCCACTGTTTACCACAAAGCCTGATTGAGATTCACTACCTCGCTGATTCTGCTGGTTGATGCACCAAAACCTACAAATTGGCTAATGGTTTATAAGCATTTTCTGTGGAAAAACAACAACAAACAAACAGAAATAAATGATCTTCCTTACAGTAAAAGCCTATAGGACGTTTATATTTGATAGTATACCGATCATCAAACCCATACAACCCTTCTATTATTCCAAAAATCACACTATGCTTACAACTCAACAACGTGATGGAGTCACATTAGAAAAAACTGTCCACCTGTGTTTGGCTACAAGTTTATCTGGCAGAATACAAAGTTTGAATACAGCACAGAGTGCAGCCCGCCCATTTATGCATGACCCACTGCATGACCCCTGGCCCACGTCTTGAGTCAACAACTTGACCGTTAATCCCACACATCAGCCTGATGTTGTGAAACACATGCGAAAATACAGGTCCGTGGTGTAAAAAGAGTTCAAGTTGGTGTGTGGCCACCATTTGATCAAGGCAAAAGAAGCAACACGTTCCTCCTAACAACCACAAAATCACAGATATTTTGGTTTTCCTTCCGAGCTGAACGGATACATAAACATACAAAAGTATTATGTATTCATCCACTTGGGAGTTTTTCATATTTTATTCCTTCCCTTCCTCCTCTTTTCTCTGAAGTCTGTTGGGCATCCAGCACCAACCTAATTTTTTATACTATTCTGAAAGCACTCATTTAGATATGCATCCAACAAATACGTTGAAACTAATATAAACTACCCAAGGTTATCATTGTTATAATTTGAAAACATGAAAAACACTTGCCTAATGTCCCCAAATAGTTGAAATAACTATTTTGAATGAATCCTGTTATAAGAAATGCACTTGATGGGTGGTCTGCCTCCTACAGGTTTGTCCATGTAATTATAACGTCCCTGGTTCAAGTGTGGCCAGGTAGCATCTTCTCTTTACTGCCTGCTATTTAAATAAAAGGCAAAAATGCCCCAAAAACACAAAGGAAATTCACTACTGACTAAGATGTTACCCAGAGGCAGCCCTATTCAGTTATACATAAGGACAAGAAAACACACACGCTCCAAGTATACCTTCATTTGGAGGATGTCTCCCTCATGAGCCGGCCAACCCTTCAGCACTAGTCCGGTGCGTGCGTCTAGCAGAACAATGAAGCCAGATGAGAAACCTGCAGCCACAGTGCGCCCTGAAGGGCTCACTGCCAGGTAGCGGATGAGCCCAGCGCTCACATTGTTGTAGGCCAGACGAAATTCATGCTGGGGACACAGGGGAAGATTCGTCACTGTCAAGTCTGAACTAACTCTATAGTGTAGAAGTCTGGCCTTTTCGAAAAAAACATAGATAATTGGTGGGTGTTGTGTGTGGCAGAATGAGCTCGCTAAGTGAAATTTGTTACCTGCAGTCCAGGTTTGCGAGGGTCGATGAAGCGGAGAATAGAATCTGCGCTGCCAAACACAACGCTGCAGTGTGGTGCTGGCATGGTGGTGACAGCTGTAATGGGATTCTTCCCGTCCAAGGCTTCATAGGAGCGGATCTGCTTGCCTAAGGACAACAGTGGTGACATAGAATAGTAGTTATTTCATTCCACCCATTTGAGTCTAGTTCACACTATTCAACTTTAGCCCTGATTTTGTAAATACCTGCCAACAACAACATCAGCAATGTGTCTCGTGTATGGTCTCGCGTCATTTGCTGTGAGTTTCTCCCGTGTTTTTGTGACGAAACGTAGTTTGAAGACCTAATACCTAAGACCTTAAAGTCCTGGCCTACACCTCATATTCTACAGACTCGAGAAAACATCTTTGTTTGGTACACATCCCCACAAAAATCACATCATAATCATTTTAATATGTCTTTCAATGAAAATGAGAATAATGATGTAAAAATGACTATTCCCTCTAATATCGCAAATCATATCGCAATTGCAATATCAGTCATAAATAAGTTTTAGATGAGCAGCAATGCATCGTCTCTCTTACCTGTATACTGGTCCCACAGGTGCACAGAACCATCGCAGCTGACTATTTCCTGTGAAGCCTCTAGCTGTCCAACATAGAAGATTGACTTTCGATGGTCGTTATACGTCAGCCTGGGCTCCACCTCCTGCGTTCCATCGCCGTGGTTATAGAGAGGCCAGAGCTTCACAGTCTTGTCTTTACTACCGGAGAGGAAGTAATCCTCTCCCGCCAGCGGCGCCAAACACTTTGTGGGGCCCGAGTGACCCAGGAAGCTCTGCAGTCGGATCTGGTGGAAGTCAAAATGAGGATCCTGCTGGTTGAGGCCGATCTCGTACTGCCAGTAGGCCAGCCAGTTGCCCTGCAGGGAGCGGCCGCTGCGAGGGAGCTCCTGCTTCAGGGCGCTGTCCTCTGTGGTGGGGCCCGTCACCCAGGAGGAGGACGAAGCTGTGCCGACGGATGGAGTGGTGAAGGTGGATGCAGTGGTGATGATGGGGGTGATGTGGCTGGAGCGTCCCCAAGAGTTGGACAAGCCCAGGTTCGGGCTACCATCGTAATCAGTGTCCCGGGACACTTGGATGCGGTTTCCTACCAGGTGGCTCCCAAACGTGCCTGACTCAGAGTCTCCCAGCGAGGTGTAGAAAGTCGAGGGTGCAGGGAACGGGTTGCAACCAACACGTCTGCCAAAACCAGAGGAGAGACCCACGGAGGACGGAGGCAGCTCCACCCTTGACGCCGCTGTGAGGTTTGTGTCTGGACTCACCTGGCGCAAACTCTGATGGTAGGACTGGGCCAACTGCCAGACCAGCACGTGGTTGGGAACCAGTTTCCGAATTGCCATGTCACCTACAGAAATCACAATGCAGCACTGATTTAGACCTCTGAAGTGTACAAATATATTTGATAGGGCTGTCGATCGATAAAAATATTTAATCGTGATTAATCGCAAATTAATCACACATTTTGTATCTGTTCAAAATGTACCTTAAAGGGAGATTTGTCAAGTATTTAATATTCTTATCAACATGGGAGTGGGCAAACATGCTGCTTTATGCAAATGTATGTATGTATTTATCATTGGAAATCAATTAACAACACAAAACAATGACAAATATTGTCCAGAAACCCTCACAGGTACTGCATCTAGCATAAAAAATATGCTCAAATCATAAAAATGGCAAACTCAAGCCCAACAAGCAACAACAGCTGTCAATGTGCTGACTTGACTATGACTTGCCCCAAACTGCATGTGATTATCATAAAGTTTTACCTCGCCAAAATTTAGCTTAAGTTTGGAGCATTATTTAGCTTCCTTCCCGACAAGCTAGTGTGAAGTATCTTCACTCTAGCTTTAAAACTACTGAGCCCGCTTAAACCTAAAAGGTTGCGTTAATGCGTTATAGAAATTAGCGGTGTTAAAACGCATTTTTGTGAACGTGTTATTATCGTGTTAACTTTGACAGCCCTAGTAAAAATATATATTTGATTTTAGCACAGATGGGGATAGGCTATTTTGAGTTTGGAACAAGATGAGGTAGTTTCCTACCTATGAGGCAGTAGAAGGGGATGTAGGAGGCATGGGCCATCTCAGGGTTAAACACAGTCTGTAGCTCCTCCAATACCCCCAACTCATACGTCACATTCGACTCTTCAGGTGTCCAGACGTCCACGACCATGACTTCTCCCACAACTCTGCGAGGGGCACTGTCCAGCTACATTGCAAGAGACACAATCACCACATCTGCGTATTTCCAATTCCATTTTCAAAAGACATAGGTGTAACTACATGAAGAAACTTCTAAACTATCTGAAGCAACAAGAAACAAACATCCTGCCATCGCTCACAGATGTGTGGACTCTATATCTCTCCCTCTGTCTGTCAGACAGTTTGTATTCCAAGTCTCTGTCTCGTTTTTTATTTTCATCTGCCTCTGTCAAGCTCCTTGAGACAGATCTGCTCGTTGAAAGCATTCTAGAAATAAACCTGCCATCACGCTTGTCAGTCTTCATGTGTTTTGTGTGTGTGTGTGTGTGTGTGTGTGTGCATACCTGGGGCTGCAGAGAATGCAGCAGAGAGAAAACGGCAAAGAACCGACGCAGAGTGTCAGCCATATGCTGTTGCACCATCTCCCTCCCGATGCGCAGACAGATGAGAGCCATCAGGCTGAGTGTCTTGAGACAGACGGCAGTGCGTGTCTGCACCCCGCTGGGGAACCTGAGTACAGCAGAATGGGTACAACCAAGCAGAGGATGAATGACGGATCTATTGTAGCATGTTTTTTGGATTATACTCTTATCTCAACACAAACATTAAAAAGAAATTGCACTTCAAAAGAAAAAACTGTTTATTCAATAAAAAGCAAATCAATATTTGCAATATTTTTTTACAATGCTTCTACTATTTGGCATGCTGTGCTTAATATAAGTTATTATTACATGCCTTTTGTTGGATATTCGATTCTGATGGGTCAATTACGGCATTCTACAGTCTGTTATTTCTTTATAGCAGACCACTGCTATGTATAACAGACCGTTTCTTTGGCCGCAGTTCTGTTCTCCGACTCTGGAGGAACATTTTGGTGTCAAATTATTGATTTCTTAAGTAAGTAAGTAGCCATGTAATAAGCGGGATTATGTACAGCGAGCCGGTCATTGCTGTAAAAATAAATGTGCGTGGCTGTGTGTGTGTTATTTACCCCATACGGGGGGTGGTGAGCAAGTCCAGCAGTGGCAGGAGCACCTCCTGGTTGATCTTCATAAGCATGTCCATTAGAGTGGTATCGGAGAGAAAGACAATAATCTTCTGTGTAAGTGCAACAGCTCCAAGTAGACTCGCCTCCTTACGTGTGTTAAGACGCTGCGAAGAAGGTGGAGAAACCTGGAAACATACACATTTGCGAGATCAAAGCACATTTTGTTAACGAATAGTTTCCTTAAAAAGTACGTGGGTTTGTATGAGGTACTTATCCACAGTCAGTGTATTACCTACAGTAGATGACGGTCGGCATGCCCCCAGTTTGGAGGGCAGCAAAACGTATTTTAGCCACCTAAAAGAAAGGCCCACCTAAAAAAATCAATATCAGTTTAAGTGTACGTTATATTTAGAATATTTTCACTACATTACCTTTCCATCAGACATTGTTTAATTGAGTCTGGTTGCTTTGGCGAGAGCATAGATAACAGCTTCAGTTGCCCGCTGGGAACACACTGTATAGCTGTCTCACAGCAAGGTAAACATAGCGTACACTTAAACAGATATTGATATTTTTAAGTGGGCCTTTCTTTTAGGTGGCTAAAATATGTTTTGCTGCCGGACCCGTCCACAGCAGTACATTGCTTTGCTTCCGTGCGGTAACTCCAGTCTGCTTCTCCAAACTGGGGGGATGCCGACCTTCATCTACTGTAGGTAATACACTGACTATAGATAGGTACCTCATACAAAACCCACTTCAAAACATCTGAACAGGCCAAAGCAGGTTTTATGTGTGTTAGTGTTCATTCGCCTTACCAGATATCCTATATAAGGCAGGTACTGGTAAGTGAGTACAGGCTCTCCATAAAGCTGAGCGATGTAGATGAGACAGTCCAACACAGGCCCTGCCGTCTGGTCACCAACGACAGGTTTCTTCTCATACACGCTGCCCATTCCCACACTCTCCAGACTGCTCTCCTCAGATGCGACGGCCACAAACTGGTGTTTCTCAAGCCCTGCAGGCAGAGAACATGAGGAGGGAAAAGGGTGAAGCAGTCATCCTTTTTCGGCTTATTGCAAAATTTAAAAAGGTATAAATGAGGCAATGGAACTTTTTATGGTATAAATTTACGTACCAATGTAACAATTTGTGAGCAATCGCAGCAAGTTTCTGGCTACGTATCGAGATGCCACTGTTGGACCAAGCTTTGCCGACAGCCACCGAACTGTTTTGCAGACTGTATCTGTGTGGGGAGACATGATTAAAATCATTAGATATTATCAGATAATAACCAAATAATATACATAAACCTCAATGATTCACTCACCTAGAAGAATCTTTTGTTCTTTCTCCCCAGATTCTTCTGAGGAATCATGGTCATCCTCCTCCTGCTCTCCCACAATGCCTTTTTCTGTCTCCTCCAGTGCCATTCCATTCACAAACTCGCCCTCCAGAGTGGCAACTGTAGCTCCTGAAGCGTCTGTGCAACCAGAGAGTGTGAGCTCCAGGTTGGCAGCAGTCGGGTCGTCTGTGCCCTCATTAGTCTCAGTCACCTCCTCTTCCTCCAGCTCTCCTCCCTCCTCTCCCTCGCTGGCGTGTTTCAGGTCCTGGCTGCTGTCGGCTGATTTGAGGCTGGCTCGATCCCGCATTGAGTCTCCGTCGCCCAGTGAGAGCTCACTTGTGCTGCTTTTGTCGCTTAGTTTCCCCACGCTTAGAGACTCCTGGTCTTGATCCTTGGCTGCAGAGTTCTGGCTCTGCTGTTTCCCAGCAGCTGCTCCACTGTTGACATAGAATCCATTCTGAAAGTCCTCTGCCTCTGAGAGGAACACTTGGTCATTGAGACTGATGCCAGAGGAGTAATCGACCATCCCCGTCTCTCCCGCCACCCCGACTCCTCCGCCGGCACCAGTACCACCTCCCATATTCCCGCTAACGGACCCAGACGACGGCCGCACCTCGCCACACTGAAAGTCCTCTTCCTCTTCCTCTCCCAGATTACACGTGCCGCCCCTCAGCCCTTTGCAAGCTTCCCCGCCAGAGCCTGACATGCCGCTTTCAAAGCCAGTCATGACCTGCAGCACATGGGGGAGCAGGCTGGACAGAAAGGCCTGCAGGCCCAGCCTCACGATCAGCTGCAGAATGAAACAGTCGGTGTAGAGGTAGAAGCGACCTCGCAGGCAGTGAGGGTTTTCATAAACGTTGATCAGTGGCTTCTGTAAGTACTTGTTTGCATTTCTGGGACCCAGCACTCTGGAGATGGGCTCGAAAAGGTACCAAGCAGCATAAACCGCAGTGGACTCCTCAAGCATGAGGGCTAGAATGAAGGGCAAGAGAATCTCAAGACCCTCAGCGGTGACGTTGCCCCGCAACAGTGTCTCAAGCTGCTGCCACAGGTGAAAGACAACATCTCGTCCTTGAAGACTACACGTGCTCTCTATCTTGGTGTGGTAGGAAAAGATAAAATCATGAAGTGCAGCAAAATAGGGCGGGAAAGGAAAGGGGGTGATGATTGAGTTCAATAACCTGCAGGGGTTTGGGGGAGGGAGACCATCGCAGATGGGTTCATATTCAAAAAGGAGTGGACGAGGGCAATCTGGTACTTCTCTGTGTGCTATCCCAGAGTGCCTCTCCATTAGCAGCAGTGTCTCGAGAGCATGATGCAAAGACAGTGGCACATCACGGAGGCTGGCAGAGCAGAGCTTCATGACAGCTTGGAAACGCTGTCTCAGGGGGGCGCCAGGTTTCAGTCCTCTCAGTTTAGAGGGGAGGAATATCTCAGCGATGAGAACACCAAGGGCCTGCATGTCTCTTTGGTAGAGCTTAGTAAGAGAGGGTAGAGATTCAATTATGACACCGCCTCTTGTGCAGTCGGTAGATCCTGCGGGATGCCATACTTCAGCGTGTAGACTCTTCACCAGGAAATTGTTCAACTTCTCCAGTTCATCCAAAGGCTGCAGTGGGTTGAAGCCTTCAGGGAGGGCGATCTTGATTTCCTCTGCATTGCTGGCGGTCACACTCCCCTCCCCGTGTTTTTTGTTCGTTGGCCCGCCTCTTTGTAACATGGCACTGCGTAATCCAGGGCCTAAGCCGCTTGCAAAATCGCCAGGGAATGAACTCGGGGACTGGGATACAGTAAGTGCTGTGTGATCTCCTCCCATCTTTCCTCCCGCCGTGCTGACGCTCGGCATTGGCACGGAGCAGGACGCGGAGCTGGATGAGCCAGCGGACGCTAACGAGTCCAGGGCTTCCATGCCTTGTTCAAGCTCTTCATCTCTGTCTACCATAGTCCAGCCACTGGACTCACACCCCGTGGACTCTGGCACCAATCCATCTACGGTGTCGGCCGCGGTGTCGATTTGAGGGATGTGTAGAGAAGGCACGTTGACAGCAGCAAGGCCAAGGATAGGAGGTTCTGCTGGGGCGTACTGGGAAGGAGATAAGCGTGGCGGGTGGGGCTGGTCGAACAGCTGAACTACGCCGTAGGTAGTCAGATTGGTGTGGTTATCCACCAGGTGCAGGCACACGTTCTTGGCCTTGACGGCTTCTTTACCGGACAGCTTGTAGCCAAATGTGAGATCAATCCAGTGATGCAGGTGCTGCGACACCTCTCTGCTCTCCAGAAGGCGCCGATGGACCTCAATGAAATCCTCACACGACTTGCACCAGGAAGGCACGTCCAGGTCTGGCATGTCGGAGTGGATTGACCTGAAAATGGAGGGATCTGTGTAGAACTCTGGAATGCACTCGTCGGGAGTCCAGCCCTGCATACGCTCCATACTGGCTGGGTATTCATTCGGCTCCCACTGGGATCTAACGTGGCTGCACAACACTGGCTTGGGTGTCTGCCGGGCTTTGTAGACATAGTAGGTGATGTCTGAGAGCACATCAGATATGTGATGAGGTACATGGAGATGGTCAGGCTGTCCAACACCGCCAGCACCAACAGAGCCACCGAGGTCTCCACCTACGCCGCTTCCACCAACCCCATTACCCACCGCAGCAGCCAAAGCCTCTTTGGTCATCTCGTATGTGAAGTCCAGCTGCTTATCCCCTTTGTTGAGCCTGAACTTTGACCTCCTGAGGTCTCGGAATTTTCCAAATGGCACAGTGAAGTCAACCACCCAAGGCAGCACTGGGTGATAATTAGGGTCTCCTTCTCGCCGTCCTGCTAACCTGTTCAGCTCCATCAAGTAGCGGAAGTTACTGACCCGTCCATGGACCCAGTCCAGAACCAACTTCTTAAGCTCATCAAAGCAGTCTGTGCAAAGTATTTTGTTCTCTTGGCTCTTACATGATTTGTTCCTTGGCAGGACACTATTTGGCACTTGTGTGCCAGTAACATTGCCGTTTGCATCCCCGTCCGTCCCCAGGTCCTCATAATGGGCTAGGTTGAGCTTGAGGCGGCTGCAGAGCTGCTCGTCTACAGCGATGTCCTGCAGGGAGAGCTCTCCACAAGACAAACCCGCTGCATGACAGCCCTGCAGTGCTATTAGTAACTGGTAGAGGATGAACAACACTTTGGCGTGGCTGTTAGCGAGCTTGGCGGGGCTGAAGGAGACAATATCGTGGAGTGAATACTGAGTGTAAGGTAGAATCACGTAGAGCATCTCTGACGTCTCCAGCAGACACTCTGCAGGAAGAACATTGGGACACAGATGGTCTGACTGGGACTTGGAAAAGCAAGATGAACTGGATGGCAAGTAGTTTTCCTTCTCCTTCTCTCTGGCTGGAGAGAGGGATGGTGACACCCTGTCTGATGAGATGAATGTGGAATTGAAGAGCTTCTGCAAAGCATGACGCACTGCATCTACAGCTGCAACATGCATCTGCTCATTGGCTCCTGCATATGCCTGCACGAGTTTGTGGTGAGCGTCACGCCACAGATTCCTGAAAAAGGGAAAAAAGATGATTAATTACTATCTCAAATAAGTTCTACTCATTCAATTAACAAGGTGAATAGTTAGGTTTGACTTTCTGACTATAGGAAACTTCCAAAAGCTAAAAGCAAGAGTGAACCGCCTAATGTTATTAAGAGTGCACGATTGAGCGACTGCACTAACTGTGAATGAGAAACCCTGTTCTAACCATAGAAGATAGCAATGCAAGTGGATAAAGCTCATTTAGATACAAAACCAAACACACAAACACTAAAAGGAATCCACAAAGGCAAGTCAATTAAGTGAAGTTCTAGGAACCCTGATATTAGGGCTGCAACTTACGATTATTTTCTTTACTGATTAATTTAACCGTTGTTTTCTGAACAGTCATCTACTCTATAAAATGTCAGAAAATAGTAAAAAAAAAAGGCCATGCATAGGTTCCAAAAGGTAAAGGTCATGTCTTCAAATAGCTTGTTTTGTACCCAAAGATAGTAAATTGATACAATTTATTAGGGGTGTAACAATACATCGATTTAATGATGAACGATCCAATATATCGATGCAAATCATCAATACATATCATCGTCTTTAAGATACGCCCTTATTTTGAAATTCTTAACTGATAAAAAACATTTGCGCTTAAAAATTTGAAATGTGGCACTTTATAGTGAACAACAGGAGGTCTATTTTTATTAATTTTTATTAAAAAGAATAGATTTTTTTTAATTTAACCGTGTGGAGGAGCTCAGTAATACAATTTTTAAATCATATTTTAGTTGCTTTTTGTGAGTTGATAAAAATGGAACTGATTGTGTTAAATGGGCAGATGATATCATCTCATATCGACAGCAGGCCCGACTTGAATCGAAATGGTATTGTGGCAGACTTTGTGATATCGGCAAATATTGTATCGTTGTCCAAAGAATCAATAAAATATTGTATCATGATGAAACTTGCGATTTACACCCTTGTAATTTATACTAATATAACATAGTTAATTATCAAAATTGTTGCAAATTAATGTCGATCATCTTATTGATCAATTCATTGTTTCAGCTCTACCTGATATTATCACAGAAAAGCTTTTTTAAGCTCTTTGGATGAGGGTAATTAATGTTCACAAATAGTCAATTTTCATGGGAATTACATCTTCTTTAAAGGGATATTATTACTTTGAGTTTTAGCACAGAAGGTGACATGCATAGCCAGATTTTACAGAGTAGATAGAATAACAGAATATCAAAGTATATATAGTACCTGACGTTATGTTGCGACACACACTGCATGGTTTTGACATAAGAATCCTGTGACGTGAACTCCATTTGTTGATGGCACGGGTCTCTGGCCAATCTGTAGCCCAGCTTGCTTTTCCTCAGACCCTGAATGCACACTCGTGTCCAGCCTGGAGGCAGCTTCGCCTGGGAACACTGAAGGTAGGTGCGAGTTTCTGCCTCACTGGGACTGTCAAAGCGGGCACAGCGCATGATCCTCCTCTCCCTCAGACCCATCACCCAGCGCGTAGGAACAAGGGCTATGAGCTCCCTGGGACGGGGACCTGGGCCTTGCTGCCGCCGGTCAACCCCCAAGTCTTTCTCAACTGCACGCATCAGCCAATCCATGGTGAGTCTCTCCAATGCTTGTTAAAGAGTCACGCAATGTCCTGCTGTGTACGCCTTGCTTTCTCCCACAAGGACAACTTTCAGACATTCATGGATGAAGAAATCAAAGTCAGGGCAGACCTAATCTCCTCTTCCACCTGTCCCTCTGAGGAAATAACAGAAAAGCATAAATGGACAATTAGACAAGCTTGTTTTGTAGTGTGCTTTAACAGTAATATTGCTGTGCAGTGACAGATTGTTTTTCAACATAGGAGAACAGTAGGTTGAGGAGGAGAGAAAGAGAGAGGAGTGTGGTTCGGGAATAGCAGACAAGATGAGTGACAGTCTGACATGAAGCAGCGTGTAAAATTACGGTATTCTTTACGGAATTATAAAGTTTAGTATAATTATATTGAATAATTTGAGTGATATATGTGCACACATACTAATCATAGGTCAAAATAGCGCTAAATTTAGCTGAATTAGAAAAGGCAGTAGTGGTAAAACGAAGAGCCGTTTTGGAGCCGAAAGAGCCGGCTCTTCTTGGTGAGCTGAGCCAAATGATCTGGCTCACTAAAAAGAGCCGGAATTCCCATCACTATTTTCAACAAAAGGAGAAAAGTAGGTTGCTTGCTGCAATGAAGGAGTGATGTGATGTTGGTGATTGCACACGACTACTCCATGGTGCTTCTACAAGAGCCTGAAGTTTGAGCTCAGCTCTGCTCACATGACTTCCTTCTCCTTCTGCTTCCGCCTTCAAGTTGACTGATTGAAACTGTAACTTAACCACAAGCAAACTATTACTCAATGGCTCACTAGCAAAAATGTACAACTCACTTTACTTACAACTTCCCCAAACGGTCATAAATATCAGTAGTTAAAGTTTGAAAGGATTTCTGTTAGCTAGACTGCTAGCTGTCTGTCTGGCAAAGATAACATCCAAAAAGTTGTACTACACAAAAATGTCTCTGTAAAAGTCAGATTTTTAGATTAATCAGAAGACACGTCTTATTTTTATACATTCCTTTAACGACAGATGTTAGGACCTGGACACTATTTTATTGTTTCTGCATTGTACTGCAGTCAGAGGCATTCATTTAAATCCAGTGACAGATGAGGTTTCAGTCTCTCTCTGTCTGTCTCTGTGTGTTTCAACACTATGAAGTGTATAGTGGCAGCAAAATCATCTGATGAGTCAGAGGAGAGATGAGGAGTTTTGTTGTGAAACAACATGTTTTGAACTGAGCCATGTTGGTTTGTAACAAGCTGACTTTTCAGAAAGAAACAGATCATCAAGACACATTTAAACCAAGACTATAAATACTGCAAGCTTCAAACCACACATGTAGCTAATAAATAACCTTATCTTATTTTAGGAACCACTCCATCATAGAGCATTTCCCAAATTGACAATTCCTCAAGTTTACCGAGTCTCTACTGTGTTCAAGTCATTTCCACAAGGTGGTGTTATGTCTGTAATTTCATAGACAAAACCTTCAGCAGTGTTGTGCAAACATGTATAGTATGTAACTAAGAGTTTTATTTTGTTTTAGTGTCTGATGAGTCAGAGGAGAGATGAGTTTTGTTGTGAAACAACATGTTTTGAACTGAGCCATGTTGGTTTGTAACAAGCTGACTTTTCAGAAAGAAACAGATCATCAAGACACATTTAAACCAAGACTTTAAATACTGCAAGCTTCAAACCACACACATGTAGCTAAGACAAGGCAAGGCAGCTTTATTCATAGAGCACATTTCAGCAACAGAGCAATTCAAAGTGCTTTACACAAACATTCAAGAACATTGCAACAAAGTGCAAAAGACATAATTAATACAGTTAAAAAACATTAAATAAAAGCTAGGATAGAAGCTGAAATAGAAATATAACACAAGAGTAAAAGCTCTAGTGCAGTATATAAGATCATTATCTGGTTTAATAAAAGGCAGCAGCATACAGGAACGTTTTAAGCTTTGTTTTAAAGCTAAAGCTTAGTGTTATTTAACTAATGACAACCTGTTTCTGATTAAATGATTATAGGTTTGCTTTAAAGAGGAAGTAACGTCCACTCAACGCTAACAGGTAGCTTAGCAGCATGCTAACGCTACCATACCTCACTTAAACTATCAACCTTCCCTCAGACAGGTGAGTTACTAACATTACTGACACCGAGCTGAACCAGAGCAGCTCTACTGGTTGAATGTAACTCCTCTGTAATAACAGAACAACAGTGTTTTTGATATTTAACTAGCTCACCTCTGCTAGCTCTAAGCTAACTGAGCAGCGCCGGTTTCACACATGATGATGAGTTTCTACTGCAGTGACTTTATAAAGGAGAGTACATACAGCGGGGCGATAGTTACTTCCTCCATTGTTCTGATGTTTACTGGTGCTTGTCAGCAGACAGACAGTCAGTCAGATGATGTTTTGTTCTGTGCTAGTTGGAGCCATGTTTAAGAAGAGACACACCTCACGTGACACAACAGCAGCATGTCATGTGATTGTTACTGCTGAAGCTGCAGGGCTTCTTCTTCTGTGAGATATACAAAAGGCAGCTGGCATCCTTAGTGTTGCACTACTGCCATCCTCTGGAGACAGTTGACTCCTGCAGTGCTCAGTATGTCAGATGTTTCCCATACTTGTCCTTTTCCACTACACTCCAGTAAATTCTTTAAAGGGACTATTTGTAACTTTCAGAAATGCTTGTTAACAGCGACACCTGTGGCCGTGAAATCAACGAAAGTCAGAGTCGGGCTCGCGCTTGCTCGCTCTAAATATACCTGAACGAGCATCGCTCAAAACAGTGAGGCGACACACGTCAGCTAAAACCACAATATCACTCTATATTTCAGCTGCTTGGCAGTAATGTTAGCTGACCAGACGAAGGTCTCTCCATGAACATGATTTAGATCTGATCCTAGTGTTGGCTTTTCCTGCCTAAGTGCAGGCTGAGGCAGCGGGGCTCTGCGGCGTGTCTCCCTGCTCTCTCCGCCCGCAGCCGGAGAGAGCAGAGGAGACAACGGCACCCGGTCGGTAACGAGACGATAACGTTACTAGCTGAGGAGCTCCGTCACTTCACAAGACACGGGAAACCTCTGTTGGTCTGGAGGAGCTGCAGCAGTTATTTCTGCACAAACGTCCACTGTGCATTCACTAGATATTCTCAGAGCTAAACTAACTCTTCTGCAGTGTGTAGTGAACGTGCGTTCACGTCTAGAGGTGGAGCGAGCTGAGCTGTCTGAGTGAAGGCGAGCAAGCAGAGGAGGAGGGTACAGCGGCTACACGCAAACGCGCATATGCGAGCGCGCATGTGTGACGACCCGCTACATTTATGCGCGTACAAAGTTACAAATAGTCCCTTTAATCCTGCTCCTGTTAGTCCTAATCTTTTAATTTCTTCCATCATGTCTTTTCGCTCTGATAATTTCTGCAACTAGCAATCACAAGGTCTACAGTTTTCTCTCCTATTTCTCACAATACCCGCTCTATTTTGAATTGAATATCCTCCCCTTAAAGGGACTGTTTGTAAGAATCAGCAATGCTTGTTAACAGCGACATCTGTGGCCGTTAAGTCAATGAAAGTCAGCGTCGGGCTCTAGCTTGTGCTCGCTCTACATAGACATGAACGAGCATCGCTCAAAACAGTGAGGTGACACACGTCAGCTAAAACCACAATATCACTCTATATTTCAGCTGCTTGGTAGTAATGTTAGCTGACCAGACAAAGGTCTCTCCGTGAATCAATGCTGATCCCAGTGTTGGCTTTTCCTGCTTCAGCCTCCCGACCGCGGCCGGAGGGAGACAACGGCACCCGGTCAGAGACGATAACGTTTATCGCTGCGGAGCCCCGTCACTTCACAAGACACGGAAAACCTCTGTTAGTCTGGAGGAGCTGCAGCAGTTATTTCTGCACAAACGTCCACTGTATTCACTAGATATTCTCAGAGATATGAAGTCTTCTGCAGTGTGTAGTGTGCGCGCATGCACGTTAGGTGGAGCGAGCTGAGTGAAGGCAAGCAGGCAGCGGAGCAGAGTACAGCAGAGACTCCGGCCCTGGAGACCAAAGCTACGGTCTCCCCCGCGTCCTCTGACTGCGACCAACACTGTTTTGCAAGACTGGTTTCACTAGATAGAACTTTGTGATTTTGGTACTTCCGTGTAGTTTGTGGTGGAGTCTTGTCTGAACAGCGTAGCCACACGCGAGCGGGCATGGGACACCAACCCGGGTGATTTATATGTGTAAGCAGTTACAAACAGTTCCCTTAACTCCTTAGGGCCACTTCCTCAATGACCTTCACATTGATAAACACCAGAAATCATTTATAATTTATACTTTTCTTGATAGAAGTAGATAGTCAACTGTACTACAGATGTGACACCCACAGGGGAAAAATAGATATATCTGTGTGGGTGATTTAATTTAATTTTATTGAACAATACATTTAAGCTCAGGAAAGGGCTGCATTATAGCCCATCCTTTATATTTCACTGAGCTAATATAGTGAATGAAATGAATTCCCCCGTTTCCTTGCAATTTTCTGGCCTTTCAGGTCCCTTGAAATAACCTTATCTTATTTTAGGAACCACTCCATCATAGAGCATTTCCCAAATTGACAATTCCTCAAGTTTACAGAGTCTCTACTGTGTTCAATTTAAATAAATATTTGCTTCTAATACCTGAGGGATGTAGTGAGAGTCATTTCCACAAGGTGGTGTTATGTCTGTAATTGCATAGACAAAACCTTCAGCAGTGTTATGCAAACATGTATAGTATGTAACGTAAGTTTTATTTTGTCTTAGTGGCTCCAACTTTGACTCAATCTTTTGTAATGTCCCAAAAAATAACTGCATCAGGCCCTCTGTCTACCACTGTTGTATTTTGATGCAATTGTGTTGTTGTGTGGGCATAACTGATGGCTGGTAGCAGAATATGATCAGTATTTGAAATCAAGATATTTACCACATTATGTTTAATGTGCATGCCTCATTCCTCTTTCCTACACTGAGTTATTTTTTCACAAACTCACACCAAATCTGACTATTTGATAGATTTTGAAGTTGGACCCTTTATTCAATATAAATGTGAAGACAGGCTTCATCAGAGACTTAATAGAGTTAATATGTTTCTATGGTCCATTTATTAGAATAGAGTAGGAATTTCCTTTTTATAAAGAAAATGTGTTGATATTTGATATGGATGTGGTTTAATAAATATGAAGCTTTGAAGAATATTGACACATGCCTCTCAGTGTGTAATGATCTACTTTTGTTTTTGTTGCTGTATGAGTCCTACTACTACTATCCTACTTTTTCCTAATTAACTTTATGGATATTTTAAACAGCATTTAGGTACGCAAATACGGATGTTTTGAAAGCATGTTTTGGCTAGGCAGCTTGCGTGCATTATAAACCAATTATTTCAGGAAGGAAATCAAAAATAGGAGGCAAAACTGATTATAAATAACACGCAATTGATAAAGCAAAGGGACAAAATTATGGCAATTATTGTCCAAAGTCAACAAAAAAAAAGCTTCTCTCATCTCAGCATACCACCAATGCGACATAATTACTGTCAGCACTTTTTGTTCTGTATAAGATAGAGCCAGAGAACATGACATTCCTTGGCTCAGCATTTCCTGTTCTGTTCCTAGTAGTTTTATAGTACTGCCAGGCAGAATGAGTTTTATGTCCCAAGGCAAAGTGTTGGTTTTGGTTTAAAGCATTCACTGCAAATGACCTGAACTTACAGTAGCCACATAAAAAGAGGGGTGGACACAATGAAGCATACTGTGCATTGTATTTTAAAGCATCACATCAGTACCCCTGCAATAAATACTATTTGTACTTTTGTATTGTGTCACATCACTCAAAATAATCAAACGTGGTTCTGTATAGGCTGAGAAAAACAGCTTGATGTGACCTTTGATGACCTTTACAAGTGGAAAAACTCAAACATGTAGAGTTCAAGTTAAAACAAAAAGAAAAAATCTGTGAAAGGTGGAAACTTTATATTTTCACAAGTAATACAGAGCGATACAAGTTATTTCTTCTGCCAACAAGGTTGTATTTTCTGCAGGTTTGCTGGTCTTTTAGTTAGTTTCATGTCTTCAAAAACAGATTTCAGTCAAATTTGGTGGAAAGTTAGACCAAGGGAAGGATTGTTTTTTGGTGATGATAGAAAGTTCCATCAGGTAGCACTTTATGTAATCCCCCATAACACAACTAGCTTTTCCTCCTCTCCTCATACAAATTAAATGTTTGGTACAAACACACTCAGATGACCCTCAAAAAATGTTCCTATAATAACTAGTTGACAAATGCCTTGCAGGCATGCATGGCCAATTTGACATACTACAGTGACATTATTTGGCTTGTTGTGTTTTAGTTTTTTTATTTAAAAAAATCTGAGATGGCACAAGTTGCAAGAAAGTTTATTTTTTACCAGTAAAACTTCCAAGCCATCAGTTCACCAGCACCGAGCAAACAACCACTTTACTTTTCCAGGTTCCTGTTTCTTCTCTATACTTTTTCTTGTGTACCAAAGATCACCTCAAATACAGTAATTTGAACCAAAGAGCAAAATGTAAAGTTTGCCAAGAAATGAAAACCAACCAACACACACCAGAGTATTGGTGTAGTGTAATATGCAGACTGCTGGTAAAGCAATTTATTTATTTATAATTTAACGAAATACATTTGAGGAAGCCGGGCTTTTCTCTGGTTTGAGGTGGAAATACACAGATTATTACCGAACATGATGTTACCAAAAACACACAAATCTCTCAAGTCATCGTTCATTTGATCATTCAAGTCATTCGGCTAGGCATACATGTACCCTGTGGGTTTCTTATAGAATTTTTAAAAGAACACAGTACTGCATAAATTGATTGATACACACAAATTAAGTCAATCTAATCTGCTGAAACCCTGATATTTTTTTTGAGGAAGTGGTGGTTCTCTTTAACACCGTTATATTCTAATGAGCCTGCATGTGACATAGGAAGGGGAGCCAAATCTGATTGGCTTGTTGAATCTCATGTTTTCTGATTCAGGCAGCCCACAAAAAACTGACTGGATTGTCTTATTTCACAGTTTGTGGGTTGGTAGGCTCTCCAGATACCCAAATGTATGTGCACAAGCACTGGGAAAGTTTCATGATACAATATGTCCCCTTTAAATCTGCTTGAGACTAACAAATTAACAGAGATAGTTGGTGTGTTCTGGGAGACACGGGCATTTGAAAGGCTGTAGAGAGGTGTTTTATCGGTGAAGGGTAGATGGGCTGAAGTATTCAGGTCAGCAGAAACACACAGAAGAAAGTGTAGTTACTTAATTTAGTGCACAGTACAAGCAATCTGGAATGGCAGCTACTTGGTTGCAACACATTTTTAAGGTGGGTGCTCTTGGTTCTCAGGCAACAACACGTTGCTCACATTGCAGACATTGTGAGCTTATCTCCCAGAATCCACTGCATTTCAATTTCCTCTGGAACGTCTTGAGTCATTGAGCTTACATGATTATATTTTACTTTTTTTTTAGACAAACATATTTCAATTCTAAAGGGATTTGTTATTTTTCTTCCACAATTCTATCCTGACAGTGTTTGAAGGAGAATTTAGGCTATTTAGGGAGATAGAATTTACAGAAAGTTAAATTCATTAATAAAATGATTTAATCAGAAGATTTCACAAGCTTTTTTGACGGCTAGTTAAAAGTTTCTCAGGTGTGTGGGTGGACTCTAGACTCATGACCTCAGTATTTATGAAATCCAGGCTACAGTCCTGGCTGCCCATTATTCAATTAAATTCAAACCCCCAATGCCGGTCCAAAACAATAAGGTAGAGCAGCAATGATTCAAATAACCGTCCCTGTGTAGTCATGATTCACTGGAACTCTATTGCACCACTGCTTCTGGACAAACTGTGAGACACAGCTCTTCGCATCATAGCACATCACAGAGCAGCCTGTGACGGTCTATTCTGATGCAATGGCCAAGTCATAGTCAAATCAGCACACTGACACACTGACAGCTGTTGTTGCCTGTTGGGTCTGCAGTTTGCCATGTTATGATTTGAGCATAATTTGTATGCTAAATGCAGTACCTGTGAGGGTTTCTGGACAATATTTGCCATTGTTTTGTGTTGTTAATTGATTTCCAATAATAAATATGTACATATATTTTTATAAAGCAAGCATATTTGCTCCCAGAGTATGAAATACTTGACAAATCTCCCTTTAAGGTACATTTTGCAATTAAGCACCTGTAAATAATCAGGAACCTCAAGTTCTTCAATTATTTTCAAGTTTACTCAGTGCAGCAGTTCAGCCAGTATTTTTATGATTTTTTTGTGGGGTTTGATGATTATGAGGAAGAAGCTGGAAACAATCAGTCAGCTCTTTTGTTTAGGTGTGAGCACCCAAGCACATCTCTCTCTCTCTCTCTCTCTCTCTCTCTCATTTATATGCTCGCTCCCCCTCCCCCTCCTCCTCCCCCTCCCCCTCCTCTTCCTCCTCCTCCTCTTCCTCTGCTCCTCAAAAGCTCGATCCATGGTGCGAAATCCTCCCATTCACCATTTTTCCTTCAGGATGCCATTCTTCAAATATCTTCCCTCTGTTAAGAATGAGATTATCCTCTTCTCAGCTCCATTTCTTCTCCTTCCACTGCCTTTAGTGATCGGGACATCGGTATGTAAACTCATTTGAATACAATTGATTTTAATTAAACTTTGGCACACTGCCTAAAAGTGGAGAAATTCGGCAACTCTTTGTGATTTAGGCACAAAATAATTGAAATGTTGGATACTGTTTAGCCAAATAGAAAGCTACTCTACTCAGAATTTCTTTCTTTTTTTATTTCATAATTTGTTTTTAAAAGTAAGTTCAATTAGAGAAACATTTCACTTCACGTGCATGCAGTTTTACCTCATGAATGAACTAAACCCATGCGTAAATTCAGACATTTCTTTGCCTAAAAATGAATGAATCAGATTTGTTTTGCACTGCTTCTTCTCTCTTTGCACCTGTTGTGCAGCGCACTTTGTGAGCAGATTGCATGAGAACCGTCCTGTGTTGCCTGACTGGCTGGAGGCTCTGTGAAACTCTTGTGATTTTAACTCCTCGTTGTTAACATGAAGGGTCATGTCCAGCGTGGGAACACAGAGTCAAAGGACTCTCTCTGCATGTCCACGTTGCAACCGCTACAACATGTGACATAGAGACATAGAGACATGCACACAGGCTGTAAGCATGTTATTATAGACTTCAATGCAAAGCAGCCATGAACAATGGCATAGAGGGTATAGAGGAGGGTGACAGAGTAGAAGAAGAAGTTTAGGAATCTTTGCTTGCTTGCAAAAACTGAAGACAACTAATTTTATATATATAATTTTCAATCTAAAAGCAACTGGAAACAAGTTTAAAAAAGTCTAATTAACACAGGCTGCAGGGCAATAAATCACAACAAATGAATATGTCATATAACAATAATTGGACGGGTGTTTATAGAGCTCAGAAGGCAGATTCGGGTGACCATGAGACAACAACAAGCACACTTATCTTTAACCTTTGAACCATCATAATGTCCCTTTATAAATGATGTAAGAATCATTGATCCCAGAAGCTGTTTTTAGACCTTACAAGGTCTTTGTGTTTGTATGTATGTGCATTTATTTTCACATGTTTTGATGCAGGAGGCAGAATGTGGCTATGTGATAATCCTGATGGCGGTATACTGGTGCACAGAGGTCCTCCCGCTGGCTGTAACGGCTCTGCTCCCAGCCATCCTCTTCCCAGCGTTTGGCATCATGCAATCCAAAGATGTGAGTGACATTAACCGCAGCAGTCTGTCAAATTTGCTCAATAAGCATGGATGAATTTTCTGTTCACACACACACACACGTCTCACTCCTGTGTGACCCAGGTGTGTATGCAGTACCTGAAGGACACAAACCTGTTGTTTGTGGGGGGGCTGTTGGTGGCAGTAGCCGTGGAGCACTGGAATCTGCACAAGCGCATCGCCTTGAGGGTGCTGCTCATCGTTGGTGTTCGTCCGGCGCTGTGAGTGGCCCCCGAGGCAGATTCTCTTGTTTGGCTTTGTCAATGTTTCCGAAGCATATCTAATCAGCTGTGATACCTAAACACCCGCTATAGATAAGGAGACTATGGTCTAGTTGTTTATTGCCATCATAAAAGTTGAGATTGTTAAACACCTTCTTCCAAATCAAAGGCCACTAACAGCGTTTACATTGTTTTTCTTTTTCTTCCCGACAGTTTGATGTTGGGTTTCATGGGTGTGACGGCCTTCTTGTCCATGTGGATCAGTAACACGGCCACCACAGCCATGATGGTGCCGATCGTCCAAGCGGTGCTGCAGCAGCTCAACAACACTGAGGCAGAGACACCTCAGATCCTCAGCTCAGAAGAGCCGGTCCAGACATCAGACACTGACAGTAAACAGCCTCCACAGATGGAGAAACAGAGTGAAGGACAAGGTGAGCATCTTCAAGTCCTCAAGTGTTCTGTTTGGCCAAGAAAAATATACTTTTACTGCTTATAAAACTCTCCTTTCTCTGCTCTCTGTTTGAAGGCCCAGTGGTGGTGACTTTCTTGGACGCCACAGTGGAAACTGCCATGCGTAAGGAGGCAGCAGAAAGGCGGAGAATGTGTAAAGGGATGACCCTGTGTGTTTGTTACGCTGCCAGCATCGGAGGCACCGCCACGCTGACAGGAACCGGCCCCAATCTGGTGCTCAAGGGCCAGATGAACCAGTGAGTGTTTATTCTCAACACTTTGTTAAGTCATGTTCTACAAAATATTATAATCTCTTTTATTGTTTTTCCCTCAGACTCTTTCCTGAAAACGGAGATGTGATTAACTTTGCCTCCTGGTTCGGCTTTGCCTTCCCTAACATGATCCTCATGCTCACGCTGGCCTGGCTTTGGCTGCAGTTTGTCTTCATGGGATTCAAGTGAGTGTTGGTGACGGTTAAAGCTTAATTACAGCGACAGAGACTTGAATCGACATCAAGAAGCTTTTACCGCATCATGGGTGTGATTGAGTGTAAAGGTGACACAAAGGTTGTTTTTTTCCTCCCCGTGTGATCCCTCTAGCTTTAAGAAGACATGGGGCTGTGGGGCTGTGAAGACAGAGAAGGACATTGCTGCCTATAACGTGATCCGTGAGGAGCATCGTCGCCTGGGGTCCATGTCCTTTGGGGAGTTAAATGTCCTGGGTCTTTTCATTCTGCTGGTGGTGATGTGGTTCTCAAGGGACCCGGGCTTTGTCGCTGGCTGGGCGACACATTTCTTCAACTCCAAAGCAGAGTTCGTATACACCTCATTTTCACTCATACATTACTCTAGTTTAGGTCCTGTGAATTATTTGCTTTGGAGGAACTTTCACATATCTACGTTTGTTCATTCCCTCATCCCTCCACTTCTCAGGTATGTGACAGATGCCACAGTGGCAATCTTCATCGCCGTCCTCCTCTTTGTTCTGCCCTCTAAACCCCCGCGTTTCTGTTCGCGCAGGACTCAAAGTTTTGACACAGGTGAGCCATCATTCTGGAAGAATATAGATTATGTGTCATACACTTATATATCCTTGTTTTTGAGAGCTGGAGACTGTGAAATGATTCAATACTGACATTGAATTTATTGGATCTGTAGCACCTCATCAAACTGTTGGCCCAACTCCACCTCTGCTCACCTGGAAAGTTGCCCAAAAGAAGTTACCATGGGGCATCGTGCTTCTTCTTGGCGGAGGTTTTGCTCTGGCTAAGGGCAGTGAAGTAAGTGTTGTGTTGGCTGTGTTTAAAGCTGCAAAAGAATTTCATGAAATCAAACCACATTTATATATATGTATTTAATTTCAGCAATAAGTCATTCAGTGTATTCACATTCTGTAATTACCTCTCTGTAAAGTGTTTTTCTATTGTTGGTGGCGGAGTCCGCCATTCCCACACTGGATTCAAATTGCCTTCCTACTATAGGGCTGCCACCCTCTTAGTGGATTATTCGACTAATCGGCTGTTTTGGTCTTAGTCGACTAAGATTTCTAAGATAGTTGATTAGTCATTTTTCATGCTTTTCATGCTGAATGACTTATTTCCCAGAACCGTATGAGCACATCTCTGATAAACACATGATATAAAGTGATGCTTTTGTGTGATTCATTGTGGAGAAACTCAGTTTCATAGATCTGTCGATTAAATCAACTAATCGATTAGTCGCATGAGTGTTGGTCGACTAAGAATTTCTTTGGTCGAGGACAGTTCAACTTCCTTTACACAAGGGATTCACAGGAAATGGCACACTATGTAATCCAGCATTACATCACATTAGTCATTTTGATCTAAATCAGTCTCATTATTGACGGTTTAATCTCCTAATGCCATATCAGAGCTGTATTAAGTTACAGCTACGCAAATCGAACATTTCCTACAGCTGCTTGATCAAATGTTCCCCTGAATGTGTTGCTTTTGTTTAATTTATGTTGCATATTCATGCTGCAAATACCCCTGCGTAAGATGTCAAAGGATGCAACCTGAATTGTATACTCACAGTGAATGAGCAAATATTGACTCAGCTGTACAGATAACAACTGTTTTCATTTCCAGAAAAGACTAACTAACTGTATATGTTTATGTTATATATATCTCTTTAGGAATCAGGACTCTCGAAGTGGTTGGGAGATCAAATGACTCCACTGCAACACATCCCTCCCTGGGCAATTGCTATCATCTTATGCCTGCTGATTGCCACCTTCACAGAGTGCACCAGTAACGTGGCCACTGCGACGCTCTTCCTACCTGTCTTAGCCTCAATGGTAAGTTCTCAAAGAGAAAGTGAAACGTGCGGGGGGAAAAAAAGCAGAAGCAGAGGCAGGATCTCAGACTGCAGGAGACAGACAATTATGTTTGGCAGCAGTGGTTCAGTGAGGTGAAGTGCTACATAGTGTAATTTCTTTTCAACCGGTTTCCCCAATTGGAGTCCAGCATTGAAACTACTCCCAGTGGGAGCCGGCCTATTTCTCCTTGTTTGGTCACCCATCTAGTTGGTCATTCAGGCTGTATGTGTTTGGTCCCCTTCCTCGGGCCCCTCCTCCCATTAATAACCTGCCAAACACACCAATTCAGCCCAGTGCCTTGTAACTCTGCCCACCCTGCTGGTGCAGAAGAATGGCATTACTGTGCCCGCTAGTCGAGCACTTCGAGAGAGGCTGGGTTGCGAAAGACCTTGCCAAGCAGGGGTATTCAGATAGATGTTTATTGAGGACGGAGCCAAGTGGGTGCTAGGGGTTTCCAACTCTCGTGTGAAAATAGAGATAGAAAGAAAAGAGTCAGAAAAGAGCATCTGATCAGTTACAGGCAGCTGACAGCCTTTGTGGCAATCATGGTTTGTGGTATGTCGCTTTATGTGTCAACCTGTCAAGTGAATAATTTTTATTCGATTTAAACCAAAACCATCAGACAAGACAAAACCCTGTTATCGTGGTGACCTAATGTACAGCCAAGACCGACTATAAACTTTAACTTTATTCGGCCTTTGTTTATTTTGAGAACCAGAAATTACTGTGCACTTGTGAGCTGCTGTGCTGCAGGATATGTAATTCAGAGGCGAATTCCGCAGAGTAATGTTTTCGGCATCTTAGCAGTGTGCCATTATCGTTACATGTGTAGAGCGTCTCTATTTTAGATGTCATGACTCAGCCTTGAGCTTGCAGGAATTATATCTTAATTACACCCACCTAATGAGAGTTCTCACTCGGCACAGAATTGCACTCTGAGTTATGAGTCAGTGATTACGGTAGCCAGAAAAATAGCCAGATGGAGGAGTGGTGGATTTTTGTGATGAAGGCTCTATTCATCTCCTGTTGAAGCTCTCTGTGTGATTATTGCAGTCTCAGTCCATTGGAATCAATCCACTGTACGTCATGGTGCCTTGTACTCTGAGTGCCTCTTTCGCCTTCATGCTGCCTGTCGCCACGCCTCCAAACGCTATAGTCTTCTCTTATGGATACCTCAAGGTTGCTGACATGGTGAGTATGGCAGCAGTTTATTGTGTTTGCTCAGTAAATTATATGGTGAACATGCCAAGCTGTCACTTGAGGGCAACTGTAGCTGAACATATTGTATGTGATTATCACTTGACCTGAAACTGTTTACAGAATGACTACATTTTGGGAAATGCAGTTATTGGCTTTCTTGCCAAGAGTCAGATGAGAAGATGGAAACCATTCTTAAAACTACCATTGGTAACAGACAATCTGTGAAAAAATCAAGTTCCTCTGCCTCCTCATAGTGCTCCTGATGGCATTTGCAAGATTCCACAGCGCCCAAAGGAAAACAACCAATCAGAGCCGAGCTGGAGCCGGCCAGTGTCTGGGCAGCTGTCAATCATTCTCAAAAAAGTACACTGAAATATGTTTGTCTTTATGGTAAATATGAAACTGCAGTCGGTTAGCTTAATTTACTTCACTTGTCATTGTGAGAATAGGAAATAATCTGGCATAAAGCCCCTGATAAAAGACTGCAACTAGACAATTTTAGAGTCTATTTTCTGATACAGATGTTTGACGAGATATAGTGCGTAGTGAAGTAGTGAGGTTTAGAGGTGCTGGTAGGAGGATTATGTTACCTATAGACAGAACAAGGCCAGCTGTCCCCCATACTTCCAGTCTTAATGCTAAGCTACGCTAACCAGCTGCAGGCTTTAGCTTCATATTTAACGGAAAGACAGGCGAGTGAGGTATCAATCTTCTCATCTAATTCTCAGCAATAAAGTGAATAAGTGTATTTCCCAAAATGTCCAACTATTACTTTAAAATCACTGTTTTTCTCCATCAGGCCAGGACAGGAATAGTCATGAACATCATTGGCATCCTTTGTATTACACTGGCCATCAACACCTGGGGCAAGGCCATGTTTGACCTGGATACTTTCCCCGCCTGGGCCAACGTCACCGGGGTGTGAGCCTGGTTCTGCCACAGCAGATGATCCACACACACCCTGCCCTCCCTATCCACAGGTGCCAGACAAAGACCTCTGGTCAGAGCGACAGCACGGGACTACACGGCGGACCGCATGCGTCCGATTGCTGTTAGAATACAACGCCCTCAAGGCTTGTTCTCATTGACACACGAGTCTTGCTTGTGAAAGAAAGTGGCGATGAATATGATTGGGAATGGAAGAAGAGTGGTTGAAGAATGAAATTCAAAACTTTATTTTTATTTACATTGTATCATAATGAAGTTACACCTTAAAGAAAGACCCCTTAGGCTCCTAAAACAGTATCACATAAATCATATACTGTTCTCAAATAGAGAGGTTTTATGATCCTCCTGAACAGCCACGGAAGGGCTATTCATAAGGTCAAAGTTATTAGAAATATTTTATATAGTCACATGTAGCCACATCTAAATAGCAATAAGCCATATGGTAATATAAGAACATAACTTTGCACATTTACTCAAGAACTGCACTTCAGTACAATTTTGAGGTACTTGTAATTTATTTAAGTATTTAAATGTTATGCCGCTTCTGGTTTTACTTCACTGCATTTCAGAGGAAAATATTATCCTTTTTTTTACATTTTACTAGATTTTTTTTTATATTAAGATAATAGGAAATATGAATATACAGTAGATTAAACTACATATAAATTAGCACCATCTCAACCAGATACAACATTAAAATCCTGTTTACATGTTGATACATTGGAAATAATAATCCAATAACATTACATATAACAACACTGACAATGGCAGTTCAGCTGCCTAATGAGTACTTTCACTATGATACATTTTTTGTCAAAATCTGAGATAAATGCAAGACTGATCGACTACTTTTACACTTCGGTACTTCTACTAGTACTAGTTTACTAAGTAAAAAAAAAAGAAGAAAGAGAAAAAATACTTCTTCCCCAACTGCTATCATGAACTGAATGTTTTGAAAGCACATCTTTCTAAATAGATTTAAGGTAACCTACCCTGTCGGTTAGGTTTGGTATGTATAGATAATGGGCTTACATGTACAGTACAGCAGAGACTTGACAATAAGTAAACATGTACTTTTGACCCCTGCATTGACCTATACTGTAAATCAGCATGTATGGTGGTTTGTTATACTTCCAGCATCAGTTGAACTTTGAAGTGTATCATCACTACAACGCAAGAAACCTACACGTGCCTTGTACAAACACACTGACTTATTGTACTGTAAACACAATATTTTGATCAATACAGTGTGTGCTGACATTGTGAAATGTCTCACTGCAATAAAGAGTTGTGTCTGAATTGCAATAAAGTGCTATTTAAGAGATGTATCTTTTTTTAATTCTCTTCAATTTCAAGACGTTTGTACCTGTGAATTGATGAATAAAGTCTATATCTTCTCTGAGTTTTAATGTCTCTTTCTTGTAACATTGCCTCCATATACAATGGTTTAATAACCCTTGATGAACAAAATGTGTACTGACTATTTCACTAATTTTCCATCAGTGTTATTTAACGAACAAGACATGATAGAGTAAGTTCAGGTCATGAACAAGGATATTTTTAAATTCTATAAAAAACACTTGGCTTAATATTTAAGCTACTGATTTCACATCAAGATCTTAACAGTTTCCACTAATGCCTGAGTATGGGCTTTTAAACAAAGAGGCTTTAATAAAGCAGGTGGATATACAGTAAGCTGTTAAAACAGCATTGTCATCCCTCTGTGTCATCCAAAACAAAGTGATCCCACTTTCATCATCAGTCGCCTCTTTCTCAACTCCACATGACTATTACCTGTGTTTTAAAGTGCACACATGCTTCTCTGCCTCTTGCTTATAGTGACCTCTTGTCTCGTGCATGAAGCTGATATAATCCTGTAAACACAGTGCAGAGAACCACAATGATCCTGCTCTGAAAGGCCACACCTAATGTATTTAGGCAAGAGCTCTGTGTCACCGTCCTCTTATCCGAGACGTTGCGTGAGCCAAGTGTCAAGGCAGTCATATTGTCCGCCGTTGTCTTGCGTCATAAACATTATGAGCTCAAAGAAGACACTTCACATGTCTCCATTTAAAGACCCCACAGCACTTTATTACAACCCTATAGGTACCTATCACCGTGCATGATGAGAAATGTGTTTTACAGCTAAGACAAAATATCATCAATCATATGACTCTACATTATATGGCAGCACCAAACCATGTTGGTGGTATCGTGTGACACGATAGGAAAAAACATGTTACGCTGCAGCAAAAGGTAGTAAGGAGAAATAAATGACAGGATCACAACAACGTTTCTGACCTCAGCTCTGTCGGACAATTAAAATGTTAGACGGTTTAAAAGTGGTTAACAAGCGGTTGGGTGCACGGAGAAGTTTCAGATCACTATGATCTTGGGTCCAAATGGGGAAAAAAAGCTTATGTAATTACAGTGGCCTTTCTCTCCCTTTGCTGCCTCTCAGCCACCCACTCATTATCCAATTGAAACACATCCTCACGTATCGTAGCCTCCATTATTGGCTATATATACATGTAAAGCTTCAGTGGGGAAATTGAATCCTGAAAGTTGTTCTCTCTGCTGGGGTTCAGTGCACACACAAGGACTCTGTGTCCACAAAACACGTTTCTGTCAACTTGGCCTTCTGGTTGCAGAGTAAGCAGGTAAAAAGATTAATAAGTTACCACCAGTTTGGGTTTCAAGATCATTTTCCAGGCACACGAGAGGTCAAAGAGCATGTTTTGTGACTCATCCACCTGTTTGCATCTGAGAGTATTACGTGGATGGGATGTGTTTTTTTTTAAAGCCACATCGGCCTTCCACCTTTTCTGTATCAGTTACACATGAAGACAATACGCAGCCTGTTTGATACAATCGATCCTTCCTGGCACATAAAGACTTGTGTGTAGAGATGGTTTCAGTTAGCTATGTATCCAATTAAACTGGGGACACAGGGCCAGGCCAAAAGCTAAAAGGTCTAGAAGAGGACAGAGGGTCTTTCTTTGCACTCTTTAATCCAGTGGTTTCCAACATGGGGTCCGTGCCCCTCTTAGGGGGGCGCCAAAGATCATTGGGGGGGTGCCAAGATTTGTCTGCTCTGAGGTTGTCAAAATTAGATTTGTATAGATTAGATTTGACATGTATAACTAATATCGTAATAACACACTTATTGGATAATTTCTACAAAAGTATTTTTTGCTACTTAGTAGGCCACATTATGTTTAAACTAGGGCTGTCAATCATATAAAACATTTAATCGCGATTAATCGCAAATTAATCGCACATTTTTTATCTGTTCAAAATGTACCTCTAAGGGAGATTTATCAATATTTAATACTCTTATCAACATGGGAGTGGGCAAATATGCTTGCTTTATGCAAATGTATGTATATATTTATTACTGGAACCCAATTATCAACACAGAACAATGACAAATACTGTCCAGAAACCCTCACAGGTAGCTGCAGGCTATGGCTGCGGAGGATTGTTTCAGACTTGTGTGAGCCAAACATTTCCAATAACTCCAGAGCATTGTAAAGTCCAAAAGTCAACCTTTATTGAAAAGAGATAGATGTTATCATTTCCAAAATCCACAACATGTTTTTATCTATCGAAATATTCTGCTTCAATCCATATTTTCTGGCGTTTAGCCTTTCAAAAACAACGTTTTCACTGCAGTCAAAAACTGTTTGCTCTCCAGCCTGCCACACACTGAGGGAGGCACTGACGAGTTATATTCATTAAAGAAAGATGATTTATTAAAAAAATAAATAATAATAATTTAATACACTGAATCGCTTTACTGAAATTTAGGATTTTGTTTGAGGATTGTAATTTCTTGATGGTGATGGTGATGGTGATGACGTCAGAAAATATTGGGTAGGGGCTCAGCTTTTCTCAGATACAAGTAGGGGGATTCAAGGAAAGTAGGTTGGGAACCACTGCTTTAGGCCAAAGTGCATTCATACTGACCAGGCTAAACTAAGAGTGCCTTTACAATCATCTAGTTTGAGAATATTCATTATTGCAGTTCATATTGTGCTTACATGGTGCATATTCCTGAATTACTTTAGTCACATTACTGTACAAGCCATGTCATATTCCAGCATATTGAGGAAGGAGTAGCCTACCAGGAAGTGGGTCGGCCTAAAGAACTAATTTTTATCCTGCGCCCTTTAGCAGGTTAATCCGGTCATGCATAATTTTCATGCCTATTAGATCATTCAGCGACCCTTGTAGCTGGAGGCTCTGTCATCCAGGAGGACTGTGCTCATTACATAATCTTACAGTCGCTTCATGTTTACTGGTTTACTGTTTCTTGGATTCTTGCACCCCTTCACCTTCGGGAACATTCTCCTTTTAGACACTTGTTTTGCACGTACCACACACATGTTCAAAAACAGGGCAAAGGATGACTCATCGGACTGTTTGACCACAGTTCATGTGTTCTCTGCACCGCTTTACTCCCAAAAAAGTGCATTTTTAGGTGTAATAAGAGGCTAAAGCAGTGCAACCCTACTATTGTGTTCCTCTCTGAAGTTCTCAATAGACTGTTTTGATGAAACTGTCTCGAATTGACATTTACAGACAGCTGATTCAAAGTTGCTTGTCTGTTTTTCTCTTGCATTTCACATTTTTGGTGACCAAAGAGCGCGTGCCTCCATCTCAAAGTGCTCCGATGCAATGTCTTTCCTTCAGACCTACAGGACAGAATCACCTGATGCGGAGACGGTTCAATGTAACAAACAATCTGAGCAGTTTTTCCTCTTAAAGCCTGTTGTGAAATAAATCTTTGTGATTGTTTTCATGCCCTGGTGACTAGAATAAATGACAACTGAGTCCAGCTACCACATGACGTCATGGTGAAGTTACAGTATTTTTATTACACCTGTTACCTCGAACATACTTTGATTCCCTTAATGTACATTACCTGCACAGTAAGTTTGTGGATAAAGAATCTGACTTGAACTTGTCCTTTTAGGGGAATACTAAAAAAACACATTATTACTTACAAAAAATATTTTAACGGTTTAAATGACGATACGATACGATAATACTTTTATTGTCAGACAGGTCTGAAATTTGTTTTGCATCACAGCAGCTCCATTTGCAACATCACAGAAAGGACAAAAAAAATTACATTTATTTATTTGGCAGATGCTTATCCTACAGTGACATTGATCTCCCATTAATTAGCCTAATTCCAAACCCTCCTGAGATAATGTTTTTTTAATAGCATAATGTAGTATATTTTTTGGATTCTACTTTTCGAGACCACCTTAAACAACCCCTTAATTTCTACTAATATAATTAAACAACTCAGGCAGGCAGGAAATTAAAACGACCTTAATCTCAATAGCCCTTATTTCTCAATTTAAGGGTAGGCTACATTATAATCATGGTCTTTGCAAAAGTAATTGAATATGTCTTTAATTAAAGAAATTAACTTCACAAAAATATTTTGTAATTTAAATTGTCAACTTATGTACACTTTAAGGGAATTATTTAGAGGTCATTAAATGGACCCTGTTCTTATTGGGTCTAATAATGCTTGTGTCTCATTATTAACCTTGTAAATCATTAATAAAAGGAATACAAATCATTAATAACTTGTGCCTTATAAATCCATCAATTTGCATTTTCCTAAAACTTTAAAACTAAAAATAGTTATTTAGGCTATGGCATTGTTTATGAATAATTAACTACAGATAATTTAATAATAAAAATTTAATAGAGAAATTAAGGACATTTATAGATTTAAAAAAAAAAAAATGTTTTAGTGGAGACCAACCCATCTCTTCACTATAAAGGTTTAGTGCTTGATAATTCATGTTATTTCATTTGTGATATGATATGTTAATAAAAAGACTTTGAAATGCACTTTACATGTTTGCTGTGAAGACCTACAGTATGATCAGTGTGCATGTGTTGTTGGGAAATGGCTCCATCTGTTGGTACGATACAGCACTAACAACAATGTCTCAGGACTACAGTAAACTGTGGAGGGATTATTGAATGACAGAAGAATCCAGTTGTTATCGCTGTGTGGGATGAATTGCATAGATTTCTATGGACACATTTCAAATGGAAATAGAAAAAAATAAGGATATGATTCTGCTCTTGTTAACGGTGTTTTAAGAATTATGTAAGAATAAAAGATATTGCTCTAAATTTATTTTAAGGACAAGCAATTCAACTTTGTCATTATGCTACGAATAGTTGAGAAATTTCAAGATAGTACAACCTGCTAAATGTAGGCCTATTACAAAATATACAATAAATAACTGCAACTGATTCTCAAATTCTGAATATTGAATCCAGTCTTCACATAGGCTACTGTTTTTACAAAAATAAATAAATAAATAAATAAATAAATAAATAAATAAATAAATAAATAAATAAATAAATAAATACAATTTTTACAGTTTGAGCATTGATCTTTTTTCTGTCAGAATTTCAATTTTCCTCTCATCTGGTTTTTTCAGCAGGTGTCTCCTCATCTAGTGACCTATAGACAGGTGATGAAACTGAAAGGTAATAGATTTGCTGCCAGATTTGAGTTGGATTTTGGTCAAGAAATCAGGTTCGAGGCTGCGATTCCCACTAAAATGTGACCTTGTTACCGCTGGCTGATCAGTGGCGGTTGTAGAGCATGTTGGGACCACATGTGATTTTAGGGGTACTAAAAAAATTAAGCGCAACTATTACATATCTCGAGGTAGAGCGGCCGTCCACTAATCGGAAGGTTGCGGTTCGATACCTGCATGGCCCCTGCAGTCTACATGTCGAATTGTCCTTGGGCGAGATACTGAACCCCAAATTGCTATAAGTGTGTGTATGAATGTTTATCACTCATGAGGAACAGGTGGCACCTTGTATGGCAGCCTCTGCCACCAGCGTATGAATGTGTGTGTGTGTGTGAATGGGTGAATGCTGACTGATGTTGTAAAGTGTTTTGAGTGGTCGAAGACAAGAAAAGCGCTATATAAATGCATTTCCCGGCCCCATAGGTTTGGTTCTCCAAAAGACTTACAATACACATATAAACATAAACACAATAATACTCATTCAGTGCTAACGTATATTTTATCACTGCTATGAATAATCACAACATCCCCTCTCTTGGGATAAATGTGGGGTGAAAAATGTAAGAAAATATTTTCCATAGTTAGGGCAGGTGACCAGGTGTCGCACTTTACGAAGGACTGCACAGCATTTTTATCTCTTCTCCCACATCCCACATAATTGAGACGATGTCCATATGTCCACCACGTACATTTTCATTGGCTCTAGTTTTCAAGTGTCAAACCAGGACAGACGTTTTTTTTAAATCTGGCTTTCATCCAATGGTTGTGAAGAAAGCAGGGAAGGCTGTCATCACGATGTTGTGTTTGCGAGTGCCAGTTCTAGTTATTTTTATAAAACGGTTTCTATATCCTGACAGTAGTACATGAGACCGGTAATCTAAAGACAATGATGTGCCTCTGTGTCCTCTGGTGCTCCTAATGGCATCTGCAGGATTTCACAGACCAGAGGAAAACAGCCAATCACAGCCGACCTGGAGCCTCGCCGTCTCTGAGCAGCTGTCAATCACTCGCAAACACTGACCAAAAGGTCAAACAAGGCAGCGCTGATCAAATATGAATCAATATTCTGTTACTGTCATGCATATCTCTCTCCTCAAATGTTTTCAGAAACATCTCGTAGTGTACAGTTTATCTGTAAAATGAGAAAGTTTGTGACCTGACAGCCATGTTGAGATCAGTTGAGGAAGTATCAAGCACCGCCCACCAGCCGGAGCACAGCCAATATGCCAGTTATTTTTCAATTTTCAAACAGGAGTAATACGACATGAAGCGACACAGTTCACGTGAGTCTCGCAAGAAATGTGCGGCTCAAAAAGAGATGTGCCCATCTATGGATGCATTCGGGCAAAGCATAGAGATGTTTCAAGATAAGGGGCAGAATATAAATGTTTGTTATTTAAATTAGATAGACATTATATCAAAATTGTTGACTACCTCTCAGCCTTGGTAATGTGTCCCACATTGTCCCACAGAAAGATACTCTTTGTCCCACATTTGGTTGGTTGGGATCTTGTCACCCTTGGGCAGGGGTCAGCAACCTGCGGCTTCTGAGCCACATGCGGCTCTTTAGCTCCTCTCCAGTGGCTCCCTGTGGATTTTTAAAAACGGAAATGAATAACTGTTTTTTTTGTTTACATTTTCATTTTTATTTATCATTGTTGTAAGTCTATGGTACGACGGTACGACAGAGTATTAGGGCCACATTGAGGTTATGACTTTATTCTCTTAAACCTCTGACTTTATTCTCATATTACAACTTTTTTTCTCGTAAACTTTTGACTTTTTCCTCGTTAAGTTATGACTTTATTCTCATAATATTACGACTTTTTTTCTCATAAAGTTATGACTTTATTGTCATATTACGACTTTTTTTCTCGTAAAGTTATGACTTTATTCTCATAATATTACGACTTTTTTTCTCATAAAGTTATTACTTTATTCTCATATTACGACTTTTTTTCTCGTAAAGTTATGACTTTATTCTTGTAAAATTACAACTTTTTTTCTCGTAAAGTTATGACTTTATTCTCATAATATTACGACTTTTGTATCATAATATTATGACTTTATTCTGGAAACCTCCGATTTTTTCCCCCTCAATGTGACCCTAATGCTACGTAGTACATTTGCTCTTTATATACTATATACTTAAACTATAAACTGTGTTTACTTCATCACAATACTCAAATGTTTTGCGGCTCCAGACACATTTTTTTAATTTATTTTTTAACCTAAAATGTCTCTTTTGATAGTAAAGGTTGTTGACCCCTGCCCTAGGGGGACCCTAAGCTTAATATCATGGAGGCACCGGCCCCCTCTAGCCCCCTCCTAGAACCACCACTGCGAGCCCAGCTGACTCACAGGAAGTGACTAACATAATCACTGACTTTCACGTGGCTCGTGCATGGATGTATAAAGGGAACTCGTTTACCACAGCTTTCATCACCTGACACACTGACAGAGATCCTGGACTGAACTGCGGTAGCCTGAGCAGCTACACAGAGCGGCGAATAGAGCAGCAGTAACTGAACCTATAGTGAATCATGGAGAGCAGCAGCAGCAGCAGCAGCAGCACACAGAGCTCACCTCTCTCTACATGGAGGGAATGTGATGTCATCAAGAGGATCCGCATGTTGGCTCCTGTTGGTTTCAAGACAGAAATAATAGAGTTGTCTAAACTGGCCGGACCAGTGGTGAGTAACATGTATTTAAATGTACTGCCAATCATTGCTGATCAAAATAAAGCAAATTAAAATAACATTTAATTGGACTGTTAATTAAGTTCATCATTATGAAGGTTGTGCCATTTATTGTACAGGCCAGGTTGAAGTACAACAAATAGGACCACACCACTAATTAATAATAAAGTAATCAATATTTTGTTTTGTCATCTCAACTACTTTTCATTCATTTTCCTCATCAGATTATATCCCAGCTCATGATGTTTGCAGTGAGTTTTGTCAGCACTATATTCTGTGGCCACCTGGGTAGGACAGAGCTGGCCGGTGTGTCTTTGGCCATAGCAGTAAGTATACAGGATAATAATGTTCTTATACAGTGAATGTTGAAAACCAATAAAGCAACAGAACATAATCCACCAATGTTTGTTATTACCCTCAGGTTATTAATGTTACAGGTATATCTATTGGAGCTGGTTTGGCTTCAGCGTGTGATACTCTGATTTCTCAGGTATGATGAGCCTTATGTAGCTACTATTCTTCATTCAATTTTCAATGTCAAATCATTTTTATGTACAGCGTCAAACCATAACAGAATCTTGTGGCGCTTTTCATATACAGCAGGTCTAGACCTACTCTGTAATTTACAGAGACCCAAGGTAAAATCTCCCATGACTATTACTACTGACTACTACTACTAATAGCAGCAGTGGATATAATAGAATGATAGTAATAATATCAGCTATAATAGCAGAAATAATAATAGAAATATGGCTACTAATAATAATAATAATACTAATAGCAGCAGTGGATATAATAGAATGATAATTGTAAAAGCAGTAATAATAGCAGAAATAATAATAGTAATATGACTACTAGTAATAATAATAACAGCAGTGGATATAATAGAATGATTAATTGCAGTAATAATAGCAGAAATAGAAAAATGGCTGCTAATAATAGTAACAGCAGCAGTGGATATAATAGAATGATAATAGTAATAGCAGTAATGATAGCAGAAATAATAATATAAATATGACTACTACTACTACTAATAATAATAACAGCAGTGGATATAATAGGGATAATAAGGGAGTGATAATAATAATAATAGAAGAAAAACCAAGTTCGTGACATGCATGAATAGGACATGAATGCATACAGATCAGATAGAGACTGAGGGAGAGGAGGAGAGAGGAGCTCAGTGTATCACAGGAAGTTCCCCCGGCAGTCTATAGGCCTATAGCAGCAGCTGATCCAAGGCAGCCTGATCCAACCCTAACTATAATAAATATTCATCAGGTATGAGAAGTATTGACATAATAAGAAAATGCTCTCTGGTTTCAGACCTTCGGGGGCCGCAACCTCATGAGAGTTGGGGTCATTCTGCAGCGGGCCATCCTCATTTTATTACTGGCTTGTTTCCCCTGTTGGGCAATCCTCGTTAACACAGAGCTCATTCTGTTGGCTGTCAAACAGGAGCCAAAGGTGGCCAGGTAAGCTGTGTCAAAACTCACTCGTTGTTTTGCGTTATTTATTTAATGTTTAAAATGTCTTGTTGATACTGATGGAAAACCTCTCTCCAGGTTGTCTCAGATGTACGTGAATATCTTTATGCCAGCACTCCCTGTGAGTATTTCAAACCTCTCTGTATGAAACTCATCTTCCTTCAATCAAGCGTTTGCTTGCTATGCCAACTGCATGTCTCTAAAAAATTCTATTTTGATGTCTGTTGTGTCCAAATATATGAAATTCAGGAATTATTTTTTTGTTGTTGTTTTTCTGTTTAGGCTACATTCATGTATTCATTAGAAACAAGATATCTACAAAACCAGGTAAGGTCCATTATTATTCAACAATAAGTAACTCTGATGAGCTGAAATAAGGAAAGGATGATTATATGAAAGAGACGCCATATACATATATAATACACGCCTGAGATTTGCTTCCTTTTATCCTCAAAAGGATAAGTAAGGGATAATGTACAGCGAGCCGGTCATTGTTGTGAAATAAACCCAACATGCGATGCAGGTCTCTCATTGCCCTGAAGGGGTTAATTTCACAACAATGACCCACTAGCTGTACATTATCCCGCTTATTACACGGCTACTTACTTAATAACATGAGGTTCTTCTCTTTTAGGGCATCATATGGCCGCAGGTAATCACAGGCTTCGCGGTCAATGTTCTCAACGCTCTCATCAACTACATTTTCCTCTTCCCATTAAATCTGGGAGTAGCGTGAGTATTGCCTATTGACTCTTTCAGTTCCACAATTATTGATTGCGTCCCATAACCTACATCATGCAATGAAATACTCTTTACAGAGGTTCTGCCGTTGCCAACTCCATTTCCCAGTTCTCCATGGCTGCAATTCTCTATGCTTATATCATATGGAAAGGTCTTCACAAGGCCACCTGGGGAGGTGAGCACCACATTTGCATTGGAGGATAGTTAGCCTGCATGTAATCAGAGGCTCCAGTTGTTTCCCACAAGCAGGTGTTAATGAGTTATTGCATTGATTGTGGTTTAATAAAGCTGTAGCTCAGGAGAAACTCACAGTTTTGTAATAAATTATTATGAGTTGTATTAATATTATGATTGGTTGGAAAACAAACATCTAGTTAATTGTGTTTAAGGTGTTTCAAGAAATCTTAAAACCCATCTTCAGAGAACGTATGAGCAATATATTGTCTCAGAAACATCTTAGTTTAATGTGAAAAATACTATTTTGATCAGAAATCTGTCAGTAATATCTAGAAAAATCACAATGTAGTGAAAAAAGTGAAGACCCATCAGATCTGCTTATGATTATGTCCCCAGCAGAGCTCCTTGGAGTCGGTACATATCTGATTGTTGAGACCTTATTTCATAGGTGTTGGTAATAGAATGATTTAATGATTCATTATTTGATCACACAGGCTGGTCTAAAGAGTGCTTGCAGGACTGGGGCTCATACATCAACTTGGCCATCCCCGGCATGATCATGATGTGTGTTGAGTGGTGGACGTATGAGATTGGAAGCTTTCTGGCAGGTAAATGTCAAAGGTCATGTTGTAGTTTTAAAGCTGCAGTCGGTAACTTTGAGTGAATATGATTTTATAATATTGTCTCTATATCCTGACAGTAGTGCAATGAGACAGATAATCTGTGAAAAAAATCATGTTCTTCTGTGTCCTCCTAATGGCATTTACAAGATTTCACTGCGCCCGAATGAAAACAACCAATCAGAGCCAAGGATTCTCTAAAGCAGCTTTCAGTCACTGCAGAGCAAACTTTCTCGTTTTACAGCTAAAAAGTACACTACAAGATGTTTCTGAAAACATAAAAAAAATTATAGGGTAGCGCATTCCAGCTTTCAAAATAAAGGAGGACAAAATACTATTAATTCGTTCACATCACAATAGGCATACGCTTAAGCGTTTCGGCACGGAGACTTCTTCTTAGCGCTCAGAAGAAGACTTTGTGCTATATAAAATGCTCGTCCTGCTTTATATAAAATGCTTGTCCTTTATATAAAATGCTTGTCCTGCTTTATTTTGAAATGTGTGCTACCTCCTCACATTTTTATGCTTATTGGACTTTGGGTCTAGCACTCCACCATGAATTCCATCGTTGAAGGGAAATCTCCTTTACCTAAACACGTTTCTGAAAACATTTGAGCAGAGAAATGTTTGTGAGTTTTACGAGCAGTGATTGACAGTTGCTCGGCTCTGATTGGTTGTTTTCCTGCGGTGAAGTCTTGCAAATGCCAGTAGGAGCACTAAAAGGACACAGATTATCTGTCTCATGCACTACTGTCAGGCTATAGTGATCGCTTCATAAGAATAACCTTTTATCATATTTGCTCAAAGTAACTGACTGCAGCTTTAAAGCATTTATGGTCTGAAATCTAACTGCTGTTTGTCAATCGACAGGTCTAATAAGTGAGGTGGAGCTTGGAGCTCAATCGGTTGTATACGAACTGGCAAATGTTGCATTCATGGTAAGCTTTCCTCTACCAAATACTGAATATGCATCAAATTGTTAACGTGTGAAATGAATCCCCTATCTGTACATGCAGTGGAACAGCATGTTAATATAGTATTTTTGTTATTAGTTCCCTATGGGTTTCGGTATAGCTGGCAATGTAAGAGTTGGAAATGCCTTGGGAGCCGGAGACACAGAGCAGGCTATATTGTCTACTAAACTGACAATGTTCTGTGGAGGTCAGTATGCTGCTGCTTAAACACACTATTTCTATGCTATGTGTTAACATCTTATCTCAATTACATGTATTTGAAGTAGGGCTGTCAAAGTGAACACGATAATAACGCGTTAACGCAATTTGTTTTAAAGCCACTAATTTCTTTAACGCATCAACGCAACTTGCGAGTTTTAGTCTGTAGCGGACTCAGCTTTAAAGCTAGAGTGAAGATACTGGCATCATATGAGACTAGAAAAACCTAAGGAATCCATTGGTATCAACCACGTGATACTAGATTGTGTCAAAGGAGGCTAAATAATGCTGCAAACTTATACACTAAATTTTGGCAAAGGAAAAACTGGAATGGCCATTTTCAAAGGGGTTCCTTGAAGATATGTGAATGAAAATGGGTTCTATGGGTACCCACGAGTCTCCCCTTTACAGACATGTCCATTTTATGATACTCACATGCAGTTTGGGTCAAGTCATAGTCAAGTCAGCACACTGACACACTGACAGCTGTTGTTGCCTGTTGGGCTTGAGTCTGCCATGTTATGATTTGAGCATATTTTTTTATGCTAAATGCAGTACCTGTGAGGGTTTCTGGACAATATTTGTCATTGTTTTGTGTTGTTAATTGATTTCCAATTATAAATATATACATATATTTGCATAAAGCAAGTATATTTGCCCTCTTCCATGTTGATAAAAGTATTGAATAGTTGACAAATCTCCCTTTAAGGTACATTTTGAACAGATAAAAAATGTGTAATTAATTTCAAATTAATCGCAATTAATTATGGACAATAATGCAATTAATTGCGATTAAATAGTTAACACTAGAATGATGGTTGTATAATTATAATTTCACTCAAGAATTAGTGCAGGAGTAGTTTAAAGCTTAAATAACAAGCCTTATGCTCCAGGAGAGCTACTCATTGTACAACTGTGTGGTTATCTTTTGTGTTTTGTCTGTATTGTTTTGTGTATTAGTCAGTTTACAGAAAATAAACTAATTCAGCACCTTTTGAATGATGCAACCGGTGGAAAGTTAAGTCTGTCACTCTTTACCACAGGGTCAGTCTCTATATGCTTGTCTATTCTCATTGGGAGCCTGAAGGACCATATCTCTTATGTCTTCACATATGACGAGTGAGTATCTTTAACATGTGTTTTTGTAATCACGACTGTATTCATGATGTTTGTTTAAAAAAATCCCAGGGTGTGTTGTGTTATCATATACAGTCAGTGTCAAGTCTGGGAAAGATGATCGGTCTCTTGCTGTAAATGACCTTTCACCATTACATGACAGAAAACAGTGAACTTTGCCTACATATTCTTTTAAATATTAACTTGAAGTAAATGCTACGCCCAGCATCACTGTGCTTAATGGCAATGAAGTGATTGCTCTTTGGTCAATGATACTAGGAATATATAATGTGTCACAGTGCTCAGATATAACACATAAATCTCATTATGATGTCATTTTTCACCTCTCTTATGGTACATGTCCACAGGCTCCGTCCTTTCCACGCTTCCCATTCATTGTCTATGTAAGCGTAACCCTGTACGAGACGGTGTCACGGTGGCCGCTCTTCATTTGCATAAAGTTGAGTTCTAGGCTACTTTATACAAATCAGGGGCGTGCGGCGCGACTCGCCGCCTCTGGAAACTCCCAAGAAACTTTTAAACTAAGCATTGTCCATCCAAAATAAAGACTGATTCAGCAACTACAAGGCTTATTTCTCACATAAAAATTTTTCAGAACCGCGTTTCGGTGAACTATTTTCGTGATATAATAGAAGAAAGTTTCCAAATGAGCCGCTATGTTGGTTCCAATCGCGTTCGTCCAATCAGATGCCTTGTGTCTTGTTGCAGCCCATCAAGCGTCCAATGCTGGGAAGTGAGGCGGTCCCTCACGATAAAAAAACAGCCCCTGTGGACATGTACCATTACAGTGTCAAACTATAAATTCGGAGTCTCTTTTCTTTCAGACAAATCAGGGAAAGGGTTGCTGATGTTATAACTCTATATGCTCCATTCGTCCTCCTAGATGCAATATCAGTAAGTATCTCCCAAACAGGATCTCATGACACACCCGATGCAATTGCAAAACATACCAGGTGCTTTATTTTGTCACGTCTAACCACCTCTTTATTGTGTTTACGTGACTAGGCTTCCGTGGGAGGCGTCATAAGAGGAGCAGGTAAACAGAAGATTGGGGCTATATCCAACATTGTGGGATATTATGGTGTCGGTTTTCCCATTGGAGTGTCACTGATGTTTGCAGCCAAATTGGGAATCAAAGGTAAGATTTACAGCTTGTTTTTTAGCCTTCGGCTGTTTTTTGCCACATTTTTGTCAAACCGGTAATTTTTAAGTTTTGCCCCCAGTGTCTATTTTTAGTCATAGATCCACCTAGTCTTAAAGCTTAAGATGTCAAACTCTTTATTTCCCCATGCAGGTCTGTGGATAGGTTTGTTTACCTCTGTGTTTCTGCAATGCTCATTCCTGATTATCTACCTGGTGAGAATGAACTGGAAGAAAGCAACAGTGGAGGTTAGTATTCAGAGGTAAAGCTTCCCATTCTAAATGGCCTGAGGCTGCTTCTTTATGAATAAACGTTCACACATTGTTTTTCTTCCAGGCTCAAATCCGAGCGGGAGTGTGTGGGAGCAGCTCCACAGACACAAGTAAGATTGTGCAGCAACTAAAGCAATTTAAACAGCTAGAGAAAAAAAACATTTATCCTGTTCAGCAGGGAAATTATACATTTTTCCTCAGGAGCCAGTTCAGACTATAAGATGTAGTTTAATGGTGGTATATTGCTAAAAAATATACATGTAGTGTAGCACCTTAAGATCATGCAAAAGCTCAGTATTATTGTAAAGCTATAGCTACACAGTATAGATACTGTATGCTACTGTCCCTCTGGCTACTGTTTTTGTGTTCTTTATTGTTGATTCATTGATTGTTTAAACTAGAAATTAATTCAAAAATAGTGAAAAATGCTGAAAGTTCAAGGTAACATCTACAAATTGCCAAATGCTAATTAGAGTAACAGTCCAAAACACTTAAGTATTTAGTTTACAATAATATAAAAAAAGAGAAAGCAGTAAATGGTCACATTTGAAGGTGCAGTGTGTATGATCTGGCGACATCTAGCGGTGACGTTGCATATTGCAACCAACTGAAACTGCTTCCATCTGCCAAGCGTGTAGGAGAGCTATAGTGGCCGACGCAAACACGTGAATGGCCCTCTATAGCCAGTGTTCGGTTTGTCTGTTCTGGGCTACTGTAGAAACATGGCAGCCAATTCCGTGGAGAAAACACAATGATTCATATTTTCAGGTCATTATACGCTAAAGAAAACATACTTGTTAATATCATATTCTATTTCTGCCAATAGAACCCCCTAAATGCTACACACTGTTCCTTTGCTGCAATGGGCAGATTTTTGGCATTTGTGCTTAACAAATGGCTTAAGCTAATCGATTGTCAAAATGGTTGGCAATTAATTTTCTGTCGATCGACTTAGCAATTATCAACTAGGCCTAATCGTTTCAGCCTTAATTAGATCTCTGATGCTCAGCAACTAGCTGGCTCTAATTGGAATTTAACTCACATTAGCTCTGGCCATAACTGCTGTCATCTCTAAAGTTTGAGTTACTAATAATAACATTCATTCTTGCTGACAAACATTAGCATAAGCTGTGTAACTGACATTAGCGAGCTAAGTTATGGTTTCCTTTTGGCTCTCTATTGATGCATAAAACCATAGACTGTATATATGCACAGCGTCTCCCCACTTCCTCCCACTGTACAAAAGTGAAGCCAAAATATCCCGGATATAGGGGCGCTGCCATCTTGAGATTTTGATGTCATTTGGAGCCAGAGTCTGCGCAGTAGTGATTGGGAGGCTGTTGCCACGGTATCGAGGTCCCGCCAACACACCTTCCCGAGCCAATCGCAAGCCGAGCATAGCTGCAGCTTGTCAGCAAGAGAGTATCACAGCTGCCAATCATGACGTCTCATCCCCTTTTTATAGCATCAAATCACTAATTAAAACCATACTTATGAGACAAATGAACATTTGAATATACATAAGCGTGATAAGAACTACCCAAAATGACAGAAACCATCTTTGGAAAGAATTTATTTGACGTGTACTTTGACTTTTTAGTTTGGCCCATGTCCCATCCTCTAACAAGGAGGAGGTGGACTTATGACCTATACTGCAGCCAGCCACCAGGGGGCGATCGGCATGTTTTGGCTTCACTTTTGGAGAGCTGTGATGTCGTACATCTTTATATACAGTCTAGGCATAAAACTAAAAATAAACCAACATTAAATGTTATTAACTTATAATAAGAACAGTTTGATGTAAATAACTCACTTTTGAAAAAAAATGTCAGGTAGAATCTTGTAATTCTAAGGTAGAAATTTAATATTTTTCAGTGAAAACATTACAGTCATATTTGTATGTCCAGGTCCCCAATCAGATGACCCCGAATACCCACAGGACCAAACGGACACCATGGACACCATGGACCTGATTGACACTGAGGAGGAACCAGCAGTAAAAACAGTGGAGGCGGAGCTCTCTCACAGGACTCTGGTTGTGCGTCGGGGCCTGGCTCTGGCTGCCATGCTATCCATCCTGGCGGCTGGAATCATTATGAACGTGGTGATCACTAACTTGGTTACATGAACATGACCAAAGTCTTTTGGATTCAGTGAAGTATCTCCTTAGGCACCAGTGCACAATATGATGCACATGTTTGCATTGCAGGGTGTCAAAGCAGGACATGCAGAAGAAAGGCACCCGTCCAGATGTGCAGGAAGCAGACAGAGCATATGGGGTGACATGTTGTATGATCAATGACTTAATCTCCGAAAGCACAATATTGCTTTCAGACCTTTGATTCACACGATTTTCTAGTGAATCTGCCAGTGATTGGCTCACAACCACATTCTGTCAAAGAGAAAGAGTCAAACTAAAGACAGTTTGACAACCTTTGTATTTAATGCATTAAACAGAAGCATTGTGGTTATCCTGGATTCTTAAGGTCAATCTGACTCTTCATTTGGGACCAGTGCAGTAGAGAATATTTGATCAGGAGTATATGTCGTATTGATCCAGTCCAAAGTAAAGTTAGCCTCTGAAGGCCGGGTCTCTGGCAAGGGCACTAGGAAGTGCACACTTGCTCCCACAGCCAGAAGTGCAACTGCTGCAAACGCAATGAAGCCTCGCCTGAGGATCAGCTGGGTAGTGGAGAGACGGCCACCCATCAGCTGCTGGACCACATGTCCACCCTGTGTCTCCGTGTTCCCGTCATGGCACTCGGTGCTCACAGACATGTAGCCATCTGCTGACTTCGGAGAGAGACATTGCCCATTACTTCATTTTGTTGAGATGTAATGAAAGCGAGCAGTGTCGGTAACACAAAATTCTGAGTAGTTACTGGGGAACAAATGAGGAATGAATAAGGAACTAACTGCTAGTGAACCAGTTAATGAGAAACTCCTAATCAAATTTTATAGAGTAATGATTTGTTAATTGAGAAACGAGTCAGGAACGAATCAGGAATGAAATGATGAATCATTAATAAGTTCATTTTCAAAATTCATACATCCTATGGTCTAAGATAGTCCAAAAATATTACAGATATATTATTACAAATATACAGTTTTGCTGGACATTCATAGGAAAACAAACAAAAAAGGAGGAACAGTTACTAAGTAGTCCCTGATTACTTCATCATTATCTCATGATGACTGTACCCTCGTTGCTTAGCCTTAGCAAGTTTGCAGTTAGCTGAATTTAGCAGACACGTCTGTGGAAACGGTTGCAGTTTGGTTAGGTTTATGCGGCAAAAATACTTTGCTATGGTTAGGCACAGAGACTATCTGATTAGGTTTAGGAAAACATCATGGTTTGTATGTGAATCCTGGAAGTTATCTCGGGCGTGTTCGTTAATCAGGAACGACTTGAAGAAGGTGGGCAGTATGATCGATTCACAGATATAATAAATAATAATAATGAACTAATCGTTACCTAATGATTCATTAATGTAGGGTCTCCCAGTCTGTTCTCTTGAAACTCATCCCTATCTACTTTATAGTCCTCCATTAGGAATTCTGAGGGAGGTACTTATTAATGATTCGTCAATTATCAAGTCCTTCCTGATTTGTTCCTCACTTGTTTCTTAATTACCTAATCATTAGCTACTCTATCAAATTTGATTAGGAGTTACTCATTTATTGGTTCATTAGCGCTTAGTTCCTCAGTTGTTCCTCATTTGTTCCCTGGCAACTAATTCAAATGTTGTGTACCTTATTGTGAAGTGTTACCACAGTGTCAAAGTCAGTCAAAAAATAGCAACAACTTAATAGAAAAATATAAATGTAAATTGCTAACAAGAGGAAACAAGCTATGAAAAGAAATTTAGAGGAATTGTTGCTAATGTTAAGTTTAGCCGGCCACTTACGTTCCCATTACTCGCTCTCTGGTCAACAGTGTTGTCACCCGCAGCGTCTGACGGTGCAGCTGTGCTTATAAATGTCATGGGAGTTTTTCTCTGTGCTCGGTTTACAGCCTGCAAACAAATACAAACAAAAACTAAACCAACGTCCAGTTTCTCACGTTCTTACATGCAACAAATAGATTTCGAAAGCACAATTAGTCCAGATTCTGAGGCCCTGCTGAGCGTACCTCCTCTGTCATTCTCTCCCAGTTCAGCTTAAAGATGACAATGACGTAGAAGATGGATAGGAAAATGCCACAAACAAGCAGTCCCAGCCAAAAACCTGCAGATAAATAGACAAATTAGTCATTTTGGTGCACAGAAGGCTTCGCGTGAAAAAAACCCTTCCTTTTTGGAAATGACGTGATAAAATCATGTGATTACCTAAAATTCTCAGTTTTGCAACAAAGGCTAAAGTAACACCCAGTGAAAGTCCTACGCTGTAGTATCCAATTAAATTGGCCACGGCTGGTATCCTCTGTCTGCCCATACCCATGAAGATGCCAGTGCATACACCCTAGGATGTAAGGAGACACATTTCTAATTATTATGCAGTTTCACTCCATTGGCTGCCATGTGCTAACTTATGGATAGTTTAACGTATTATATTTAATTTATTCAACATGATTTTGGCAGCATAATGCAAATATATTTACTGTCCAAACAAGAAAAAACGTTACTCACAGAAATAGCATCAGTGAACTGAATGAAACAGTAAGCAGTCATCAAGTGTGAGACCAGACCTATGATTTTCCTGAAATAAGGTTTTATTATTAACATCTATTTTTCTAGGCAAATATCTGTACGTAGCAATAGCATTTTAAAGCGAGGGTTGGTAATGTCCAAAAACTAGCAAGAGCACGCTAGATTTTTTAAATTATTCAACCGAAAAACCCAGCCCAGTGTTGCCAAATCTCTTCCAATGAAAGTAGCTAGCAGTACTAGCTCCAAAAGTCCCTAAATCTAGCAAGAAAATCAAGCCAAATTGGCAACACTGATTGTTCAGGTCTTCCTCCAAAGCCACTCCCCCAAAATGATCATAATGACTGCAAACAACGAACATGGCGATTGTTAGTTCTCACAGCTGTCAAGCTGCAGCTTGTGGAAGATTCTGGTGATGTGCAATGAGTGCACACAGGTAGATAGGTAGGCTAAGTAGACAGGCAGGTGGCCCGTCCAATCATGCCATTTAGGCTGAATGAAATTATTGGACTGGCTTATTACAGTCCAGCGACAGATACCGGATTTTTTTCTCTTTTAAGTCGGAGTATTTGATTATTAATTGTTGTCAGGATATAATACTGGGCTTGGGCCAGAGTTGATAACGTAACTCGCTTCAGAGTTTCCCGTCACTTCACTCAGCCGCCCGGAAACAAGACACAAGAAACCTCTGTTGGTCTTGAGGAGTTGCAGCATTTATTTCTGCACAAACTGCAACTTCCACTGTACATTCACTTGATATTCTCAAAGCTAAACTAACTGTCTTCTGCTCCACTGCACACATTTGCCACCGCTCTCTCTCTTGCATCACCACTCACTTCCCACATATAGACACTATAGACGCACATGATCTTCTATTTTCTGGCTCTAGAAATGGCCATTTGCGTTTTCACGTCAGCCACCATAGTTCTTCTGCACGCTTGGCTCACGGGAGATTTTGCGATCTACACCCTCACCACTAGATGTCGCCAGATCTTACACACTGTACCTTAAATCATTTGTAACTTATAGTAATCAGTAGTCCATTTAAAGTGTTCTTTTTGGGTGTTTTCATACATGACAACATATGGAAAAACATTTTACAACTATGTTAGACTAATGTTAATTACATTTCTTTCGTTTTGTTTTTTATTTTACTCGAGGATACTTTGCCTCATGGACCATCTGCGTTCCAGCTGGCTACCTGAGGCTAGTGCTATGTGCATATTGAAATCATGACAGGAAAAAGAAAGTTATTTTCTCTCAGGAAAAACAAATGTCCACAGGGGAAGCACCTGTGGTTGAAACCGCCCTTGGCATGAGGATTGAAATGCTGGTCGCTTAATGCGCCTAGGGTGAAACTCAACCAAAGGCCATACCTCACTCTTGGTGAGGGGAAAAGGCAGAAGATTTGGCAGCAAGCTAGTAAATAGCAAAACAGCCCGTTTCATTGCTTTGTATTCATGTACTGTAATAAATATACAAATGTCAATTAGATGGTAATCTGCATGACAAATAAAGAAACAACAACAAAAGTTTGATTATAATAATCATCCGCTTATAGTGATCAATTTGACCCGGACAGACGTGATCACTATAAGCAGTTTCCCCTGGATAATGTTTTTGAAGATTACCAACCGTAGCTTTAACAATCATAGAGTATTACAGTTATTGAAATGTGAGTGCAGCTGCAGAGACTCACTCATCAGAGGTGAAGATGAAACCAATCACTGTTTTAGTAGCGCCCAGCACAAGACCCTGAACTACTGCAATGATACCTGCAAGAGAGGGGCTGTGAAAATGTTGAACAAACATCAAGTGCTGATTTATTAATACAAGCTACAATAACAGAACATATATATAACTGACCTGCAAGAGCTAATGCAATCTTGCAGGTGAGGATCGCCCCGGCCGTGTCTCCTGCACCGAGAGCATTACCCACACGGGCACACGCTGCAGCTTGAACACCAAGAGGGAACTATGGATTCATAATTTTTTTAGAAAAAGTATGATAAAGTGACTCATGGTGAACAAACCTTGAGTTTGTTGAGTTGTTTAGAGAATGGTTTAAAATGAGAATATAACGCTCCGACTAGTACCGTGTAGGTTATTAAAGCCATTAATGACACAACATGTTGGGCTGCCAGCTCGTCTTCACTCAGCATCCCTGATCATCAGAGACAAAGAAGAAAGTCGTGACTCAGAGTTTGTATCTGTTTTTTTCAGATCAAATGTCTTACCAATATACTTGGATTACCTGCAAAGAATCCCCCAAACTCATAAATCCACCACTCAAAGCACTTCATACATGTGCTGGGAATGGCCAGTTTCATGTAGGAGCCCCACTCCTGCAGCGATTCTACAGACCAGCCTGCAGGGGGAAAAATCTTCAAAGTCATCCATGAGATCACAAGGTCACCACAAACATCTACTAAATATAACTGTCCCTCACCTCCCCATGTTTTTACATGGAGCTTCTTCCACCAAATGTAAGCAAACAGAAATGTGCAGATGTAAATCTGAGACAGAGTGTTGGCTGCTGCAGATCCGCTGTAAGACATGACACGGTGATATCAGTGTGTGTGATACTTCTATTCAGATTTAAAAATTATACACTGACATGTGAGTCCACCTACCGAACACCCAGATCCAGCCAGTAAAGAAAGACATAGTTTGTCACCACATTTGCTATGTTTGCCATGGCAGCAGTGTACATTTGTGGCAGTGTTATACCCTGAGTACACAAACAGCAGATGATGCGATGATGAGTACCACTTATACCTTTCCCCTCCGTAATTACATTAATTAAGACAACATGTTTTGATTCTCTGAAATAAAAGTGTTACAGGACATTAGTGCACCTGGTTCTGCAGATAAGACACCAGTAGCTGATATACAAACATTGCCTGAAAGACAAAAATAGATTAAAAAAGATTTGAGCGATAGTGCTTTATACATCACTGAAAATAAGTTGAATTTGCTCATAAAGGTGAGAGAAAAGGTACGACTCACTGGTACTGCAGGAAGGAAGCCTGTAATATACAGCTGGGCTATTCTGAAATCAAGACAAATAACCTTCAGTTTAAGATAGTATACAATGCTCAACATCATTCAATATTCACTGCCACATAATCAGGGACATGTGGAAGGTTACCTAATTAATAAGAAACTATCAAGTTAAAGCTGCATTCATCAATATTTTTAAATCAAAAGAACCAAATGAGTATACGTGCAGAGAATTGTCACCCAATTCTGCAGCTCTACAGAGCTTTTTACCGTGGGCTTTGTTCTGGTTTTACGCCCTCACGTTTACTGCACAGTCTTACTGCTCTTGTCAACCATGTACCCTGCAGGAGCAGTAGCAGCAGCAGCCAGCTGTGTTCACATCTGCTCTGTTAAACCCATTGTTCTCTATTCGCCTAGAACCAACCGGCAGAACTGGCAAACAAAGTTAGCGAGTAGCTGCTGAAGCAGTGGCGTAAATATTGAGGGTGCAACCGGTGCGGCACACAGGGGCCCAAAAATCACCTTCCTACACCGTGTCCACACTGAATCTGTTATATGCACTTCTGTTACATCATGTAAACAAAACATGTAGGCTACCTATCAGTTGTGCGTTCCAGATCAGACTGGAGACGCGACCACTTAACTTCTTTAATTTGTTCTTTTTAAACAGAAAACACGTTTAATATTGTGATATTTACTGGAACTTAGTATACAGAAAGGTCTAAGTATACTTGGCTTATAGGCCTACTTGTACGTAATATTTTGATCGAGATGAACTTAAGAAAAGTATAATTAAGTATTCTTGCCTTATAGGCAGAAAGGTACACTTGGCTTGTAGTTGTGCTTACTTTTTGATAGGGTAGCCTATTAAAGTGTGTGAGCATGCACCGCTGGTTATATTTCAACCACAATTTACGCTATTACTGTGACTTTAGAAGATAGACTTGGTGAACTGATGTACAAGTCAGTGGAGAGCCATGGACTATATTTGTCTGTTGTTTTTGTAGAAAATGTTCATTGACAAAATATACAGTTCAACAGGGGGAGGTAGGGAGGGGCTGAGTCAAGAGTCAAGAGCGAGGAGCTGAATGAGGGACGGAGGGGAGTAGAAAGAGAGAAGAGGGAGGTTCAACTTTTTTGCATTGCATTAGTATATGCACACCAGTTTAACAGCATTATGTGGTTTGTTAAACAAATATTTCTTCAGTTGAAGACTCAAACGTATGATCTCCATCTGAATAAAAGTATTTTTTCATGCCTGAGGAGGAATTAAAAACACTTAGGAAACTGACTGAGGTTGTCATAATTCATGCATGGAAGAGATAGAAGAGCAGAATTAGTGCAATAAAGTGAATCTGTGGGGACCAGATTTGAGTTGAATGCAGAGATGGTGTTAAAGAAGAGGATGAGGTCTCAAATCCTCAAGTTCAAACTTGCCCACATCACTTGCAGTGGTAGCAATAGTATCACTACATGTTTGGTGCCGTTAGTCACCTGGTCACCTCGGGGTCCTGGCCCATGCATAACAGGATGGCCTCAGCGTTAATGAGCAGACCCCAGCAGGGCAGACAGAACAGCAGCAGGATGATGATGCTCCGCTGGAGGATCAATCCCACCCTCAGCAGGTTCTTACCACCAAATGTCTGCACAACATAATGCACATTTTAGAAAAGCTCGTAGTAATAAACAGGAGGGGACATTAAATGTATTATATCATCATATCAAAAGAGCTTTCCAAACCTGAGACATAAAAGTATTGCATGTCAGTGCCAGACCACATCCCGTTGCTACAGTGGTAACGTTAATAGTCTGGAATGAATATGAAACATACCTGAATGAGTCTGACATACACTTGTGAACTCTGATGAAACCATTATTTCTTATGGAGTAAATGTACTACATATTGATTAAATCATCAGGCTTGTGAGACAATTAGCTCTGGAGAAGGTGAGTTTATAATTCAAATATTTCATTTTCTCCCTTGAAATTACATTTCCACCTGTCATTTCGCCTCCACGAGTCCGTGGAGCATACAGATGACCACTTACAGCAGAAGCTAATCCGTAGCCAGCCATCACCTCATTTCCCAGACGCCCACAGAACATTGTGATCACGACTGGAAGCAGGTAATTGAGGATTTGAGAGAGCAGCTATGGAAAGACAAACATCGACGTTGATACCAGCTCACAGATCATACATTGTAAATTACAGGAAACACAAGTGGCAATTTATTATCATGACTGTCAGACGGTCTTGGCAAATGAGCTATGCCACTGTCATCACTTTGTCAGGTTGCAGTCACTGTTTAAAACCTGCCAAACGCTGCCTTAGGTCTATTGATTTCTGCTTCTAAGTCTCAGAGTCTGTTTACCTGACATCCTAACCTTTCTTTGGCAAAGAAAAACTGTCATCAATCTTCTGTTGTATAAATCAGGTTTTCAGCAGCCTCAAGTCCCTTAGAGACAGAGAAAGGTATATAGACAGTGCCGATCCTTACCAGAGGTCCTGTCATCCTCAGGATGTGGTACAGTTCCTCTCTGTGGGCCAGGGGAAACCTGTGGCGCATCCACCTGCAGCAGAAAAGCTTATCACTGGCCCCCTCCATGTCTGCAGGACCAGGTACTAATGCAGTGTCCTTCTGCTGGGGTGTCTGTCTTTTCAGTCTGTCTTGTCTTATCTTACTTGCTCTCCGGAATGTTGGTAAAGAAAGAAATCTTTACTGCGGTCACAGCTGCCCTAGAATGTAGCAAAGTCCAGCTGAAACAATGCAGATTGTGAAAAAAAAAGCCTGCAATCCCAACAGAGACTAAAATGGATGATTTATTAAAAGCAAAATCTTGAGCAGGTAAACATGTAAAACACAATTTGTTACCTATAATTCTGGTTAACGATTCAATGGTCTCCTTCACTCCAAAGATAAAACATTTACAAAATGCCAGACCAGACTACGGGCATTGATGGACACATGATAATTCATCCCTTATAGAAAGCCCACTGCAATACTTTGCAGCGGACCTGCAGATTCTAGATTTGGCAAAAAAGTCTCAACAAAGGGCAAAAGGGAACAACACAGATAAAGTTTAAAAGCTTATTTTATTATCTCTTATGAACTCTAAAAAACACTAAAATCAAGGGGAATTCACTTGACTCGTGGCAATACCAATTGTCCTCGATTATTAACCCTCTGAGACCCACAATAGATCAGTTTTTGTCTTTTTTAGGGCGTACAGGGGGTCATAAGTCATATAGAAGTGGTGTACATCATGTGAAAGCTGGGAACATGAAGATTAATTTGAGATGCAGCTCAGCACTGTGTGTTGAGTTGTTGAAGTTAATTAAAATAAATTGTAAAAGTGTACAAGGGTTTATAACATTATGATGGAAGTATATGATGGCCATTCCCACGCTCACTTATGTCTCATAAGTTGTTGCAGCAATTTTTGGGATGATACCATTTGTTACACAGATTTGGTGCTGAATTTAAAACATTTTTACCACTCGAGAATTGATAAAAAATAATCAATAAACCGAAACCCAAAAAGAATTGCATTTTTCGGCTATTGGATGGCGAGTACTTCTGTTCTGGAAACTGATCAAAATCCCTCTTATTATCAATCTACCAAGGAAAATCCATCCTCTGAATGCTCTAGGTCTGTAGTTGGTTGTAGAGTTTCATGAGGCTGTGATTATCCTAGAGGTCACCACAGGTCATTTTATACAGTCAGGTCAAGTTTAAAACAATGGTCTCACTATATGAAATGGCTACTATGGGGACTAACATCATCACATCCACAAGTCTCAGCTTTACAGTGATACCCAATATTTGTAATTCAAGACTGTTTAGAGACCCCAGTATGCAGAAATATTCAAACACCATTTTAGAATAGGCAGACATAACACATTTATACTGCATTCAAAAAACTGCATGTTTCTGCCCAAAACTGCATGTGATTATCATAAAGTGGGCACATCTGTAAAGGGGAGACTTGTGGGTACCCACAGAACCCATTTTCATTCACATATCTTGAGGTCAGAGGTCAAGGGACCCCTTTGGAAATGGCCATGCCAGTTTTTCCTTGTTAAAATTTAGCCCAACTTTAGACCTTCCTTCCTAGCATCTTCACACAAGCTCTAAAACTGAACCTACTACAGCCTCTGAAAGACAGTCAAGTCAGTCTGGAGGAGTTGGGTCTCTGGGGGTTAAAGGACTATAGAGGAGAGAGGAAAAACAGTCCAAGGCCAAGGTTCAGCTGTGCCGCAGGTTGGTTGCTTTCTCAGTCCATTCCCTTTCAAACACCACTTGATGGCAGTCTTCTGAGCCATCATGGACGAGGCTGGCAACGCACTTCAGCCTCAAGGAAAACCAAGACTAGAGAGAGACTACAGAGTGGAGGCACACTCTGGCACACCTACCTCCAATCAGCTCCTGAATCACAGCAATTAGCTCACAGCAAAAGTGAATTCCCATCTACCCCACAAGCACAAACCTCTCCCACTCAGTGTGAAAATGTGATTGGAGGAGAGTATTACCCAGAGAGTCCAGTAGAGGGCTCCGTCTGTGCTTATAGAACTAAGGTTACAATATCATACAAATTATGGAGTCCTCTAACATTCAAATTATTGGCTAGAAATAGCAACAGAAACAAAGTCTGGGTTTAGAGATTGATGATGGTGTCATGACAATATATTTAATGTAGCGATCAAACTTAATGCTCAAGGAAAGAGACAAAAGTAGAGCAGTGGATGGCCATTGTAAAATACATTTATGGAGACACTGACTCCAATGCTCTCTTTTGAATTATATTTGGGGACAATAAGGAGCTGCAAGTTAATTTAACACTCCAACCTTTAATTCAAATCTTTCCTTTCCTTTTACATTATTTTACTTTTCTCCTGAGCAACTACAAAGTGTGACAATGGTGTGACTTTTCAGTTAGTGATTAACATGTAGGTCGAGAATTGGGAAAGCAACCCTTAATATGCTAACCGTATGAACTTGTGTATTGGTCATGTTGACCTGGGACCTTGGACCCTTGGAGTGGTAGAGTTCAATGATTTATTGTCAATGCACACGGAAAGGATTAGTTCAGTGATTAAATGCAGAAGATATATAAACTCGCGGCGTAACAAGGCGGGCAAGGGTCAAAACCAAGAAGGCAGTCCAACAGACAGGTACTAATGCAGGTAGTTCCAGGTAGCAGGATTACAGCGGTCAGAGGCTCAAAAGCAAATGGCAAGAAGCAACAAAGAAATATTGCAACTTTGGCAAATTGGCAGTGTCAAACAGAAGTGAGTGGAAAAGGGCTGATTGTTTATTTATTTGTCTATTGATGAGGGAAGGGACAGGTGACTGAGAGTGGAGGGAAACAAGAGTGTTAAAAGAGGAGATGTCACGGTGCCATATTGCGTCATATAATTGGGGTACTACCAGCAGCGTAACATAATTGCGATTGGCCCTGGTGCAAACTTTTTCCTTGGGCCCTGGCCCCAAACGCACACACACACACGCACGTACACACAACCACTCCAGACAATTGCAAAGCAGACAATTGCTATGCCACTATGGAGAGGCTCACCAAACAGCAACTCCCAGACTGCAAACCAGCCTTAGATCAGCATCACGGACAGCAGCCGGAGCGCCACATTTATCAACGCCAACTTAACAGCCTGCCCTGGACTCAGCAGCCAAAAGTTATCACAGACACAGATTTCAGACATCATATGGGACGTAACAATTACTAGTGATGTTACGTGCTGTGCCGAGGCTTCGGAGCGTGTGTCGAGTAATCCAGAAAGTTTCCTGCGATGCGTGTATCGAGGCTTGTATCGTTTTAGACCAATGACGTCATTGATGACATCCGAAGCCTCGCTGCCCGGCCGTACCGCCCACTGGTTCATGAAGTGTTTCAGATCTTCACTGGTTCAACCAATGCCGCTTTCCAGAAGTGACACAGAACACTAATATTAACCCTCCTGCAATTATTATATTATATTACACTCCACTACAATGCACTTATTAATTTAGGATTGGTTTGCACACATAAGATGAATTACTCACAAAACAATTACAGTTTATTATACATGTATCTTATATACTCATAATATACTTACTAAATAGACATTTTATTAAATATGATATATATATATATATATATATATAAATTGATTACATGGTAATAGATTTTTTTTCATTGTTTATAGTCATTCCCAACAGCCTTTACTGGCGCAAAATACAGTATATCACAGATCTGTGTTCCCAGTAGACCACAACCAGCACAGATCCCAGTAGAGCACTTACACTTACACACCAAAAACTGACAAACTGACAATAACCTGATATTTTCAGGTGGATTTTCATTTAATTCTCACTGTGCAATATCATTTTCCACTTGTGCAATTTTGTTAATAGTCTGTTTATTGTCAATACTGTATAGACTCCTATTTTTATACTTCCAATCTTTATACTTGGTTCATATTTTGTTACACTTTGTTTAGCTCTTTTTTACTGTGTTAGCTGATGCATCTTGTTTTTTTGCACTATCCCCTTTGCTGCTGTACACTGCAAATGTCCCCACTGCGGGACTAATAAAGGAATATCTGATCTTATCACATGGTTAAGATCATATTTGTCTGTTTTACACTCTTTGACCACCAGGTGGTTTCGTGAGCACATGAAGCCTCGAGCAATGAACCCTTTTCCGAACCAATTTGCTGGAAAGCTTCAAAGCTTCATGAGGCTTCATCTCGCCATCACTAACAATTACAGTGCTATAGATTTAAATCCCTGATCCCACTCCATAATAACAAAAAGAAACCAGTACTCACCCATTAGGAGTTTACAGGTCTTGTGCTCCACAAAGTCATTAACAACACTGCTTAAGAACCATGTCCTTTTTTATTGGAATGTCCTGGCTGTGAGCAACGCAGCGTGACGTGGCACGCCGTTTTGAGCTGAACTTTTGTCAGACCACTGGCGTGTTCAGGGAGTGGCCTTGGGTGGCACAGGCCACCCCTGAAATCTGATTGGCCACCCCAAGTGCCACCCCAATATCTTAAAATATGATTGGCTTTATGCCCAGTCAGAGGCGGGCCACGGCACTGAATGTAAACTGCACTCTTGTTTAGAGTTGCAGTTCCTTCTCAAACCTGAGAGGCAGAGATGCGCTAAAGTAGTATGTAGCCTGCAACAAAAAAAAAAAGGCGCGAAGAAGAAGAAGTTTGAGCAGGTGAACCTACAGGTGAAACAAACTCAGTCTATCGAAGCAACACGTCTCTGGAGCGTCGTCGTGAAAGATACATGGATGATTTTATCAAAGTGTTTGCAAGCAAACACAAGAACAGGCGAATTGCACTGTTTTAACCCTCCTGTTTTCCTCAGGTCAAGGAAGGAAGAAGGGAGGGAGGAAGGACGGAATGAAGAACAGAGGAAGGACAGAGGGAGGAAAGAAAGAGAGAAGGACAGGAAGAAGGGAGGGAGGAAGGAAGCAAGGAAGGAAGGAACTGTCAAAACAGATTGTGTCTCTTGAATGGTAATACTAGGTAATACTAGAGTAACCAACATTGTAGCACATGTAAAGTTTATAATTTGTTTGGTTAAATAATTTGTTCAAAGAGGCGTATGTATTCTAAATATGTTTGCACTTTATAGGCGGAGAGTGACTGTGTTTTAATGTGCATTGTTTTCTTATGTTGGCTTTTGGAGTCACAGGTTATTTTGTAGCATTATTACTGTAACAAATCAGTGTTGAAACAAGATTTGTTACAATTGATGTAAACTTTTTTTATGCACACGTAAGCTCTGGTAAGGTCAGCTATCTCTGTTGATAAAATATTCTACACGGTCTGTACCTCCAACCATTTACATTGTTGCACATGCAACGTTTTGCACAGTTTTGTCAAGTAAATATTTTGCCCAAAGAGTCTTATTTATTTTAATTTTGTTGGCACTTTATAAAGTGACTGTTTTAGAATAAGGATTTTCTTTTGTATGTAACCTACTTTGGGAATTTACAAATTATTTTGGCATTATTTAACAGTTCACTTTACAATGTTAAAACAAGATTTGCTGGTATGTGAGGAGGGATGTGACTTTTGTTTATACCTGGGAGTTCAGGTTTCTCTGTTGCTGAGAATACTACAGTAACTTACTACACTGTGGCACATGTGACAAGTTTTGTCAAGTAAATGATTTGCCCAAACAGGCTTATTTATTGTAATTTTGTTGGCACTTTATACAGTGCACTTTATACAGAAAGTGCATTGTCTTTTTTGTATGTACTGTATATCATACCTTGGAAGGTTGTTTTGAGGTTAGAATAAAGTATGGTAGTTTTCAATCACATTTGTATGTTGCCTTTTCCTGAATGTTGTGACTAGTAGGTCTGTTCTTGCTTGCAGTGTTAGTAAGTGAAGTAGATATGGGTTGTGGAGACAAAAATGGTAAATTAATGCTATGCCGACACCTGGGTGTGGGTGTGTATTTTCTTGTGTGTGTGTGTGTGTGTGTGTGTGTGTGTGCATACGTGAGTGTATATGTCTGTGCGCAGGCGCTCCTGCTCACACTTCATGCCACCCCTGCACAAGTCAGTGCCCCACTGGTGCCACCCCTATCAAAAATGTCTGGACACGCCCCTGTGTCAGACGCCTAGCTGTTTCTATTTATTCCTGTTGCTCGCCTTGAAATTCCCTAAATGGACCAGGAGCGGCTGATTGGTGAAGTTATCCATACGATACTTCTCAATTTCACTACAAAAAGGCAGCTGGCTGGACGGAGATCACCAGAGAGCTGAAAGTTTCCTACTGCCGTTGGCTATATTGTATTTAATTTCCAGTAAATATCACAATATTAAACGTGTTTTCTGTTTAAAAAGAACAAACAAAGGAAGATAAGTGGTTACGTCTCCAGTCTGATCTCGAGCTCACAGCTGATAGGTAGCCTACATGGTTTGATTACATGATGTAACAGAAGTGCATATAACGGCTTCAGTGTGGACACGGTGTAGGAAGGTGATTTTTGGGCCCCTGACAGCTTCTGGGCCCCAGTACGCCGCACCGGTTGCACTGTCCATATTTACGCCACTGAGTACAACACAAGCACAGTAAAATCTGGTCTGCACTTGCATAAAAGGCTCACTAGCTGGCGCTTCTCCAGTTACACTGCACATGTGTCATACCCCGTAGCTCAAGATTGTGTCCCAGCCTCCATTCAATAGCCTTGAAAGGAAAGGGGTTATTGCAGGACAGGAGTGGGAGTGAGGTGACTGGGATGGGAGAAGAAGTCAGAATGCATCTGGTGGACAGGAAGAGAATGACAATGAATGACTTTGAAGAAATGTTAATGTGGCTGAGGATAGGGACAGAGAGGAAGGACGTGACAGTTTATATACTCCATTCAATGGCAAAAAGTTTGAAAAAAAATGTTGATGACTAATAATCTATATTAGTATTAATGAGTATTAATGTAGTAAAGTAATGCTCTTTGTAGTGTGTGAGGCCTATTTTTTCTTCAACTTTTCACCCAGAGCTCTGCTAAATTCTAACTTAAAAGTGTTCTACACCTGTGTTGTAATCAGAGCTTCTCCATGCTTTGTTGACATAGCCGGGCCGGCCCTTTAGTGCATGATTGTCAACTGGCTCGCTCATGGCCGGCATCAGCTCATCCCGACCGACGGCGCAGTTGCGGAAGCGTAGCACCCACCCTCCGGTCCCCCCTCCAAGTTAACACTGGTAGCTCTGTTTGCACTGTTAACGCTGTTAGCACCGTTAGCTGTGAGCTGCTGGCTCAGCCGTCGCCATGTTGAGGACCATGCGGAGGCAATAAAAATACTCCCATTCTTGTATTTAGCACCTTTAAGATATCTAAATTGCATACAAGTAATTGTAATAAAATATAGGCTAAGCATTTAGAACTAAGATGTGAACACTTCTTAGGCTATGCTAGCTAAGGACAGATAGCATACTTTGTTTTCTTTTATTCCAAAGGGTAAACACCCACTGCCATTTTTTTATTCAACAAAATAGAACATCTAATCCTACAAACACTATTATTTATTTTGCCGAGAGTAACACTTACAAATGCAGTAAAAACATTCTTCACTTAAGTAAAACAATTATAATGCAATGCTGCGTTACAGGTTGATATGACACAATTGCAGATGAGAAAAAAGCAGAGGGTACTTAAACATTTAAAATATCTATGACCAAAAAAAATCTATTAAAACAATATATTAATTCAACCATTCATTCACTTAATTTTTCATGAAATCTGCCACTGTTTTAGCTACTTTCTGGTGAAGATAACAAGTCCACGACAGACTTTAAATTCTATGTTTTTACGACATTGAGCAAAAACGATGATCTTATGATCAAGGATCTCAAGGTTATCCTTTTATTGGGACCAGTGCAGTGGAGAAAATTTGATCAGGGGTATATGTCGTATTGATCCAGTCCAAAGTAAAGTTAGCTTCTGAAGGCCGGGTCTCTGGCAAGGGCACAAGGAAGTGCACACTCGCTCCGACAGCCAGAAGTGCAACTGCTGCAAACATAGTGAGGCCTCGCCTGAGGACCAGCTGGGTAGTAGAGAGACGGCCACCCTTCACATGCTGGACCACATGTCCACCCTGTGTCTCTGTGTTACCGTCATGGCACTCGGTGCTCACAGACATGTAGCCATCCGCTGACTTGAAGGAAAAAGTATTATATTAGGCTACTTTGTTGATTCATATGGATAACAAGCACGGAAAAAAATAAAAGTAGGGCTGTCAATCGATTAAAATAGTTAATCACGATTAATTGCAAATTAATCGCACATTTTTTATCTGTTGAAAATGTACCTAAAAAGGGAAATTGTCAGGCCTTTAATACTCTTATCAATATGGGAGTGGGCAAATATGCTTGCTTTATGCAAATGTATGTACTGTATATATTTATATTGGAAATCAATTAACAACAAAATGGTGACAAATATTGTCCAGAAACCCTCACAGGTACTGCATTTAGTATAAAAAATCTGCTCAAATCATAACATGGCAAACTGCAGCCCAACAGTCAACAACAGCTGTCAGTGTGTCAGTGTGCTGACTTGACTATGACTTGCCCCAAACTGCATGTGATTATCATAAAGTGGGCATTTCTGTAAAGGGGAGACTCGTGGGTACCCATAGAACCCATTTTTATTCATATCTTGAAGTCAGAGGTCAAGGGACCCCTTTGAAAATGGCCATGCAAGTTTTTTCTCGCCAAAATTTAGCGGAAGTTTGGTGCTTTATTTTGCCTCCTTCGCGACAAGCTAGTATAACATGGTTGGATTCCTTCACTCTTGTTTTAAAACTGAGCCCGCTACAACTTCAAAATTGCTAGTTGCATTAATCTGTTAAAGAAATTAGTGGCTTTAAAACAAATTTTCGTTAACGTGTTATTATCGTGTTAACTTTGACAGACCTACTTAAAGGGAATATTTGGTTTCTCAGACTGAAAATATTAGAAAACCAAATAGATGCCCATTGATAACAGTGTGAAATTAGCTATGAAAGCCACTTATGTTGTTAGTGTTAAGAATAACAGGCCACTTACGTTCCCATTACTCGCGGTCTGGTCGTCTGACAGGGCAGCTGTGCTCAATAACGTCATATGTGTCTTTTTCTGAGCTCGTTTCACAGCCTGCAAACAAGCAAACACAAAAACCCAACTGCCAATTTCTCCTTATTCATAAAAATAGTTATTGAAATTTGCCAGATTTATCTGAGGAGCAAAACAAATTCTGCCAATATATCTTAACAGCTGAGCCCTGCATGATCCAGGTTGTTAGATTAGCGGGCAGCGTACCTCCTCTGTCATTCTCTTCCAGTTGAGCCTGAAGATGACAGTGATGTAGAAGGTGGACTGTAAGATGACACAAATGAGTAGTCCCAGCCAGAAACCTGCAGAGAAAAAGAC